>NC_140288.1:15521035-15693535 GCF_964030765.1 Micromesistius poutassou
AGAGACAGGGATTTATTTTATTGATTCACAATCAATATTTTAAGGTACAGGCGGTAAGGAAAGATTGTAGTTTGCATGCTATAAGGTTGTATTACAGTAACCTAAAACTGTTTTGTTTTATTATCATATTAGATGAGACTGCAGTTTCTTTGGTATTTTATACAGAAGAGTACAGTTAGGTTTATGTCTAATAACAGACTGTACCAAAATAAAAGCCCTCAAGAAAGACAATGTCTTAAAGGGCCAGTGTATAGAACTAAACGGCATCTAGGGGGATGGTTTTAGCGGGAATATAATATTCATAAGTATAATTTAATTAGTGTTTTAATTAGCCGCCATGTGGCCTCCATGTTTCTACAGTAGCCCACAACGGACAAACGGCGCTAGAGACAACACGCTTTTAATTCAATCCAAAATATGGGCTTAAAGTGGGGAGGAGGGGGGCGTGATATCCCCATGGACAGACCCATTTGTGATTCTTATTTTGTATCTTTACCCTAAAAGAGATCCTCGCCATCAACACCAACCGCTGGCGAGACGGAGCTGTCGTCGTTGTGTTAAACCAGCCAATAGCGCGCCAGGGGGAAAAGCCAGCTTGGTTATTGGCTCCCGCAAAAACGGATTGAAACTAGAAAGGAATGTATTGCTGCTCTTCTCCAGACCTTCTGCAGAGCGAACTCAAATCGCCGGCAGAATGGGCGGGGCTACCCAGTCTGGTAATTATAGGTATATGAATGTAGTTCACCACTATGAATACAATAAGAGGACTGTGTGTGAGAAACATAAATAGGCTGTTACCTCCGCCCTGTCCAACGACATATACAGGGGGGGTGGGGGGGATGGGATATGCAGTTTGTCGCAATCTGCAGCCTCACATTGTGATGCTCCAGAATCATACACCCTGGGCCGTTAATAAAGCCTGCTCAGAAACGGCCGATACCACAAACAGGAGCCTGTGAGGAAGCGGCAGCGGTGTTGACTCAAAAGGCCTGGTGGCCCTGTACCTTGAAGGTAGGCAGCATGAGGGACATGTGTCCTCCCCTGGAGATGAGGCCGAAGGAAATGGGGCAGTGGGGCTTCAGCATGCCCAGGCGCTCCAGGCACACGGCGTCCAGTCCGCAGTCCAGGCCCCAGGCGTGGAGGCAGGACATGAACAGCTTGGCCGTGTCCATGGTCAGGTTGTACTCCAGCAGGCTCAGGGACTTGGACTTCTCCTCGCGCCTCCTCATCTCCTCCTCCTCCTCCTCATCTTCATCCATGAGGTGCTCCTTGATGGTCTCCTTCATGGTCTCTTTGACCTGGTGGGGGGGGATGTTTGTTTTTTATTCATAGAGCCACGTTTTTACAACAAGCCACTACAAACCACTTTTAAATCCAACCGTACATGACATCATGATGGAGGGATCAGCCCAACAGCCTACAGTGTACTGGGCCAACCTGGCAGGCTGATCCATCCATCCTACATCTGGGTGGACCCCTTGTGAGATCAGCATAGGGTGGAGTACCAGGCCTTTGGATATGACCAGGCCGGCGGTCTGAAATGGCTATATGTACCACAACAGAGTCCCTATGAGCTAGTGGGCTAAGCCACCGCCCACACCAGTACCTGTTTGAAGATCTTGTTGGCCAAGAAGGAGCCCCCCTTGTCGGGCCCGGCCTGGCTCTTCTGGAGGCTCTCTGGGGACACCACGGTGGGGCTGGGCCGCTGCGCCTCCTCCGTCAGCAGCTGGATGATCACCGCCTCCACGTCGAAGAACAGCACATGCATGTCGGGGTCGGTCACGTTGGTCTTCATGGACTGCACCACCAGGGAGTTGTGGGAGTACTTTGGTAGGTTGCCCTGGTAACGAGAGTGGAGGGGACAAACGTGAAGCAGCTAGGAGGCGTTCCTGTCAAACGTGGAATTAGTAGCGCATACTTCATAGGCCCTTGTAGTCTCAGGTTATTGTGATGTCATAATGTGGAACCCCAACCACTATCAATGCTGGGAGGCATGGGGAACAGAGTTAACTACAATGGTTCAATCAGTAGATATAAAGACATTCTGCAGTGACTTGGACTATTTCCTCTCTAAAATATGCTCATTAAACACCAGATATTCCATTCTGCTATGTTTATCTGCCTTATACTAAGCTGGCATCATTCATGACATGATTTCTCTAGGAAACGATAAATTTGAACTTCTTTTGACACAAGTCTTGACATGTGAATGTAATGGTATTTAAAGTGGAAAAAAATAAATAAATAGACAACTACTATTAGTGATACAGTTTCATGTCACACATGAAACTGTCACACCAACCCACCCACTTACTGGTTAGCATGTAAACAAACAGAACAGCATTGGAAGAGAGTGTGTGTGTGTGTGTGTGTGTGTGTGTGTGTGTGTGTGTGTGTGTGTAGACAAGAGGAACAGACAGACGGAGACAGACACAGACGGACATAGTGTCTGTTAGATACAGTTTCTAGTCATAGGGGAAAAAATCCATGGCGACAGAACAAGGGAGAGAGACACAGACAGACTGAAAGAGAGAGAGCGGGTGAAAGATGGAGGCAGACTGGAGACTGGGAGGGAGAGGAGAGGGAGAGAGAAAGAGGAGAAGGAGAGGGACGGACGACTGGAAGAGAAAGAGAGGTGAAGGAGAGGTACAGACTAAAAGAGACAGAAGAAGGGGAGGGAGAGAAGAAAGGAGAAGGCTGGGAGCGGGGAAGGACAGGAGAGAATAAAGGAGGGGAGAGATGCCAGCACAATCATTAGTCTTACACACGCAAACGCAGATGCAGGCACACAGACACACATGCAGGCACACAGACACACATGCAGGCACACACACACACACACACACACACACACACACACACACACACACCTCTTCTAGCTGTTTGCGAGGTCTGATATAAAGGCTGTTAGAGCGGGGGCTGAGTGAAAACATGTTGACGTAATCATGTGAACATCATGTGTGGGAGACACATGATGTTCACGTGATTACACGTTACACATTAAAAACCTTTCTGTGGATCAGTGGTGAGGGCGTTTTCTCCCAGCTGAAAGGTTCTGGGTTCATTCAGTCACCTGTAGACATCCTAGTGCAGGATGTCCTAACCCCTACCCCACCGTTACTCCATAAGGATAAAAGCGTTTCAATATGCTGATATGCTGCGTTTCAATGGTTTAGGATTGAGTTTTAAGACATTGGCGTGCATTAACATTAGAATACATAGGCAGAGGGGACATGTGGATATTTAACGTCTAGGAACCAAGGTGTTTCCCCAGCCATGATCCTTTGTGTGTTTCTGCGTTTCTGCGTGATGGTTGAACACTGCCACCTAGAGATAGAGGAGTGAAACCACAGGAGAGAAAGCCTGTTGCAAATGGTATTATTTTTTGCTTTATTTGTCACTATGGGATTTCTACTCGAAAGAGAATCAATTAGTCAGTTAATGTTCATTAGAGACTTTTGAGAGAAAATATGAGAAAATATTAAATGTGAAATTAATTTGCTGTATCTTTTCGCTGTATTGGTATTAATGACCACTCAGAAAACTGTCTTCTCCTTCTTGTGATTTTCACATTACCAAAGGGAAGAATACAACAGTTTGAAAACCATTTTATGGAGACCATTCCACTGCTCCCATTATAGCCTATATTATCTATCTCCCGCTCTCTCCCGCTGTCTCGCTCTCTCTACCACTAGCTCCCTCACTCTCTCTACCACTAGCTCCCTCACTCTCCCTTTCAGTAGCTCTCTCTACCACTAGCTCCCTCACTCTCTCTACCACTAGCTCCCTCACTCTCCCTTTCAGTAGCTCTCTCTGCAATCAAACAAAGCAACAGACATCACGATAGATACTGACACCACAACATGAGCATGTTGCAAAACACACACACACACAAAGTGGTTTGGGACAATAGCCAGGTCATTTTGACGACATTTCACAATCATTATCTGACACAGGTGCACACACACACACACACACACACACACACACACACACACACACACACACACACACACACACACACACACACACACACACACACACACACACACACACACACACACACACACGCTAAGTGACGCTAAGCGGGTGTCAGTGGGGGTGTGTGGAATCATTAATTGAGTTTATATCAGAGAGGAATGATAGAGAGAAATATATATATATATATATATATATATATATATATATATTTTATAGAGAGAGCAATAGACAAAGACTCAGGAGGAGATGCCAGTGTGTGTCTGAGATTGCTGGTCTTTTGATGACCAAATAACGGTGATTACACAGATACAGCACATACACATACACATACAGCTTTATGATGGCCAACCCACACAGATACTATTCAACACCCACACCTGAATCAGATATTCCACAATAAAAGCCCTATTTAAACATCTGGTCTCATTATAAATGACCGGTTACATATTATGATACCTATGGTGACTGAGTCCCAACCTGCTGGCCCTCAGGGTTAGGATGGGGTCAGACCTCAGGCCTGAGGAAAGCCTTCCCAGGTACAGAGAGTGAGACGGGTTAAAGCCTTCCCAGGTACAGAGAGTGAGACGGGTTAAAGCCTTCCCAGGTACAGAGAGTGAGACGGGTTAAAGCCTTCCCAGGTACAGAGAGTGAGACGGGTTAAAGCCTTCCCAGGTACAGAGAGTGAGACGGGTTAGGGTTAGGGTTAGGGTGTGTAGAGACTGAGACGGGTTAAAGCCTTCCCAGTTACAGAGAGTGAGACGGGTTAGGGTGTGTAGAGACTGAGACCGGTTAAAGCCTTCCCAGGTACAGAGAGTGAGACGGGTTAAAGCCTTCCCAGTTACAGAGAGTGAGACGGGTTAGGGTGTGTAGAGACTGAGACGGGTTAAAGCCTTCCCAGGTACAGAGAGTGAGACGGGTTAGGGTGTGTAGAGACTGAGACGGGTTAAAGCCTTCCCAGGTACAGAGAGTGAGACGGGTTAAAGCCTTCCCAGTTACAGAGAGTGAGACGGGTTAGGGTGTGTAGAGACTGAGACGGGTTAAAGCCTTCCCAGGTACAGAGAGTGAGACGGGTTAGGGTGTGTAGAGACTGAGACGGGTTAAAGCCTTCCCAGGTACAGAGAGTGAGACGGGTTAAAGCCTTCCCAGGTACAGAGAGTGAGACGGGTTAGGGTGTGTAGAGACTGAGACGGGTTAGGGTGTGTAGTGACTGAGACCGGTTAAAGCCTTCCCAGGTACAGAGAGTGAGACGGGTTAAAGCCTTCCCAGGTACAGAGAGTGAGACGGGTTAGGGTGTGTAGTGACTGAGACGGGTTAAAGCCTTCCCAGGTACAGAGAGTGAGACGGGTTAAAGCCTTCCCAGGTACAGAGAGTGAGACGGGTTAAAGCCTTCCCAGGTACAGAGAGTGAGACGGGTTAGGGTGTGTAGAGACTGAGACGGGTTATGATGACAGGGTAAGACTCCGCTACATGTAAACACAGGTCTATGTTTATTTATAGGGTACTGTATGAATACATGCCACGCTGATAGGTTGACCTCTGACCTTTGAGCCAGAGGACAGGGTCATGATGGGATCTACTCCCGTGCTCTCTATGGCGCCCCGGAGGGGATAATCCTCACACTGGCTTTCATTATTACACGCTCTCATGTTGACATTTAAGATGACCACCAACCCTGAGAGACAAGACCACTCTGCTCCATACACACTGCACACACAAGACACATACCCACACAAGACACATACTCAACAAATACACACACACACACACACACACACACACACACACACACACACACACACACACACACACACACACACACACACACACACACACACACACACACACACACACACACACACACACACACACACACACACACAGAATAGCAGGAGGTTTGACCTTTGCTTCAACCCCATGAGGTTTTAATTGGTCTGAGACTGTGGCCAACCGTCTGACCCAGATGACCAGCCAGTGTGTGCCTATCCATCTATATATTGGTGCCACTCAAACATTTTTAATAAATGAATTAATCAAGAGCCAACTACTCTTCCTCCTCCTCCATATCCCCCATCAAAAGCTCTACATTCTAATTATGCATGCGTGCGTGAAAAGTGTATGAGGTGTATGCAGGCATGCAAACTGGTTTGAGGTGAAAAAGGTGAGAATGATGCGTGAGCCAAGGAAAACACAGACCCACTAGGGGGTTCCAGGGTTATACTCCGGGGAGTTAAAAAAAGAAATTATATATAAAAATATTATATATAAAAAATAAATTATATATGAAAAAAAATTCTATAAAAAAATAAATAAATAAATAAAAATTGACCTGCGCACAAATGTTCTTTTTTGGACCTGCGCGCACATCTTTTTTTTTGGACCTGCGCGCACATCTTTTTTTTTGGACCTGCGCGCACATCTTTTTTTTCTGTGCCCCGCTGTGGTGTCGACAGCACAGAGCTCCGGTACCGTTACAGGACAGCGGTGGATTCTTTCAGCTTGTATTGTATTCCAATTTTAGCGAAAAACACACATAACATTAGCTTGAAAGAAAAAACTGTTTAAGGATGCTTATCTTTGCGTAAATTTTGGGATGACTCGTCTGCCAATGACTTCAAGTTGGTTGTGTTTTAACCGGTGATTGTTGCGCCAAACTGTTTACAAAGGGACACTTGCTTGCGACGCAGCGGCCGCCTGCTAGTTGACCTGCCGGGCGGGACGATCAGTACTTCCCCACATAAAGAGCTTAGTTCTGATTTTTTTTAATTTAGTTATCGTCTCGTTTTCGTCAGACTGTAGACCCCCCCCCCCCCACCCCCAATGTTTTCTCCATGGATCTCCATGAATCACACAAGTGGCCAATTTTGTTTAAAAAACAGCGAATTTCGCCGAAAGGTGACTAGTTTGCATGCCTGTGTATGATGTGTGTATAGAGGTATGATGTGTGTATTTAAAGGTGTATGATGTGTGTATAGAGGTATGATGTGTGTATTTAAAGGTGTATGATGTGTGTATAGAGGTATGATGTGTGTATTTAAAGGTGTATGATGTGTGTATAGAGGTATGATGTGTGTGTTTAAAGGTGTATGATGTGTGTATTTAAAGGTGTATGATGTGTGTATAGAGGTATGATGTGTGTGTATATAAGGTGTATGATGTGTGTATAGAGGTATGATGTGTGTATGTGTGTATTTAAAGGTGTATGATGTGTGTGTATATAAGGTGTATGATGTGTGTATAGAGGTATGATATGTGTATAGAGGTATGATGTGTGTATAGAGGTATGATGTGTGTATAGAGGTATGATGTGTGTATTTAAAGGTGTATGATGTGTGTGTATATAAGGTGTATGATGTGTGTATTTAAAGGTGTATGATGTGTGTATATAAGGTGTATGATGTGTGTGTGTATATAAGGTGTATGATGTGTGTATAGAGGTATGATGTGTGTATGTGTGTATTTAAAGGTGTATGATGTGTGTATAGGGGTATGATGTGTGTATAGAGGTATGATGTGTGTATAGAGGTATGATGTGTGTATTTAAAGGTGTATGATGTGTGTGTATATAAGGTGTATGATGTGTGTATTTAAAGGTGTATGATGTGTGTATATAAGGTGTATGATGTGTGTGTATATAAGGTGTATGATGTGTGTATAGAGGTATGATGTGTGTATGTGTGTATTTAAAGGTGTATGATGTGTGTATAGGGGTATGATGTGTGTATAGAGGTATGATGGTTGTATTTAAAGGTGTATGATGTGTGTGTATATAAGGTGTATGATGTGTGTGTATATAAGGTGTATGATGTGTGTATAGAGGTATGATGTGTGTATGTGTGTATATAAGGTGTATGATGTGTGTGTATATAAGGTGTATGATATGTGTATATAAGGTGTATGATGTGTGTATATAAGGTGTATGATGTGTGTATAGAGGTATGATGTGTGTATAGAGGTATGATGTGTGTATGTGTGTATATAAGGTGTATGATGTGTGTATAGAGGTATGATGTGTGTATTTAAAGGTGTATGATGTGTGTATATAAGGTGTATGATGTGTGTATTTAAAGGTGTATGATATGTGTATATAAGGTGTATGATGTGTGTATAGAGGTATATGATGTGTGTATATAAGGTGTATGATGTGTGTATATAAGGTGTATGATGTGTGTATAGAGGTATGATGTGTGTATATAAGGTGTATGATGTGTGTATATAAGGTGTATGATGTGTGTATTTAAAGGTGTATGATGTGTGTATTTAAAGGTGTATGATGTGTGTATAGAGGTATGATGTGTGTATGTGTGTATATAAGGTGTATGATGTGTGTATAGAGGTATGATGTGTGTATAGAGGTATGATGTGTGTATATAAGGTGTATGATGTGTGTATATAAGGTGTATGATGTGTGTATAGAGGTATGATGTGTGTATAGAGGTATGATGTGTGTATATAAGGTGTATGATGTGTGTGTATATAAGGTGTATGATGTGTGTGTATTTAAAGGTGTATGATGTGTGTATATAAGGTGTATGATGTGTGTATAAGGTGGAGGAGGTACCTTGTCCTGGCTGTCGGCAGCCAGCAGGTTGGAGGCCAGCGTGTGCAGCTTGTGCGTGGCCATGTTCTTGAGCGCGGCCAGGCTGCGCCGGCTCATGGCCTGCTTCAGGTTGACAGCCGGGTGGCTGAGGGCATCCACCGTGGCTGGAGCCAGCTCATCACACGCGTTCAGGATCTCCACCGCCGTGATGCCCATCACACAGCGGTCCAGAGCCCCTAATGTAACACAACGTAACACAATGTTACACAGCGGTCCAGAGCCCCTAATGTAACACAACGTAACACAACATCACACAGCGGTCCAGAGCCCCTAATGTAACACAACGTAACACAATGTTACACAGCGGTCCAGAGCCCCTAATGTAACACAACGTAACACAACATCACACAGCGGTCCAGAGCCCCTAATGTAACACAACGTAACACAACATCACACAGCGGTCCAGAGCCCCTAATGTAACACAACGTAACACAACATCACACAGCGGTCCAGAGCCCCTAATGTAACACAACGTAACACAACATCACACAGCGGTCCAGAGCCCCTAATGTAACACAACGTAACACAATGTCACACAGCGGTCCAGAGCCCCTAATGTAACACAACGTAACACAATGTTACACAGCGGTCCAGAGCCCCTAATGTAACACAACGTAACACAATGTTACACAGCGGTCCAGAGCCCCTAATGTAACACAACGTAACACAACATCACACAGCGGTCCAGAGCCCCTAATGTAACACAACGTAACACAACATCACACAGCGGTCCAGAGCCCCTAATGTAACACAACGTAACACAATGTCACACAGCGGTCCAGAGCCCCTAATGTAACACAACGTAACACAATGTTACACAGCGGTCCAGAGCCCCTAATGTAACACAACGTAACACAATGTTACACAGCGGTCCAGAGCCCCTAATGTAACACAACGTAACACAATGTTACAAAGTGGTCCAGAGCCCCTAATGTAACACAACGTAACACAACATCACACAGCGGTCCAGAGCCCCTAATGTAACACAACGTAACACAACATCACACAGCGGTCCAGAGCCCCTAATGTAACACAACGTAACACAATGTTACAAAGTGGTCCAGAGCCCCTAATGTAACACAACGTAACACAACATCACACAGCGGTCCAGAGCCCCTAATGTAACACAACGTAACACAACATCACACAGCGGTCCAGAGCCCCTAATGTAACACAACGTAACACAATGTTACAAAGTGGTCCAGAGCCCCTAATGTAACACAACGTAACACAACATCACACAGCGGTCCAGAGCCCCTAATGTAACACAACGTAACACAACATCAGACAGCGGTCCAGAGCCCCTAATGTAACACAACGTAACACAATGTTACAAAGTGATCCAGAGCCCCTAATGTAACACAACGTAACACAACATCACACAGCGGTCCAGAGCCCCTAATGTAACACAACGTAACACAACATCACACAGCGGTCCAGAGCCCCTAATGTAACACAACGTAACACAACATCACACAGCGGTCCAGAGCCCCTAATGTAACACAACGTAACACAACATCACACAGCGGTCCAGAGCCCCTAATGTAACACAACGTAACACAACATCACACAGCGGTCCAGAGCCCCTAATGTAACACAACGTAACACAACATCACACAGCGGTCCAGAGCCCCTAATGTAACACAACGTAACACAATGTTACAAAGTGGTCCAGAGCCCCTAATGTAACACAACGTAACACAACATCACACAGCGGTCCAGAGCCCCTAATGTAACACAACGTAACACAACATCACACAGCGGTCCAGAGCCCCTAATGTAACACAACGTAACACAATGTTACACAGTGGTCCAGAGCCCCTAATGTAACACAACGTAACACAATGTTACAAAGTGGTCCAGAGCCCCTAATGTAACACAACGTAACACAATGTTACAAAGTGGTCCAGAGCCCCTAATGTAACACAACGTAACACAATGTTACACAGCGGTCCAGAGCCCCTAATGTAACACAACGTAACACAATGTTACACAGTGGTCCAGAGCCCCTAATGTAACACAACGTAACACAATGTTACAAAGTGGTCCAGAGCCCCTAATGTAACACAACGTAACACAATGTTACAAAGTGGTCCAGAGCCCCTAATGTAACACAACGTAACACAATGTTACACAGCGGTCCAGAGCCCCTAATGTAACACAACGTAACACAATGTTACAAAGTGGTCCAGAGCCCCTAATGTAACACAACGTAACACAATGTTACAAAGTGGTCCAGAGCCCCTAATGTAACACAACGTAACACAATGTTACAAAGTGGTCCAGAGCCCCTAATGTAACACAACATAACACAACATCACACAGCGGTCCAGAGCCCCTAATGTAACACAACGTAACACAATGTTACAAAGTGGTCCAGAGCCCCTAACACAACACAACACAACACAACACAACATCACACAGCGGTCCAGAGCCCCTAATGTAACACAATGTCTCACAACGGTCCAGAGCCCCTAATGTAACACAACATAACACAACGTTACACAGCGGTCCAGAGCCCCTAATGTAACACAATGTCTCACAACGGTCCAGAGCCCCTAACACAACACAACACAACGTTACACAACGGTCCAGGGCCCCGTTTCCCGATAACGATGGATCCACGCTCGTACGATGCATCCACGCTCGTACGATCCATCGTACGATGGATCTCACGATGCATCGTTACTTTTTTGCGAGCGTTTCCCGAAACTCCTCTTAACATGAATGCGCGTGCTCTGCTCTTACTGTGCGTTCACACCAAAAGACACTTTTCGCACGAACAGGCGAATGTTGCCGCGCGACAAATCATAATCTGTCGCTGTGCATAACTGTGTGCATTGAAACTAATTTTGTCGCGGAGCGTTTTTCCCGCCAACGGTCCTTCATGCATTCATCCTTCATTCAACCATGGCCGAGATAACCACCATTGCATGTCTGTACCTGTTGTGGAAGAGGGAGAGACGTCGGAATGCCCGTCGTTTATGGGTTAATAATATAATCCGGAGGCGCACACCGCTTTGTGCCGTGATATTATCGTATATATTGTAGTGAATGTCACATGCATATTCTTGCATAATTCACCTTGTGTTTGTGTGTGTTGTTCTACACACTGTTGCTTAGCTTTTACGGTCCGCTGGCCCTTTAAACGTCTGGTGACGTATGCCTGACGAGGGGTTTGTTGTGTGACTGTGTGTGTTCTGGTTCATTGATTAAACGAGTTACGCAGTCGAGGCTCAACGTGCGAAATTGTCTCGCGTCCTTCATTGCAATTTCCACAATATTATATTATATAGATATTTATATATTATATATATAATATCATATAATATTATATATAGAGCTCCAGGAGTCGCAAACGGCAACAATCACTTTCTCCTCCAAGCTGCGGTTCACTGCAGAGTGCAGGGAACGGTTGGCCCAGCCGGTTGAACGGTGATTGGCTGTTTTACGTTACTTCACCCACGTTACCCACAGGGAGTGAACGCTGATTGGCTGTCTCACGCGAATGCCGCGTCGCGCCGTTAATCACATCTTGTCGCAGGTTTGTGCAACAACAAATTTCGCCCGATTTGCATCTCTACGTTAACTTTGTATTGAAACGTGTTGCGCCGTCGCGTTTGGTGTGAACACACAGTTACGACGTCGTAGGATTGTAGCTGTCTACTGACACGGTGCTGAAATGGGCTCCGTAGGAGGGGGAGACGCAAGAATGTTGTTGGATTAAACTATAGTTTGTGGCAGCAAAAAAATATCTCCCCATCAAGGCCAACAGCAGAGTAGCCTGCGAAAAGAATAGACTAATATGAATGCTACAAATATTAAAACACAATTGATTAGGTCTAGGCCGACATATGCTATATCAGACCTAATCCTGAACGCACCGTGCGTACATTGTTTCACAGCATTTTCTCCCCTGAAATTCCATATTACAAAAATAAAAAATAGCATGTGTCTGTGTGACAACTATAGCATTTATTTTAATGTGCTGATTTCTGAAACATGCTTTGCGCCGCAAAGAGGGCAGACTTTCTCTGATTCTGCAGAAGGTTTCATTCATTCATTCAGTGATTGGCGTGCCCCGCACTCTAGAAACTTTGGTGTCAACATTAAAAATGCAACGTTCCATTCATTCATTATCATTCAAACACAGAGGCATTGACACAGCTATTGCTGTTGCTGGTCTAGATCGATTCCTGCCCATATTGTTGGGCAGGGGTATGATGATGTGGGCAATGTAAGCGGGAAAGGCACGCATCGCAGCACAGTTTCCCGCAGCAGTCTACGTTCACTGCAGAAACCACGCTCTCAACTTGGCGATTGTGCACTCCACTAAGGTCAGGGATGTTCGTAACTGTCTAGACACGGTCCAATAAATGGTGAACTTCATCACAGCCTCACCGACGCGCCTACAGTGCTTTATGGCAAACAATCGCAACAAAAAACGCCTGCAGAAATTATCCGACACCCGCTGGTCTCAGCATGATTCATGTAGGCTACAGTATGTCTTCTGTCATTGATCAATATGCGGACATTTTAACCACGACGGTTGAATTAAAATCAGAGGGAGACAGCAAGTGCCGCTCGCAAGCGACCTCCCACACGAGCAACGGAATAATTTGATTTTATTATATGCCTTGTGATAGGGTTGCCTTGTGACGTGGCGTTTCATCTGTACATTTATTTTTGGAATTTTAAATTGCTGCAATAAATTATATTTGTGTTGACTTGTAACATGTCTCTGTCTTTGCTGTCTAAATCTAACAGTAGTCTACGAGTAATATATATGCGGGAACCACTGTTTTTGGGGTATTGCGAAATAGCGCCAGCTGGACATTCAGTGGTATTGGATGTGTTTTAATAAAACACATCCAATACACGGAATGTCCAGCTGGTGACTCCACTGAGGCTATAGTAACGATGCATCCTAGTGCTCTACGATGTCGTTACGTAACGATGCTTTCAGGAAACGGTCCGAAAATTCTGCGATGATCGTACGACGGTGTTAACGACGTTGTTAGGCTAACGATGCTTTCGGGAAACGGGGCCCAGAGCCCCTAATGTAACACAACATAACACAACGTTACACAAGGTCCAGAGCCCCTAATGTAACACAACGTAACACAACGTTACACAAGGTCCAGAGCCCCTAATGTAACACAACATAACACAACGTTACACAAGGTCCAGAGCCCCTAATGTAACACAACACCAGAGACACATCACAATACAACTTTCATAATATACCATGACGATACAACTATCATAACATAACAATACAACTATCATAAGATACCATGACGATACAACTATCATAACATAACAATACAACTACCATAAGACACCATCACAATACAACTTTCATAATAAACCATGACGATACAACTATCATAACATAACAATACAACTACCATAAGATACCATGACAATACAACTACCATAAGATACCATGACAATACAACTACCATAAGATACCATGACAATACAACTACCATAAGATACCATAACAATACAACTATCATAACATAACAATACAACTACCATAAGACACCATGACAATACAACTATCATAATATACCATAACAATACAACTATCATAAGATACCATAACAATACAACTATCATAATATAACATAACGTAAAAGTACAACTATCATAAGATGACATAACATAATAGTATAACTATCATAACATGACACAACATCACGGTCTGTCTACTGACCTGGGCCCCGTTTCCCGAAAGCATCGTTAGCCTAAGTGGCTCATCGTACAGTTTTCACACGTTTCCTGAAAGCATCGTTGCGTAACGAACGTTGTGAAAACCCTCGTAGCTAATGAGGGCTCCAGGGGTACTCGTAGGGCGCTAAGAGCATCGTTACCTTAGCCTCAGTGGAGTCACCAGCTGGACATTCAGTGTATTGGATGTGTTTTATCACATCCAATACACGGAATATCCAGCTGGCGCAATTTCACAATAACCCAAAAACAGTGGTTACCGCCGATATAGTACTCATAGACTACTGTTAGATTTAAACAGCAAAGACAGAGACATGTTAGAAGTCAACAACATAATTTATTGCAGCAATTTAAAATTCCAAAAATACACGCGCAGCCAAAATCAAACCGATCAAACACCACGTCACAAGGCAACCCTATCACAAGGCATATAGTAAAATCAAATGATTCCATTGCTCTTGTGTGGGAGGTCGCTTTCGAGCTGCACTTGCTGTCTCTCTCTGATTTTAATTCAACCAAATGTCCTCATATTGATCAATGACAGAAGACATACTGTACATGAATCATGCTGAGACCAGCGGGTGTCAGAGAATTTCTGCAGGCGTTTTTTGTTGCGATTGTTTGCCATAAAGTACTGTATGCACTTTGGTGAGGCTGTGACTACTCTGCTGTTGGCCTTGATGGGGAGATAATTTTTTGCTGCCACAAAATATAGTTTCATCAAACAACATTCCTGCGTCTCCCCCTCCTATAGAGCCCGTTTCAGCACCGTGTCAGTAGACAGTTACAAGCCTACGAATGTCTTAAGAGCAGTGCATGCGCGTTCATGTTCAGAGGAGTTTCGGGAAACGCTCAATTTTTTTTTACGAAGGTTCGAAATATCCTTTGTGAGAATGATCGTACGGACGTGGATCCATCGTTAACGGGAAACTAGGCCCAGTGCACTGACAGGGAGATGGACATGTGACCAGCCTTTGATGAATGTGACTCTATTAACCAGCCCTGAGCTCGCTCCACCTGCTTGTTATTTTGTAGAATATTTGCTGATATTACTCTTTAGGTGAAACACAGAGACAAAGAGAAATATATAGAGACTGAGGAGAGAGAAAAAAAAAAGGAGAGGGATCGGAAGTGAGGTAAGGGGAGGTAAGAAAGACATCACTTGAGGTGGAGGCCCATAGACAGCAAAGCAGAGAATCCCAGCACCAAGGATATCATTACACCTCTGGGAGCGTCTGTGTACCAGAAACGGACGACTGTGAGAAATTGCCCAATTACAATCCAACGCCTGAGCACACACACACTCTTCTTAATTTCACACTTAGCTACCCTGCAATCTCCAAGCTCTGCAGTGCACACGCACACACACTCCCACGCACACACACTCCCACACACACACACTCCCACACACACACACTCCCACACACACACACTCCCACACACACACACTCCCACACACACACACTCCCACACACACACACACGCACACACACACACGCACACGCACACACACTCCCACGCACACACACACCATCCCCAGCAGCCCCACAGAGCAACACATTATTATTATTATTATTATTATTATTATGAGAGATTAGCAAAAGGCTTTGGTGGCTTTAGCTGCCACACTAGTGCGCCTAAGAAGCTGCAGTACATCATTTCACGGCATCAACTAACGGCTGCTAGTTAGCTCAACCACGGTGAAGCTACAAGCCATTACACCAGCAGTGGCTGACGATAGTTAGCAACACTGCTATGAAGCACCACTACATTACACCAGCGCCTGTGCTAACAGATGCTAATTAGCCAAAGGAATCTCTCCTATAACGTCCTGCTGCAGCGATAGGAGGGTTGTTGGTCCAATTCCCTGCCTCATCCTGACAGCTGAGATGCCCTTGAGCACGGCACTTCAACCCTAACTAGCCCCTTGGTGGGCAGCTTGTAGCGTGTGGAGGAGGGGAGAGAGGAGAGAGGAGAGGTGGTGTGGAGAGGAGAGAGGAGAGAGGAGAGGTGATGTGTAGAGGAGAGGGGAGAGAGGAGAGAGGGGAGCTGGTGTGTAGAGGAGAGAGGAGAGGGGAGAGAGAGGAGAGAGGAGAGGTGGTGTGTAGAGGAGAGGGGAGAGAGGAGCGAGGAGAGAGAGAGGAGAGAGGAGAGAGGAGAGAGGAGAGGTGGTGTGTAGAGGAGAGGGGAGAGAGGAGAGAGGAGAGAGGAGAGAGGAGAGGTGGTGTGTAGAGGAGAGGGGAGAGAGGAGAGAGGGGAGAGAGGAGAGGTGGAGAGGGGAGGGGAGGGGAGAGAGAGAGGAGAGCGGAGTTTAGGTGTAGAGGAGAGGAGAGAGGAGAGGTGGTGTGCAGAGGGGAGAGGAGGTGTGTAGAGGAGAGAGGAGAGGAGAGGGGGAGTAGAGTGTGAAGGAGAGGTGGAGGTCGTCCACAGGTATACTGAGAACATGGCAGTTAGAACCCAGAGCCTTCCGGCTGGGGGTCCGACACCCTAACCCCTCGACCGCCCTGCGCTCTCACCGGTATCCATCTGCCAGACGTAGACGGAGCCGTCGGAGCAGCCCACCACGAGGTAGTCGTCGGCGGGCCGCCACTTGATAACCTGGATGGGGAAGAGGTGTCTGGACGCCAGCATGATGCACTTCCTCTCCCTTAGACTGAGCAGCCCCACCGAGTGGTCGCTGGCCACCGAACAAACGCAGTGCTGCACCCGTGTCTGTAGGGGGCGACGAAGAGAAGGGGAGGAAGAGATAAAAGGGGTGACATCAGGAGAAATATGCAGTGTGTTGACGGCTTCCTTAATGAAGTCTGACTGTAATAGGTCACGTTTTGTTCTCTTTACCTAACAACGTCACAAATTATAGATTCCTGCTTCAATGGTATTAACAATGAAATCACAAAGGACACAAAAGTCCTACCAACGCTTGCATTTAATGAATAGGACTGTGGTGTGTGTGTGTGTGTCTGTAAACACAACTGACTATAAGGATATTGTTATTAATGCCATCTCCATAGATACAAGAAGACATAACCTTTAATTATTGTTTCCCGCAAAAAGACCATCAGCAGACTTCAGCCAACTCTGGGTGCTCCTAAATGATGTCATTGTCTTTGACACCTAGTGGGCAAGTGCCCAGAGATGAGGTTCCTTTACGAATTGTAGATTTACGAATTGTATTTATAGAAAGTCTGCATGTGTAAAATTATATCTTTTTACATTGAATGCGATTGTTGATTGTGAATTTTGCAAGTACAAACCACACTGCTGATTTGGACTTTACACATGCTGCCATTTGTCCAGGTCACCACGGACATTTGACATAATAGCATAATAGCATAATAACAGCCATTTCACATATGGACGTGCATCCGTCTGTTCTCCGTCTATTCTACGGAGGTGCCGTATATGTGAATGACATATCCTGACGTTGGACCTCCTGAAAAAATACTACCTCCAAGGTAGTATGTTCTCCGGAGGAAATGCTAATTACCTCATATGTGAATGAGCAGTAGGATGTCAGCATTTCACACCAGTTGAGTGGGCGTGTTGATGACGCTTCGGTCTACGTTTGCATGTCATTGAGTGGCACCCGCACCCTAATCGATAATCAGCCTATTGCCTTTTGTTCGCTGAATGGTTTAAAAAATATTTTTATTATTATGTTACACTTCCTGCTGTCGGCTCCCAGACCATAGTCGAGGAGCACAGAAGCGACCATTCTGCTCTGTCGATTCTCTCGGGAGTAACTTTGACCGGCAGTGGGTCTGCTTATAGGTTTGAATATGGTCAGAATGAAGCGGCCACCGATTATTGACAGGCTGTGTACTTTATTCTTAGTTTCACTAACTTTACAGTAGGGCCTACACGTTTGCACAGACACAATCAGACTCGTTCATTACCTCACTAAACTGACATACGCTACCACTCGCTCTCCTCGCTCGTCCACACACACACACACACACACACACACACACACACACACACACACACACTCGTGCACACACGCGCTACTCTCGTAACAATTATTATTGACAGTTAGCTGAACATTATAGGGTCCCGTCCTTCCACTCCCTGTTTTCTCAGTTAAACACAGAAATCAACTACATTTGTCCCAGTGTTTGTTAGATGTGAAATGAAGCCAAAAAAGACGCCCTCTTCCTCCAGTAACGCAGTCGTTCGCAACGCCTTTCTTGTTCGTCGTTTCTTCTATTTGTCTGTAACTTATGCTCCAGTCTTTCATCAATCGATGCGGATGTTGTGGATGCAACGGAATATATGCATCGCTGCAGCAACATTTAATATGATCGCGATGAGTTCTGCCTGCGCGCTGTCTGCGGTCAAACCAAAACAAACCCGATCCCGCCTCTTGCGACCCTACGTCATATGCCGCCCCTTGCAAGCCCACCCCCCTTAAGCAGCCGGAGATTCTACTGACACGATCTCCGCATATCGGGCATCAAGTGTGAATAAGTGTGAATGACCCTCACGGTCGAACCTCCTGCTCCACAAATGTGGAGAAAAGACGGAGGTCATATGTGAAAGCAGCTATTGTCGGCGGAGGTAACAGCCTATTCATGTTTCTCAACACAGTGTTCTTATTGCATCCAAGTGGTAAACTACCATCATAGACCTATAATTATCACTATCTGTTAAATGTATTGATCATCCATAGTGGTTAACTACCGTCATAGACCTATAATTATCACTATCTGTTAAATGTATTGATCATCCATAGTGGTTAACTACCGTCATAGACCTATAATTATCACTATCTGTTAAATGTATTGATCATCCATAGTGGTTAACTACCGTCATAGACCTATAATTATCACTATCTGTTATATGTATTGATCATCCACAGTGGTAAACTACAATCATAGACCTATACTTTTCTCAATCTGTTACATGTACTGATCATTACTTTAGATAGCAGTAAGCACTACAAGCCAATGTGACCTGTTCTGTCCCAACTATAGGAAGCGAACCAAGGAATAATGCATTGTGGGTTGATTGAAGCCTACAATTATGACACAAGCTGAGATAAAAAACATAGAATTTTCAGCCAGGTATAAGTGAACCTTTCCTAGATTAAAACGAGTCGTGGTCAGAGTAGGGCAGGACGATTAATCAAATTTTGATCACAATTTCGATTTCAGTGTGAAACGATCACCAAACTAATATAATCTAGTTGAAACGATTAAAAAATAATAATAATAATTTATTGGAAATTGCAGAACAGCTGGATTCATATCTGGACTTTATTTTCTATTTGACCATTTTGTGTATATTTATAAGAGGAAATTTCAAAGTTCTCATTTACAAAGTGTTTTTTTTGGAGAGAAATTATGAATAAATGCATCATGTTTTCAAACTCAAACATAATCGTTTGAATAATCGAGATTTCAATATTGACCAAAATAATCGTGATTATGATTTTTTCCATAATCAAGCAGCCCTAGGTCAGAGTGGTACCATCAGGAAGCAAATGCTCTCATTGAAAGATGTTCAAACAATGTTATAAAGCAATCTGTGGTCACTCAAAACACTGGCATTTTTTAATTACTCAGTGACCGAATGGTGGATATAGGGTTACTTTCTATTTGTATTAACACCAATACAAAATGAAAAAAACCTTGACCGCACAGTGTGGTTGTTGCTCCATTATTACTGTCCGCAACAAGTCATCGTAGGGAGTTTTCCTCTGATATCTTTCCAGTAGACTAGTTCCACAATACTTAAGTGTGTGTGGGTTTTCCATGCTGCTCCCATGACCAGGTCACACTTCCATTGTAATCTCCCTGAGACCGCTTCAATAAAAACCATGTAAAAGCTGTGTTGTTTGGATGGTTTCCCTACTGGTCTAAAGACAACGTTCTCTCAGCCTTCCCCCTACCCGGACCATAAACACCGTCAGTGTAAATCTTACGCTGCAGTTCTCCGGGGGAACGATGAGCTGGCTGATCTCGCCGCCGTGGACACAGAAGATGTGCTTCATCTCTCCGGTGAAGATGTCCCACACGATGACGGAGAAGTCCACCCCGCCCGAGACCAGGGCGCGCTGGTCGTAGCGCGGGGACACCTGGTGGGGGTACAGCACGCACGTCACCTTGTTGCCGTGGCCACGCAGGGTGCGGTGAGGCGGCCAGCCTGGAGAGGGGAGAGGGCGGGTTATCCTTGGGGTAGGTGGACCATAGTGGAGTGTATACGGTATATAGATAGATGGATAACAACTTCCCCCAGGGGGAAATACTTTGTTACAAACTACAAAAAAAAAAATAGACACTAAAGTAAAAACAAACAAGACAAACAAGACAGGTATAAACAATATAAATGTGTGTAAAGTGTAAATTATAAAGTGCCAGTAGTTCACAGTATATTAAAGTGTACATATATACAGTGGAAGGTGTAGCATATTCAGCATATGTAGTGTGCATACACACCCCTCCTGAGCATATGCTCCCCCTGCAGCAGCTGCACGATGGCGGTCTGCGTGGCGGGGACCAGGATGATGCTGCCGTCCTCCCGACCGCAGACCAGGCGGCCCTGGGAGGGGATGTACACGCTGGCCGTCACCTGCAGGACACACAGCAGGGTGAGGGGTTCTTAAGGTCTACTATGAAAAGATCAGGGTTCCTTAGGTTATATTGTAAGAAGAACACATGTTCTAAGGTTCTATTGTAGTTAATAACAGGGTTCCATAGGTTCTACTGTGGTAAAGAACAGGCTTCCTCAGGTTCTATTAAAGAACAGGCTTCCTCAGGTTCTATTAAAGAACAGGCTTCCTCAGGTTCTATTAAAGAACAGGCTTCCTCAGGTTCTATTAAAGAATATGGTTCCTCGGGTTCTATTAAAGAACAGGCTTCCCCAGGTTCTATTAAAGAACAGGGTTCCTAGGGTTCTATTAAAGAATATGGTTCCTCAGGTTCTATTAAAGAACAGGGTTCCTAGGGTTGAAGGGTTGACCTTGATGGGTTCCTCTCCCCCTGGCGGGACGCTGAGCTGGTCGATGATGCCGGCAGACAGAGGAGTCAGCTTATCAAAGGCCTCCTGCAGGCTGACGGTGGAGGACACCTGCAACTCTGCACACAGGAGACAGAGGGGTTAGCACAGAGGGGTTAGCACAGAGGGGTTAGCACAGAGGGGTTAGCACAGAGGGGTTAGCACAGAGGGGTTAGCACAGAGGGGTTAGCACAGAGGGGTTAGCACAGAGGGGTTAGCACAGAGGGGTTAGCACGCTGGTGGACGTTGATTGGAGTATAGCATAGTTGAGGTACAGGTCAGTGACTGAAACCTCAGTCACTGACCTAGCTGTAGCAGAAGACCCCTGGGGCAGGTGTAGTTACCTGTAGCAGAGGACTGCTGGGGGCAGGTGTAGTTACAGGTGTAGTTACCTGTAGCAGAGGACTGCTGGGGGCAGGTGTAGTTACAGGTGTAGTTACCTGTAGCAGAGGACTGCTGGGGGCAGGTGTAGTTACAGGTGTAGTTACCTGTAGCAGGGGAGCCCTGGGGGCAGGTGTAGTTACAGGTGTAGTTACCTGTAGCAGAGGACTGCTGGGGGCAGGTGTAGTTACAGGTGTAGTTACCTGTAGCAGAGGACTGCTGGGGGCAGGTGTAGTTACAGGTGTAGTTACCTGTAGCAGAAGACTGCTGGGGGCAGGTGTAGTTACAGGTGTAGTTACCTGTAGCAGGGGAGCCCTGGGGGCAGGTGTAGTTACAGGTGTAGTTACCTGTAGCAGGGGAGCCCTGGGGGCAGGTATCAGGGACGCTCCACAGGGACAGACGTCCAGCAGAGTCTCCCTGGACCAGCAGCTTGTGGAAGGGCTCTCTCCTCCCGTAGAAGAAGCGAGTGACCGGGGGACAGATGAGCAGCTGACAGTAGGAGGGAACACACATCAGCACCCAGACATAACACATCGGAGATAACTGAAGAGAACCTGTTAGACCCCAGCTGGTGGAAATCACAACCCAAAGCCAGCTAGAGAACCATCACTAATGTTGGCAGTACTATTTTGTTCCTGCAACTGTTTAAACTACAAAGACTCCCTTATGTGCCCTAATCCCCCAGACCTTTACACAGCGTGTCTTCAAGGGGGATGGTGTTATGTGGATTAAAAATATATATTCTGTCGTATTCATATGGATGATCAGATGTTTAGTTTGGCTGGGTGGTAGTAGACTGCAAAACCATACCATGTTATTCCTCTCCCAGGGGAAATTGGCAGTAAACTATGTTATGATCATTGATCACAGATATGACTCATTTTAATGTCAGTACTCCCCTTTGAGCTTCAGACGAGCAACCATATACATATTCCCATTGTGACACTAACTGCTAGCAGCTGACAGGAAGTTGCGAGAATAGGGTTTAAAAACCCTTACTTTCCCCATTAAATTACGTAAGCCGATCAGCAACTAAACCATTACCATTCATTATTCTAGCTTGTGGCTCCCTTGGTTGCATATGTAGTGACACAAATGTAAGATGGAATATAAACTAGTGGGCTATGGTGCTTATTATGGTCTGTGTGATGGGCTGGAAGGAAGGAGAAGAGATGTGGTGAAGCAGAGAATGGCTGGAGTCCTCGCTATGTAGAAATCACCTTGAGGTTACCTGGTGATCCATAGCAAAGCCAGGGGAGTAATGCAAAGTTCCACCAGAAAACAAACCAACCCCCACTCACAACTTAAACAAACCATCCACAGATATGAGGACCAATGAAGAATCCTTTCTGAAGCTAGAACACCCCTCGGTTTTCAAAAAGGCACAAACAAGCACACTGCAGTCCAGAGCTGGATCATACGGCCGGGGTACCAGATGGGTGGGTTAGAGATATAATGAAGTGTAGTAAGCTGAATACGGCACGCTCGGCACAGCAAACCACCCCAGGCAGAGCTCCACCCAGCAGGTCCCCTGGAGCTTACACTAGCCTACACCATATTACTCCACATGCTCCTTCTTCTAGAAAGAAATTAAGTCTATATTGTTTTACACGCCTAAAAATGCCACTGTTAATTGTTATTATCGACAAAGGTTTTTTAGACTGTAGCAAATCATGAGAACAAGGTACCATAATTAACCAAACTGTATCCAGAGTGCCCCTCTATCTCTTGCCTTGCTGTTGTATCGCAACCTGAGAGTATGTCTTCCACTCTGGGGAGATCCACCACAATCGTTCTAGTTTAAGTTAAATGATAGAGAAGCAGTTAGGGGACTTTGCATGCATCTTCATCTCGACATGAAGATAGATGAGGAGGGTGATGGCAGAGTTGTTTTTAGTAGGAATAGAGCATGGAGCCAGGCAGGCCAGTGAGGTTCAGGGGCAAGATCCGGCAAGTCAGTCAGTCAGTCAGTCAACAAGTCATTGGTCAGCTAGCCAGCCAATCAGTCAGTCAGTCAGCCAGTCATTGGTCAGCTAGCCAGCCAATCAGTCAGTCAGTCAACAAGTCATTGGTCAGCTAGCCAGCCAATCAGTCAGTCAGTCAGTCATGGACCGTCAGACAGTCCTTCAGGAAGAGGGGAAGGAAGCACAAGGACCACTCAAAGCAGGCTGACAGCTATCACTATCCACTAATGCTGTTCTAAGATAATGTAAACCTACCTAATGCAGTTCTAGGATAATGTAAACCTACCTAATGCTGTTCTAGGATAATGTAAACCTACCTAATGCGGTTCTAGGATAATGTAAACCTACCTAATGCTGTTCTAGGATAATGTAAACTGACTTAACAACACTGTTAAAGGATCAATAAAACCAAATAATACTGTTCTAGGATATTGTAAACTTACTTGTTGCTTAACTATGATAACCTAAACCTAATTAATACTATTGAGGGTAAATAAACCTCCTCAATACTGTTCTAGTATAATGTGACCTTATGTAATACTGTTTCATGATAACATATGCCTACTTAATACTGTAGGATAATGTAAGCATGCATGGCTGCTCTGTTATATTTAACGTAACATTTCTAATTAATTTCACGTATTTCCTTGTCTGATATCAATAAAGTATTATCTTATTCTATGATAGCACATCTATATAGTGTTTCTGAAAAAGAGCTCCCCCTGCTGAGAGACAATAATACTCTTTGGGCTCCACTTTCTGAGCAAAGTGTAAAACCAGAAAGCCTTATTTTACCATTATAAAAATGTTTACCCCAATGTTTACGCCAATAAACCTCAATTTTGAACCCTTTTCGTCCTTTTCAAAATGGCTGCTGTTGGTTTTACAGTTTGGGTCAGAAACTTCCCTTCTTCCTGCTTTGGTTCCAATCGTTTTGCTTTTCTTTTGGGGCTTACTGGCGCCTCTAGAGGCCGATGGTGGAATAGCTGCTCTGGGGTGTAGAGCTCCATGTTGCACCCATGGGCGGGGAGACACATCACCTCCTCAACCACCTCTTCCTCCTCGCCTCCTCCCTCCTCTCTCTGAGAGGAGCCGGGAGGGAGGGAGGGAGCGGCAGCCGGAACAACAAAAACCATAAGTCAAAATAATTACAGAAATAACATCAACAAAAAGGACACAGACAAATTTACAAACATATAATGTCAGCAAACACAAGGATTCTAAATTAAATCGGAGGAACAACAAAGACGCACAGAGACCGGGCTCAGAAACATGGATTAGGCCTGGTCCTACAGCGGATAGGAAGGATTTACTCAGTAGCCAGCGTTTTACCCCTGTGGATTAATAAAGGAATATGGGGAAGTTATCTTATCATGCTAAACCCTGACATTAGCCAGAAACATTAATGCTGCTCTGTATTGATGACGGCTTAGACTTAGCCTATGTGTGTCCCCGAGAATGGTTGATATCCACTTGACAGTGACCGTGTGTTCAAGCAACTCAAATCTCCAAGAAACTTGGAAGTCAAAGCCTGATATCTTCATTGCTTTCACCCGGAAAATGTTGGCAATATGCCCATGTTTGGGCATATGTTGACGATTCAAGTGGTGGGCTTTGGACTTGAAGAATGCGGACAACGTGAACAACCCTATGCATTCAATAAATATCACCACAATAATAATCCATGATGTGTCATCCATTCTCATGCCAACTGCAAAAAGATCAGAGAAGATACAGAGCTAGCTGTTGCCTTCAGTCAGTTTAAGAGATGAAACATTTAAATGAACATGTACAGAGCCGTCAGTCAGTGGAATTCCTTATCCATTAGCATAAGACGCATCAAGGGTAAATATAGACTAAATCACTAAAACAGATGCTGAGGGAATCTACACAACAGGATTGACTCTCTATGCTTGATGTATTTGTAAACTTGTACAATTATTATGTATTGCATATTGTCAGTTTTAAAACTCACTTCTCCTGTCAATGGATGTTGTTGTTTTTTTATTGAGAGGTTAATGATGTTTTTACAATGTATTGAAGTGTTGTGTATATATATATACACAGTGTTTTTAACTTTTGTGATATTGATAGGATTTTGTACAGTATGTATGTTTATATGTCTGTATTGTTTTTGTGTTTTATGTGGACCCCAGGAAGACTAGCGACCACAGCTGTGGAAGCTAATGGGGATCTGAATAAAGAATAACATAAATATCCCCAAGGGCTTTTAATTTGTACATAGTAGCAGGCCTAATCCATGTATGTGAACATCCTAACTTAAATCTAGAACACGGACACAAATAAAGTTAGAACATAAAGTAGACATAACATATACACATGTAAAGCTTATGAGGCCAATTAAACGCATATTTCTACAAGAAGAGACATTTTAAAACCTATGGAAGTAAATCTTTCTCATCGGATTTTGAAAATAAAAGGCCATTGAATTTTAAGCACTGAATATTTATGCACTGAATATTTATGCATTGAAATAACGTATTTGGATTTTTTTGCCACTGAATTTAACTTTAAATTTTCGACAAATCATTTTCACCATTATTTTTCAATGTTCAAAAATTCAAAATCAAATATTCAACGTTAAAAAATTCAATGTGCAAAATTCAATGTATAAAATTCAACTTGAATATTTTCAACGTCCCCAAATTCAACATGCCAAATTCAGCTGCAAAATTCAATGTATGAAATTTAGTGTTAACATCCAGGGACCCAAGAAAGAGCAATCGATCCTAGATGCTAGATCGCGGTCAAGCAAGGAGAGGGAACGGGAATAAGAGAGTCACTCATTGGATACCTGACTCTGATGCTGGAAGGCATGTGCAAAGCAGGTTTTAGCCATGTCCAACGGTAACGGCTGTGATGATGGATCTTTCTTTCTTGATACAAACGTTAATTCTAAACAGCATTTTACACAGTATAGCCCAGGGGTGTCAAATTCAAACTTACTGAGGGCCATTCTGAGGGCTGTGAATAAAATCAGGGGCCAGCCAGACAGTTTTTCCATGTTATGGGGTAATTCTTACCAGTAAAACTGATTAATAAAGCAAAGTAGTATTTGTCAAGTGCTGACCAAAGTTTTTGTATTGATTACTGCACAATTAAACAAATAACATTTACATCACAGTAGCCTATGTTTGTCTGTAACTGAATAACAAATTAGGTATTTGTCACCATCATTGATTAAAAAAGCAAAACAATATTTATCAAATGCTGAAATTTTATTTGTATAAAATCACTTCTCAATTAAACAAAACACATCACAATACTTTTGTCTAACAAAACAACAAAAACATCTTTGTTACCAGCAATACTGATTAATAAAGCAAATTATTATTTGTGCTGAACACATTTTTTTGTATAAAATGACAACTGCAGTTAAACAAAATACATTTGGATCACATAACTTTTGTCTTTAACAAAACAACAAATAAGGTGATGGTTTTCAGCAAAACTGTTTCATAGAGCAAAATATTCAAGGCAACAAGTTGTATCTCAAATTGTATGGCTTTCTTGGGAACTTCAAAGGACACAATAGGGCATATAATGCCAAATCAAAGCAAAATAGCTTGCTTTTTAGCAAGTCTTACCAGACACTCTGCACCTTTTCTTAGTAATGATCTCGTCTATTCTAGGCTTAATGTCCTTTGCAGTGGCCCCTTTCAATACCGAAACAAGATGCTGGTCTGTGAGGCGAGATCTGTGGGATGTCTTGTTCAGCTTCATTATGGAAAACATCTGTTCGCACGAGTAGGTGCTTCCGAACATGGACATGACGCGTGCAGAGTTAAGGCGAAGCTGTGACGTTGATTCAGGGAGTAGCGGGGCAAACTCAGCAGCCCCAACTGAATGTTAATGGGTCTTCAGAGCACCATTACATTGCAATTCAATGAGTTCCAACTGTAAGTGCTCAGGTGCAGTGTCAACATCAATTGCAAATGGATTTGCGAACAGATCAAGGTTGAATTTCTGTGCGTCAAAATCAGAAAATCTCTGTTTGAATTCCACTTTGAGTGTGTTCAGTTTGCCAGCATACACTTCAGTCGGGAATGGGATGGTGATTGTGTCATTGACTGACTGGCAAGTAGGAAAGTGAGCCAAGTTGCCTTGGTGCATATGGCCCTCCCATAGACGCAGTTTCATTTGAAACGCCTTTACTGCGTCTCACATTTCAGTGATCAGCTGTTGTCGGCCCTGGAGTTTTACATTCAGGACATTGAGGTGCTCCGTTATGTCACACATAAACGCCAAGTTGCTCAGCCACTTTTCATCCTCAAGCTCGGGGATGACCTTTTGTTTGCTCTCCATGAAACGAGCGAAACACTTTACCCCGACTCAACCAGCGCACCTCCGTGTGGTATGGCACATCCTCGCACTCAGAGTTTAACTCCTCCAAGAGTGCCCTAAATTGCCGGTGATTCAAGCCCTGTGAACGAATGAAGTTCACCGTTTTGGTTACAACTGTCATTACATGTCCCATGCCCAAAACCTTTCCACAGAGGGCCTCTTGGTGGATGATGCAGTGATAGGCTATCAATTTCCCTTCCGTGTGCCCCATCTTCTCTCAAATCAATCCAACCAAAACACGGACCTCCCCGCACATCGCAGGTGCACCTTCCGTTGTCAGCCCAGTGAGTTTATCCCACTGCAATTCTGTCTCGTTGATGCACCACTCCACTTCTGTGAAAATGTCCCGTCCAGTAGTTGTCCCGTGAATCGATTTTAAATCCAAAAGTTCCTCAGTGACTGCAAACTTAGCATCCACCCCCCGGATGAATATGGAAAGCTGAGCAGTGTCCATCCTGTCTGTACTCTCATCTGCAGCCAACGAATATGAAACAAATTCCTTGGCCTTAGCTTTTAGCTGGATTTGTAAGTCGGAGGCCAGCTCATCAACCCGACTAGCCACGGTGTTTCGGGAGAGGCTGATATCCGCAAACGCCTGCTTCTTTTCGGGGCATACAACATTGCATACCTTATCAATGCAATTTTTAATAAACTCTCCCTCTGTGAAAGGCTTGCATGCTCTGGCTATTTCCTCCGCTATTATAAAGCTTGCCTTCACAGCTCCCTCCGACTGGTTCTTGATCCGAGTAAACATGTTTTGCTGTTGTTTCAGGTTGCGTTTTAATTCATTGACTTTTTGAAGCCGCTCCATGTCCTCCATGTTCCCATAAAGCTCATGATGCTTCGTTTCGAAATGCCTTCGAAGGTTATACTCTTTGAAAACCGCCACTGACTCTTGACATACGAGACACATTGGCTTTTGTTTGAATTCACAAAACAAATATTCTGTTTCCCATCTCTCTTGAAATTGACGGTATTCATTGTCCACTTTTCTTTTTTTGGCCATTGTTTTGCTAGCTTGCAACCTCATTAACGTTGTTTGTCTCTGCGTGAGAGTGAGAGTTTAGCGCAGGAGTTATTAGGCCCGTGGGCCTTGATATTGACATATGTGGTATAGCCTATAATAGGAAATGCTCAAAGGTAAATCAACGTCATTAAACACTGACTGAAGCTTTTTATGGGGAAAGAAGCAACAATGGTGGACCGTACTAAGCGCCCTATCCATTGTATGGGATTGTAAAGTGCTAATCAAATCAAATGTATTTATTAAGCTTGTTTAATAACAAGGTGAGGGGGGGGGGGATTTATGTTTTTGTTATAATGCACACCGGTGTGTGTGATTGCAGTGTCTTGGCTGGATTTGTATGCAGCGTAAGGGTAATTGTAGTGGGTTAAGAGCCCAATTTATTAGGGCACCAATTTGGGGCGATCCCTTTGCCTGTTTGGTGTGAGTCTGGGGCGATCTGAAGCCCGCTGCCCACTGTGGCACAAGAGCACAGAGCCGACAGTATTACGCACTGAGTGGCAACTGAAGCAGCAGCAGCCTGTAGTTCCAGTGGAAGCACGGCGTGCCTCGGAAAGAAGCGCCTGACAGCAACCTGATTTTATTTGTCATCCTCATATCTGTATCATGCCATTCAGTGTGCAATACTGTCGCTCTGCGCGCTCATTGCACTCTCGTTAGGCCACCACAGAGGCACATCAACTGTTTTGCTTCAGCCACTCAACGTGCTATTGCCCGGTGTCCAAAACGAATGCACCCATTCCAAGTGATCGATGACGATACAAACGTTACGTTTTAAGCTTGTGCATATTTCCGCACGTGAACGACTTCATGCCTGTCTACGCTTCAAACTCATGCATGTTGCAGAAAATGTTCAACAGCTCCCCCTGGGGTCACACTTTTCGGTGGGTCGCAGAATTCGGTGTAACACCCACTCGCTCTCCTTGCTTGACCGCGATCTCGCATTGATTGCTCTTCCTTGGGTCCTCCGATGTTAACTCTGAATTTCGTACATTGAATATGGCATGTTGAATTTGGAGACGTTGAAAATATTTAAATTAATACATAGAATTTTGAATCAGAATTTAGCCTATTGAATTTTTTTACATTGAATATTATTTAAATTCTGAAGAAAAAAAATCTGATACGTTATTTCAATGCATAAATATTCAGTTGGCTAATTCAATGGCTTTTTATTTTCAAAATCCGATGAGACAGATTTACTTCCACAAAAACCGCTCAAGCCTCACAGCAAGATGTTAGTCAAGTTAATTTAGTATTAGACCATTTCTTAATTCCTTTTTCTTTAAGTATTGAGATTGCAAATTAAGCTTTACAATTCTTCATTTGGAAAATGTCCTGAAACACCCTCACCATGATAAGCACAAATAACTATCTATGGTTTTAGTTACCATGACTACAAAAATAACTGACATTAATCCTTCTCTGGAAAACAATTCAGAGATTTCAGTTTGAATAACAATTTTCTTATAATCAAAAAGAAGAGAACACAAATTAGTGCAGTTCAGCGAGAAATAGTTTATTGAATTATTTAATTCAATTATTCTCTGTGTGATGTTGGGATTGTGTGCAGTGACGGACTGGGAGCAAAAAACGGCCCGGGCATTTGCGCATTATAACCTATAACCTATAACCTATTATAAGGTTATACTATTATAACCTATAACTAACCTATCTACCTAACCTACCTACCTACCTATAACCTAACCTATAACCGGCCGCGGGTGTAATTGTTGACGTGGGGTTGGTTGGGTTGGTTGGTTGGTTGCGCGCGGACACGATTGTTAACGAGGGGGGGGGGGGTGCGATAGATAATGCCCATAGATAATAGATAATGGCCGCCGTCGCGACGGTGGGGCCGCGTGATCCCAACAAGCATGCCGCTCCGTGATTGGCCGACCCACACGGCCCACGAGAGGCCGCGGCCCTTCTGGCATCTGCCTAAATGCCAGACCGTCCAGTCCGTCACTGGTTGTGTGTGTGTGCGGGAGTGCATGTGTCATGTTGGGATGGTGTGTGTGTGTGTGTGTGTGTGTGTGTGTGTGTGTGTGTGTGTGTGTGTGTCATGTTGGTGTGTGTGTGTGTGTGTGTGTGTGTCATGTTGGGATGTTGTGTGTGTGTGTGTGTGTGTGTGTGTGTGTGTGTGTGTGTGTGTGTGTGTGTGTGTGTGTGTCATGTTGGTGTGTGTGTGTGTGTGTCTGTGTGATGTTGGGATGGTGTGTGTGTGTGTGTGTGTGTGTGTGTGTGTGTGTGTGTACCTGTTTGTCGGTGCGCTCTGTGATGCTGTAGATAAGGGGAGGGATGGATGCTTCCTTGGTCTTCCCCACGTCGCTGCGGAAATGTTCACTAGCAGGAAGGCAGCTGCAACACACACAAATACACACACACACACATTAACACCAACACATTTATATAAACACACACACACCAACCCATTCATATACACAAACACACATTAACACCACATTTATATACACACACACACACATATATACACACATTTATATATGCACACATTTATATAGACACACCGCTGGAACACACTGAGTATGAAACTCAGTGTGTTCCAGCTGTCTGCCTGCTACTGCGTGTGTGTGTTAATATAAATGTTACTATTCTGATTCTATCACTAATTCTTACGTGATATCTATGATAGTGACCTGCACCTTGTGTGTGAAATGTTGAGATAGTGTGGACATTTTTTAAAAACACTTGTTAAGTAATTGAAAAGCATGCCCCCCCCTAAGAAGGCTTAGAGTAAGTGGCAAGGACAATCCATGGTTTAATGACACCATAGCAGCTAGCATCAGAGAAAGGAGCTCTCACAACCTTGAACTGCCCTGTAAATTTTTCTACCATTACACTCCTCAAAGTTCATAAAGCCCTATCAGACTTGGATTGCAAAAAATCTGCTGGTCCAGATCAAATTGATTCCTATTTTTTAAAGACAGCAGCAGGCTTGATTGCTGACCCCATTGCTTCAATATTCAACCTTAGTCTTCACAGTGGGTTAATTCCTGGCTCTTGGAAATCTGCATTAGTCCTCCCCCTGTTAAAAAGTGGAGATCCTCTCATTCGTACCAACACGAATGAGAAACACATCTTATATTGTTTTGTTTAGGGCAGATAAAACATGTTTGTGAAGTTAAATTTTTATATTTAAATGTGATTCAATGTTCTCTTATCACAAATATGCTAATAAACAACATTGTATAGTTTAACTAATATAATAAGTTAACTAATATAATATAACTAATGAACACTCAGGCTTCAGCAGTATCAAATTATATATTGTGATTTATATCGATAAAATCGAAAAAATAATCTTGTTAATATTTTTCGCCCAGCCCTAATTCAGAGTATTCTTAACTTGCACTCATTACCCTCTCTTGACATTTTTAAAAATGATCTAAAAACATCTCAAACAGAAAAATGTCACTGTATTTAACATGCACATTTCTTTTAACTCTCTTATTTGTTCTGTGTTTTAGTTAATTGTTGTGTGTTAGCTTTTCGTCTTATGTTTTCTCTGTACTGAAATATCATACCGCTCATCTTGACCAGGACTCCCTGGAAGAAGAGATATTGTATCTCAATGGGACCTTCCTGGTTAAATAAAGGATAAATAAAAATAAATTTAAAAATACTACATACTGTATGTGGGTAGGAGGGAGGGGGTACCAGGGTGAAAGGGAGGGGCTGGAGAGCAATGGGTTAGTTTGAGGGAGGCGGGGCTTACCTAGCAGGCAGAGTATAAATGCAGCTGCAGCCGTCTTCAGTCCAGATGATGACTTTATCAGCAGCAATGAACTCTCCACCGGTCCAGGCCTGGTCGGCCTCACTGGGCACCGAGCAGAGCAGGGAGTAGTCCCCAGCATCAAACACCTGCACCATAAATCAGTGTTAACGTGTAGTATTGAAGTATTACCCTCCTTGGAGCTGACCAGCAGCAGGCTGCTGTGTTGTACTGTAGTATTACTGTAGTATCACTGTGTAGTATTACCCTCCAGTCCTTGGAGCTGATCAGCAGCAGGCTGCTCTGTGTTGTACTGTAGTATTACTGTAGTATCACTGTGTAGTATTACCCTCCAGTACTTGGAGCAGACCAGCATCAGGCTGCGCTGTGTTGTACTGTAGTATGATTGTAGTATTACCCTCCAATACTTGGAGCAGACCAGCATCAGGCTGCGCTGTGTTGTACTGTAGTATGATTGTAGTATTACCCTCCAATACTTGGAGCAGACCAGCAGCAGGCTGCTCTGTGTTGTACTGTAGTATTACTGTAGTATTACTGTAGTATTACTGTAGTATTACCCTCCAGTACTTGGAGCAGACCAGCAGCAGGCTGCTCTGTGTGAACGAGCAGAAGGAGATGCTGTGGCAGCCCTGGCAGTAGATGGGCTTGGACTCCTCCTCAAACACTGGGTCCAGGTCCTGGAGGTAAACACAGGGCCGTTACCACCTGGGTGATGTACACATTACCACCTGGGTAATGTACACATTACCTTTAATAACAGGATAATGTACCATTACCACCAGGATAATGGACACAGCGCCTTTACCATCAGGATATGTATACGTTAACTTTCATAACAGGATAATGTACCATTACCACCAGGATAATGGACACAGCGCCTTAACCATCAGGATATGTATACGTTAACTTTCATGACAGGATAATGTACAGTGCCTTTACCATCAGGATAATGTACACATTAACTTTCATAACAGGATAATGTACACAGTGCCTTTAATACTTGGATAATGGTACATGACACCTATTCATGCAAATGGCTAAGTAGTCTGGTAAGGAATGACTGTAGTGGTGAACTGAAGGGATGACCGACCATTAGTTTTTTCTTCTATTTTAACTAACTTACTATCAGAGCTCACTCTATAAACAGAGTGCGCTTGAATGCAGCGCTTTACTCCCTTCACATATTACTCTAAGACGTGCTTGACTGCAGAACACCAGATATAGTTTGCCATCTCTCCCGTAGATCTGATGCCCACACCTCGGTTCTCCACACGCCTGCTGCTCACCAGAACATTAGTGGTGCTCCTTCAGGGTAACTAACTTTGTGGCTATGATTTGGATTGTGATATTGAAGATAAGATAATAATGTTAAAGGGTTAGGTTAAGGAACATGATGCTGTGATATTGTCGCACCGAGAGTAGACATAGACTTTTAAAAAGGGAGCCGCTGTTTGATGGAGGAGACATTGCTATCAAATCTTTTCTATTGCTTACACATATTAAGTAAAATGTATAAATGTCTATTTATTAACTTTAACTGTATTGCCTGAAGTCGATGAAACACCCCCTACTCCTGTCGCCCCCTGGCATTCAGATCACTTTGGTGATCTAGAACAACCATGATTGGACAATATGAAACAGAAACGATGGTCAACCCTGGACTACAGAGTAACCTGTGGGCAGCCTGGTGCCTGGGGTTTGGAAGGTACCTGCATTCTGCTGACCTCAGCAGTGATGATCCAGACCTTCAGTATGCCCGTCACTGACACCGCCACCACTGTGTCCTCTGATGGGGAGAGACACACACACACTCTATATATGATAATATATGATAACTGTGGAGTGAAACTGTAGCAGCCTGACAACGGAGCGTTTGAATATCCAAGCATGCAAACTGGCTTGGGGTGAAAAAGGTGAGAATGATGCGTGAGCCGAGGAAAACACAAACCCACTAGGGGGTTCAAGGGTTATACTCCGGGGATTAAAAAAAAAAAAGTTAAAAAAAATTATTTAAAAAAAATGTATATAAAAATAAATTATATTAAAAAATAATAATTAAAAAAAATAAAAAAATAAAAAATATCTAAAAAAAATAAAAATTAATTAATTTAAAAAAATAATAATAATTGACCTGCCCGCGCATGTTTTTTTTTACCTGCGCGCATGTTTTTTTTTTTAACCATTTTTTTTTACGCAAAAGCGTTGTGACGCATCCTTGATTATGGGCGCGCATGCATACTTGCGTACCAGTTATGTGCACCACTGTGTATATGGACTAATGTATGCATATATGGTGATATACTGTATATATAAGTGCTGTCAGTTAAACGCGTTATTAACAGCATTAACGCAACCCATTTTAACGGCGTCAATTTCTTAATCGCGAGATTAACGTGTTTTTTTTCATACTTTTATTGATGGACAGTGTTACACTGTGTGAGAGATTATTTGCTCAAAGTGTGAATGACTGCTCCAAGTGAGAATGTTAGTGTGAAATTGAACACTATAGTATATGCCAATGTTGTTTTCAATAAAAAAACATTTGCACAAAGCAAGCCGATCCACTTATCCATGTTGATAAGAGCATTAAAATGAGAAAAAATAATAATAATGGGACAAAAGGAAATCAAGGGACATTTAGATTAGATAAAAATGTGTGATTAATTGCGAGTTAACTGACATTAATGCGATTAATCACGATAAAATATTTGAATCGTTTGACAGTACTAATATACATATATATATATATATATATATCTCTCACCCTGGGTGGTCTATGAGTCTATACATTATGTATATACACTATACATGTGTACATGTGTTTCTCACGGCTATAGTTCACACACACACACACACACACACACACACACACACACACACACACACACACACACACACACACACACACACACACACACACACACACACACACACACACACACACACACACGTGTGAGTCTCACCCTGGGTGCGGTGGGATCGGATGATGCTCATGGAGCTGATCCAATCAGGAGAGATCTTGGACACCAGGGAGTAGAGGACCTCCAGGCTGGTGCCGTCCACCACTAGGATCTCCGGGTAATGGCCGTGACACAGCAGACGGCCCTCCCTCTCAGCTCCGAAGGAGAACTGGTAGAACTGTACACAGAATCATAATAAGGAATGTGTGTTTATGAACCTTCATGTATAAATACACTTGGTTATGACATATATGTGTGTGTGTGTGTGTGCGTGTCCCCTTACCTGTATGCCAGTGTGTGCACAAGCCAGTTTAGTGAACTCAATACAGCGACCATCATTCACATCCCATAAACACATCTCCCTGGAAACACACAGGTGGAACCATCAGTCATGAGGAGGGGTTCTTGTGAGTAGTTCTAAGGGGATAGCAGCACTGCACCATAGCTAGGCGTATCCATCACTAGTTACTAGAGAAGTTTCATTGTGTATGTGGTTGATCATAGAACAAACCAAACATCACCCATTGTGGTTCTCTTAAACTAAAAAATAAATAGAGGGTTGCAGTAAGAGGGTGACTGCCTCTTGTCTCACTTAGTGTGTGTGTTCATAACTTAAACTCACCCACTCTCTGAAGCGCTGACGATGTACTGTTTGTCAGTGCAGGCACTTGCCTTGGCCAAACAGGTGATGGCGGCCGTGTGACCAAACAACATTGCCCTTGGGCAGATCTGGAGAGACACAGAGGGTGAAAGAGAGGAATGAAAGATGAAGCTTTCACCATTCTTCACATCCAACCACATTCTCATTGCCTTCATCACGATTCTCACTCAAACATGAATCACTTGTTGTAGTTCACGTGGCAGGATAGTACTTTGAGTGTAATCAACATATTGAACTGCATTTCGGTGTAATTAACATATTTATTTACCTGTAGCTAAGGTGCTATTAAGATATTTACCTGTAGCTCAGGTGTAATTAACATATTTATTTATCTGTAACTCAGGTGTTATTAACATATTTACTTGTAGCTCAGGTGTAATTAACATATTTACCTGTAGCTCAGGTGTCATGTCCCAGAGACAGATCTGGCCGTCATGGCAGCCAGTGACGATGGTGCTGAAGTCATCCATCACCAACAGACTGCTGATGCAATGAGTTGGAGCTGTGCGGCCCCATAGCACTATGGGTAAAACTAGGTTGTTCCCCGACATTATGATGACCTCTCTGAAGGAGGAAAGACGAGGGAGACATTCATTTGTATCAAACATGTAAAATAAGAAGCAACAAGCAATCATGAAGATGAGAGTCTGAAGAGGAGTAACAGGACCCAGTGTTAAACACTGGGTCGCCCCCCCCCCCCCATTCTTAACTTCAATCAACGTAACATTTCTACCACAATTTTATTCACATAATTATCCCTCCCTGCTATTTTGAAGCAGGCCAATGGCAACCAAGTGCGCAGTCCTACCTCCCTCACTTTAAAAACCACCAGCCACCACTGATACATACACACATACATACACTATTCATTAGCTCCATCCCAGTACATTGGGATTACACTGTTTATAAACTTATAAAACTATACTATGTAACTTGTTTACACAGACATTCTGTCAACCGTGCCTTGCTCAATAACAACTGTTATTGCTCAATAACAGTCAAACAATTGATTAAGCTTAGGTTATCTTCTGAGCACTGTTGGTCTCTCTGAAACAACATCATCACATCATCCAGTATAAAGGAAACAATCAAACTATCTCAAACAGCTGATGGCAATCTGTTATTGCTGAAACTTGAAATAAGTCGTCAGCCAGCCAGCTACCAGTCACCACAACGCTGCCACAAAGAGACAAGAGGTACTGTCCTTCTGATCAACACCACAGAACCAACAAGCCTCCTCAATAACTAGAGGTACTGTCCTTCTGATCAACACCACAGAACCAACAAGCCTCCTCAATAACTAGAGGTACTGTCCTTCTGCTCAACACCACAGAACCAACAAGCGTCCTCCATCACTTGGATCATCATGAATTGGAGATCATTGTGTTTTCGTTATGACGTTATATCAGTTATATATTATTATATTAGTTATATATTATAAGAACATCGAGTGATGTGGCGCAGCTGCAATGAAACGCTTCAATGACTGATGGAGGGACTTGTGAAAGGATGGTTCTGGTCTAGTCAAAAATAGTCCATGAACAAAATACCACACAGGTTTGTGCACCAGAGGAAAACATTTGACAGCTGGTGTTCAGATCAGATCCTCAGTGATGCGACTGGTCACATAACTCACTCACTCCTAAACTATCCGCATACAATGTACATGGATGCATATATAAGGGGACAAAAAAGAAGAACCATAGGTCAATCAAGTGTATTGGTGCGGGTAGACGTCAACACCATGACGGACAGCAGGATGGCTTAGAGAAGATGATAGACGGATGCATCGACACCTGCAGTGTCGATGCTTCCGGGTTAGCACCGCGGCTAAAGGAGACAGATGCTACCATTAATAATAATAATTAATACTTGTACCGAGCTCACTGCTTACCAGACGTGTTGCCTATAGAAACATATCCTGCAGAAGTTATAAATCCAACAAGCTCCTGTCCAAATCCCGACCACTACCACCGGTTTTAATCGAATGACAGCAGAGCCCTAAACGATGTCGGTCCGCTGCAGTCAGCTGATCACAAGACGTCTGCGACGCAATTCCGGTGGAGGGATGTCAAAGTAAAAGCCCGTGTTGGACCAAATAATCGAATGAACATGCAGACATATGTCAAGACAAAACGGCGCATCGCAGTTCATGGTTTTTAACATATATATATATATATATATATATATATATATATATATATATTGTAATGACCTTGCCGGTGACATAGGAAGGTCCAGTCATAAGAACTCTACGAATATTTATCACAAACCAATTATGTGGATACGGCGGGGTTACTGTAACGCCGTATCCAACGTCAAAATACACACAAACAACTGATTCGCCGAAACACACACACCGCAGAACACCTTCAACGCGCATGCCCCCACCCTCTTATTGCTCCTGTTCTCCCAAGCCCCTCCCCAAGAACACTCCAATACATGCACACGGAACAACTGGCACAACGAAATACATTGCAAACACATAACACAAACTAAAGAGTCCCAAGGGGTATTCCATCAACCAAGCTAAGCGTAAAGCCGGGCTTATTTCGCTTAGCCGGGCTTCTTTCTGCTAGAGTTGCGTTCCATGGAACGCAGTTGCGTTCCTTTTCCGTGGAAAAGCGACAGTAACCATTGCAACTTATCCGCCCAAACTAACCTGTAGAGCAGGGTTTCTCAGCGCGGCAGCGCCCCCTGGGGGGCGTTCGTAGAACCCAGGGGGGCGCTGGGAACGAACACGGGGGCGTCACAACTTGTGTAGTGGTCATTATTTTTTACTTTTTAAACTTCCATGGTTTTCAAATATTTTCGGTGCAAAAATAGGATAATTGAAATAAAAAGCCTATCTTCATATGGGTTTCTAACCCCTCTATCGTCTCATTTACTTTTTACTTTATGCTCAGTGCCGTCATGATCGCCATAGTAACGCCGATAAACAAATCAACCTCATCGCGGCAGCGTGGTGCTTCAGAAACTATTTCACCCTCCCCTGACTTCCACTGGTTGGTTTGCGGGACATGCAAAACAAGCGGCGGATGGGGCATTACACTAAGCAACATGAATCTCATCCATATTACATACAGTAAGGCAACACAAGACGTGAATAAAGCTAACTCCGCTTAGCATGCTAATTGTAAACAATAGAACGTGCGCATTACGTGTAGACCACCGCAACGTCGCTCTACGTCTGCGAACCGATAAACACTTTCATAAGGTACGCACACCAACCGGCACATGCATTTAACACTGATGTTACAGGCGCTTAACTTGTATAGTAACAAACTACTTTAATTACTATTTGGCCGCAAACTTAAAGACCTCAGAACGAAGCGGATGAAGGCTGCACATGCGCATGAGCGTTGCTAGGCAACGTCACGTAAACAAAGTTAACAGCTCAATAACCAATAAAAATGTACACAAGCACTGTCACGTATTAAACTTCAATAGATCAATAATAAAACCTTTTAATAAAACTCTGAATACACATTTTCTTGTCCAGAAGAAACCAGCGGCACATAATTTTTTTAAGCAATGTAGCACGAGTTGGAGTGGAGTTGGTAATGGATATAGCCTACCCACGGGTGTCGCAATTTAAAAAACAGAATTAACAATAATAATAGGGGGGGGGGGGGGGCGGGCAGAGGATCAGGGTAAGGTAAGGGGGGCGTTTGCTCAAAAAAGGTTGAGAAACACTGCTGCGTTGATGGAACGGCTTAAGCCTCAAGCGGAAGTTGGCGCTAGTTCTAACTGGGCTTAATCAACTAAGCGCCGCTTTCGTTAGCGACTTTGATGAAATACCCCTCCAGGGTCGCTACAAGATATATCTATATAGATATAAGTAGCCTACCACACATATACATACCAATATATCTATAGATCATTTATATAGAAAGACATATCTATCTACATAAATATATATTATCAGCACTTCTTGTACATAGAATATGTTTGTAACTAGAAATTGAATGTTTGACCATAATTGAATCTGTCGATATCAATGCAAGTCTAGGTTCCTCATCCTCATCCTCATCCGCTTATCCGGGGTCGGGTCGCGGGGGCAGCAGCTCAAGCAGGGGGCCCCAGACTTCCCTTTCTCGGGCCACATTGACCAGCTCTGACGGGGGGATCCCGAGGCGTTCCCAGGCCAGTGTTGAGATATAATCTCTCCACCTAGTCCTGGGTCTTCCCCGAGGTCTCCTCCCCACTGGTCGTGCCTGGAACACCTCCCAAGGGAGGCGTCCAGTGGGCATCCTTACCAGATGCCCGAACCACCTCAACTGACTCCTTTCTAAGCAGAGGAGCAGCGGCTCTAATCAGAGTTCCTCTCGGATGACTGAACTTCTCACCCTATCCCTAAGGGAGAAACCAGCCACCCTCCTGAGAAAACTCATCTCGGCCGCTTGTATCCACGATCTCGTCCTTTCGGTCATCACCCATCCCTCATGACCATAGGTGAGGGTAGGAACGAAGATCGACCGGTAGATCGAGAGCTTTGCCTTGCGGCTCAGCTCTCTTTTCGTCACAACAGCTGCTCCGATTCTCCGGCCAAGTCTAGGTTGAGATTGTTAAACAGGTCTTTATTAACAACCACAGGATAAAACAGTGATGGACGATGCACCCTAGACACTTGGCCTGAAATAATAAGAGACTGTAACAGAACAGAAATACCATTTTAAAATGTATTTCACGATTGCTGTAACAAGATTACAAATAAAAACATTGAGAGAGAAAAACAAACAAACTCTGGTTTCATCAAGTTCAGCTACTCGGAAGACTTAAGTCATCATGGTTGGTGCATTAAAAAGCTAAAATATTAGAACTTAGGGTGGATTGTTTCTTCATTTTCCTTTTGAGACACAGTTCTTGTAAAGAGAAAGGTGTGGAAGCAGAAAGACAGACAACCCCCCATAAAATTCAGCATGACATCATTCAGGCTCAAACACCTGCCGTACTAAATACATCAGACGTAAGGCAGTTCAAACCACGCAGACACGGCACTACATTTAAAAAGACAACAGGGCATTTCATCTCTGATCGGTCGAAGCCCTTCATCTCTGGACACCTGCTGCCAAGTAGAAACATCGTTCACATATAAAAACAAACCTAAGCTTCTTTCTTAAAGCGTTGGATGGAGAATCACTAATTAAATATATATATTTATATTGAGTATGTATATATATATATATATATATATATATTAAAGGGTTAGCTAGACTATAACCAAGTCTCCTATTTTAAAATCCTGAGTATCATAACATTACGTCACACATTTCCTGCGTGAAAGGAAGCCCTGGAATCAGAGGCATTGGCGTCGGTGAGGGTGTGCACAGGAGTCCAGAGTCAGGACCCAGAGTCGAGGGACCAGGGCACCGGTGGTGATCTTCAGACATCTCCAAAATGTTCTCCAATCCTAATCTAATGTTTTCATAATTTATTGCTGAAGACTGCCCAGTAACCTTGCGGTGGGCCAGTTTCACGTGTAAAGTCTTGGCGTAAGTAAAGCACTGATGGAATTCCCGTACAGTCGGATCCTCCCCTTTTCCCGCCCACCTGTACCTAGCAGTAAGCTAACACCATGTTAGCGTGGAAGGCTACCCCCCACAATATGTACAGGCCCCCCGCCCCGGAGCGTGCCGCCCGGTCAGATGTTCTCTCCCTCTCGGCTGGCCTCCCGGATGCTGTCCTGGGCCCTGCCCGGCGCCGTGGTCCGGGGGCGCCGGATGCTGCGGCCTGACGAGATGAGGTCGGCGTATCCGCGGGAGTGGGAGAAGGCGTAGCCCGAGCGACGGGAACGCCCGCCCCTCTGGAACGTCGGCTTCTTCTTCTCCTCCTCCGCCTCCATCTCGTACTTCTTCCTGTTCTTCTGGACCTGTTGCCATGGACATCAGGATACGAGTCAGTCAAAGTGTAGTGGTACGTTGTAGCTGTTTGGGCGATGCCGGCACACAAGAGAAGAGGAAACCGTGTCGGGGTGGGGGGGGGGGGGTCGTACCTTGTCTCCTACGGAGGGCCAGATGGTCTTGGAGAGGAACTGGATGCAGATGACGGGCAGCAGGCTGATGCCCACCGTCAGGATGATGGTCAGCCACAGGTAGGGCTGCCGCAGGGCGTTGGAGGCCGTGCCTGCATACACGTTAGGGACCGTTTCAGCACATTTAGGGACCGTTAACACATTTAGGGACTGTTTCAACACATTTAGGGACCGTTTCAACATGTTTAGGGACTGTTTCAACACATTTAGGGACTGTTTCAACATGTTTAGGGACCGTTTCAACACATTTAGGGACCGTTTCAACACATTTAGGGACTGTTTCAACACATTTAGGGACCGTTTCAACACATTTAGGGACCGTTTCAACACATTTAGGGACCGTTTCAACACATTTAGGGACTGTTTCAACACATTTAGGGACCGTTTCAACACATTTAGGGACTGTTTCAACATGTTTAGGGACCGTTTCAACACATTTAGGGACTGTTTCAACACATTTAGGGACTGTTTCAACATGTTTAGGGACCGTTTTGACACATTTAGAGTCACCTTAAAACACATTTAGAGAGCGTTTAAACACATTTAGAGACAGTTCAAACAGAGTAGGAGGAGGCATTGTCAAGAGAGACAGGAGGTATCAGGCAGTAAATATGATCTGTAGTTAGAGATAGAGCCTGGTAGAGAGACAGGTACTTACCAGTGAAGGTAAAGTAGGACGGGAAGATGACGTGGATGCCAGCACTGTGAATGTCGAACATGATGCCGAAATAGATGGCCATGCTGCACAGCACCGCAAAGCAGTTCACAAAGGTCCAGTAGGAGGTCTCCAGAGAGATCTACAACACACACATTAAGATATACACATATGAATAAAGATACACGTTAAGACACACACTAAATTCTACAAAACTCACACAGTAAGAGTTAACACAAAATTAAAATAGGAATACAGTTACCAACAATAGAGATATACTATAGAGATGTTCTCTAAAGCTTAAATGACACTGCGTCTTGCATGTATGAGACGATCCACGTTGCTACACAAAGACTTGTACACTGCACTAACTAACCCTACACACACACACACACACACACACACACAAAGACCTGCAGTCCTCCCAGGAGTTGGTACAAGTTACCCTACTGTGTAGAGGTTGGAACCAAGTAATTACTTATTGGTCAAGCAGGGAACAGTCTAGTGTTGGTTTTCAACAGACAGAATAAATGTGTTGTAAATAGCCAGCCAAAATCCAAACACTTTTTTTTTTAACTGGTTGTGATGCACCTACCACTTCATCCAACATAATTACAATCAAAAGGACTCTTTCGTGATTCCATTTCCGAATTTGCTCATAGGCTGATCTCCATCTGGGGTTGGACGCTGCCCTGCCCCCTTGAGTGCGCGTTAACGTGACGGGGAAGGGCAAAGGCAGGCCGCTCTAAGACCCACCAACGCTGCATTGTGTCTCTGAGTGGATCTTCACCAACGCGCTGTACGCAGAATTGTAAACACGGGGGTACCTGCAGGTTGACGGTGATGATTAGGGAGGAGGCGGTCACCACGGCGAAGGACTGGTAGTCGGAGGGCGCCTCCCCATCCTGCCCCATGGTCTGGAGGAAGGCTCCATACGGGATGAAGAAGATGATCAGCGACACGAAGATCCCGTGGAACAGACTGATGAAGAACTTCTTGAAGTTGAACAGCACCCCTTTCTGGCCCGGCAGGTACAGCTTGGGGAACTTCAGACTCAGCTTGTCGTTCACGTCCTGCAGGGAGGAGGGAGGAGCTTTAATTAGGAGTTCAAACAAATGTTCAGACATAAAAAAGGATAATATATTTTGATCGATAAGATTGTCAGATAACTTAATGTGTACATTATTAAAGAAAGAATATGGTTTAAAAACTAGAAAGATGGTAATACTTTAACACCTGAACATTCCCTTAGTTACTTCAATACTTCTTGTTTATTGATATGGCTACATAGCTTGGGATACTGAACATATTTTTCTGCAACTAGAAATTATGTTAATGCACTTTCAACTTCTCTCCCATGGCAAGATTGTGTTATTGATGGTTCAGTTAATAGTGGATGTGATCCGGATGGTCTTTCAGTACCTGGTCCATTAGTCCCACTAGTAGCACAGGCAAGCTGCTGTAGCACACGTTGTAGAGGGTGATGAACCAGTCTTCATACGCCACCTAGAGGACAGAGTCAGCATTACAGTTACCATACTGCTCAATCCGGCAACCACACACCTTAGTACACCAACAATAATAAACGGCTCAATAAAGCCCAAGATAGTGACTCAATACATGTTAATATACTAACCAAATACAGCTCAATAAAAGCTCAATATAGTGACTAAATACTTACTAAATAGTTACTACACTATTAATTAAATACAGCTTGATACAGTAACCAGGGGCGTAGCACCAAATTCTGGGCCCTATATACAAGAAGTCCTGATGGGCTAGGGTTAGTTAAGTTTTACAAGCAGGCAGCTAGGACGATATAGCCATTTTGTAATGCAATGACATCTGCGGCTAACTAGCCTATATGCCATAGGTTATTATTTATCATTTAGCCTAATAACGGCTTAGTATTAATTTCATATTAGGTTGCTTTAAATCAGTAGCCTGCTATTGCAATATTAGCCTACCGTACACTTTATTTATCCTTTCCCTTAATAACCACGGCCTCATCATTTGAAAGTGTAGCCGATTGTCTGCTCTTGCTTTGGGTTGTCTCTGTTTTAGCAATGATAACAGAGTTAAGAATGGGGTTTCATCTTGTGTGTTTAAACATTTATGCTCACCTTTCTTAGAAAATAAGTTAGTCAGAACCTGACTTCCTCAATTTTGTCTTTTTCAAATTTCCCATGGGCCCCCCTCTGCCTTGGGTCCCCCCAAGCCTGTCCCACTTACACCCGCAGGCCGTCGGCCCTGACAGTAACCATACACCTTAATACACCAATGATCAATTATTGAATTAACGATGACTAGCATAATTCCCAGAGTTTAAACGTGTACCCTCCCATCCTATCACAGTCGCCTGCTGGTGTCACGTGACCCATCAGGAGGCGGGGCTAACCTGGGCGGAGAAACCGTTGAAGAAGGAGAACCAGAAGTGGACGAGCGTGAAGGCAAAGTTCTTGAAGAAGAAGTAGCGCAGGAACTTGCACATGCGGATGTAGGACCAGCGGCCGTGCACCAGCAGGAGGCGCTCCAGATAGCGGAACTGGGCGAAGGCGTAGTCGCTGGACATCACCGCCTGCATGCCCTCCTGGCCGGAGATCCCCACCCCGATGTCCGCCGCTGGGGAGACGTTAGCAGGTTGAGAGAGAGACGCCCGCGAGCATGAACCCTCTCTTAACATCAGGCATGGGCTTGTGATCGCTAACAAAGGAAATAGTCCCTCGGCAATACATGAATGTGGGCGGCGCCACATTTAACCCCACCCACATCGGGATAGTGCCTTCAAATGGCCGCAGGTTCGATTTGCACCTGCAGTCCTATCCTGCAGGTCATTCCCACTCTCTTTCAACCAACGTTAGCGCCTCACTTCAGTGTCCATAAAGACATGAAAACACAACAACCTAAACATGTATACTACACTAATAGCCATGTGTTTTTCAGAGCAAACTGCCATTTGATTAGACAAGCACTAGCGAAGGGCAACCCAATGCTTTAGCAAAAACACTGGCCAAACGTTGCGCTAGCATGAGCAACTCACTCTTGATCATGTTGACGTCGTTGGCCCCGTCTCCAATGGACAGAGTCACAGCCTTCTTGTACTTCTTCACCAGCGTCACCACGTTGGCCTTCTGCTTGGGGGTGACCCGGCAGCAGATCACTGCCTCACACTCACACGCCATGTCCACAAAGTCCACCTTCCAGACATTTTAAAACAAATTTTGTTTATATTATTTATTTAAATATTATTTAGCATACAATTGGAATTGGAGGAGCGATAAATAAATAAAATGAGTGTATGGTAAAGGTGTAAGTGTGCATGGCAACGGCATGTGTACATAAAGGTTTGGTAAACATACAGTACGCGTCCATTAGGGTTTGGTGAAGGTGAAGTAAGCGTCCATTAGGGTGTGGTGGTAGTAGGTGTGTGTAAAGGTTAGTGTGCAGCGAGGTAAAGTAGTAAAGTGTGGTCTGCGTCACCTGTCTCATTTCCTTTTCGAAGTCGTTGATTGGCTGCCCGTCCGTGGGGCTGGTGGGGAGGGGGCGGCGCCCGAGACGACGGAGACGCAGGTGGCGCCGCTTTTTCTTCTTCTCATACAGAATCTCGTTCTGGAAACATCAGACACCACCATGTTCAGAGGTCAACTTCTACCATGTTCAGAGGTCAACTTCTACCATGTTCAGAGGTCAACTTCTACCATGTTCAGAGGTCAACTTCTACCATGTTCAGAGGTCAACTTCTACCATGTTCAGAGGTCAACTTCTACCATGTTCAGAGGTCAACTTCTACCATGTTCAGAGGTCAACTTCTACCATGTTCAGAGGTCAACTTCTACCATGTTCAGAGGTCAACTTCTACCATGTTCAGAGGTCAACTTCTACCATGTTCAGAGGTCAACTTCTACCATGTTCAGAGGTCAACTTCTACCATGTTCAGAGGTCAACTTCTACCATGTTCAGAGGTCAACTTCTACCATGTTCAGAGGTCAACTTCTACCATGTTCAGAGGTCAACTTCTACCATGTTCAGAGGTCAACTTCTACCATGTTCAGAGGTCAACTTCTACCATGTTCAGAGGTCAACTTCTACCATGTTCAGAGGTCAACTTCTACCATGTTCAGAGGTCAACTTCTACCATGTTCAGAGGTCAACTTCTACCATGTGAGGCGTGGCCTATCATCATGTGAGGCGTGGCCTATCATCATGTGGGGCGTGGCCTATCATCATGAGGGGCGCGGTCCATCATCAATAGGGGCGTGGTCTATCATCAAGAGGGTTGTAACCCATCAATCAAGAGGGGCATGACTCATCATCAAAAGGGGTGTGGCATATCATTGAGGAGTGTGGCCTATCGTCAAGGGGGTGTGGCCTATCGTCAAGGGGGTGTGGCCTATCGTCAAGGGGGTGTGGTCTATCGTCAAGGGGGTGTGGCCTATCGTCAAAGGGGTGTGGCCTATCGTCAAAGGGGTGTGGCCCATTAAGAGGGTGTGACTCACCAGCCATCCTCCGGTGATCACCAGAGCGTTTTTCCCCGGCTCGGAGAAGAACGGCTCGGCCGGTTTCTTCTTGTTCGCAAACGTGGGAGCAACGTTCCTCCTGAGGGCCTGACGCACACGCAGCTTCTCACTGGATACACAAACACACATGTTATCTATCTACCTATCTATAGACAGAAACACACATACCAACACACGCCATCTATCTATCTATATATATTAGGGCTGTCAAACAATTAAAATTTTTAATCTAATTAATCACAAGGTTTCTTGAATTAATTTTGATTAATCACAATCCTAAATATGACAGAAAAATTCACATTTTCTGTGTACTGTTCTCAGAATAGAAAGATAAATGACAAGAAGCGGATATTACATTTGTTTTTTATTTATGACAAATCCAAAAATCTGTCTGTCGGCCAATCAGATCGCAGTTATGCAAATACACTAGTGTGCCGCTACTTGGACTCTGTCCAATGAAATGGTCTTTGTGATATAACCCGCCGTGGAAATGTCAAAAAGCCGGCCGGCAGCGGAGGATTTAAGAATGGATGTAAGAATTGGGCGATTGCTGTGGTACATGTAGGCCTACAGGGGCAACACTGTCCTTAGACTACGGGATCCATTTAGCAATAACAACAACAAGCAGGAAGACGCAGCAAAAAGCCGGCTTTATAACGCCTGGTGCAAGGAGAGCGCAAGGAGAGTGTTGCCCCTGTACGTGTACAGCGATTTGATTGGCGGCAGGCTGCGTCCACAAACACTACTCCCCCATACGTCAGACACGCCCTCGCCCGTCCGTCGACTGACGGAGGTAGAGTGAACGAGGTGTCAGCCATGCTGTTTACACGACGAGGAATGAACGCGCCGGGGGTTGAATTGTGGGTAATACATGGCGGGAATGCGTTAAAAAAATTATCACTGTTAATTCCAGAATTTAAACATCTCGCATTGACGCGTTAATTTTGACAGCCCTAATAAATAAAATAAATAAATAAATAAATAAATATATGACACACACACACACACACTTACTTGACGTCTTCTCCGTAGTGGATCTTCATGGAGTCCGTCAGCAGCTGGCAGGAGAAGCCGATGTTCTCTGCAGTTTCTGGAACCACCACACAACAATTCAGTTTTGATAGGGTGGGGGTTATGTTAAGGTGGGGGTTATTTTAAGGTGGGGGGTTATGTTGGGTAGGGGGGCGATGTGGTGTTATAGTAAGGATAGGGGGGTAAAGTACCCTTCTTGTCTCCGGTCAGGACCCAGATCTTGATGTCTGCCTTGGCCAGGTTGGCGATGGTCTCAGGAACTCCGTCCTGAAGCTTGTCCTCGATGGCCGAGGCGCCGATCATCTGGAACAGGAGATAAACGGTCAGCCAATCAGATGCATCACATGTCACATGTTATAAACTTGACGTCAAAGTACCAGAGCATAAATTAAACAGGGCATTTTACCAGGTTGGCCCACAGAGTAGATCCTTCAAGTGTGTACACATGTCGGCAGGTCCATATACGCATGTGTGTTTGTGCTTTAATGTTATCCCTGCACTTATTTGTAAATCGGCAAATACCACCACAAAGCTGTCCAAGGCACAGCACGCTTATTACAGGTTTAAATACGCATTTCAATAAGATACAGAGTTAGGAAAATATGAATGTATTAGATTGACCTTTAAAAAGCAACATTTAAAAATATGCTTTTTGATTTCACTCTACTATAGTAGGCTATGAACAACAATGATAATGTGATTTAAATATGAAAAACTAATAGTAACAATAGGAATAACCTTACCATTGGTTGACAAAATGGTTTACAATGCTTGAGTTTCATTTGAGATTCAGAAACACAAGGCTACAGCAGTATGCTTTTATTTTAATCTAGATCAACCAAAAATTTAATTTAGCCCAATAGGACAACCTTTAAAACTACAATACAGTTAGAAGGCTTTGGTAGGTCTACATATTCAACAACATACCTGATAGAGTTACGGTAGAACTCTGTACTCTCACCCAAAGGAATGGACTATAAAAAGCACTTTGATTTGTCAACAATCTCGTATCAAGTACAATCTTGACCGGTTCATTTTGGCCTTCTAAAAGCGCCCATTTGTTCTGTGTTAACTTGGTATTTTAAACGTGCTACCTGCTTCTTAATGACATGGATCTGAAATCACTGAATGGCTTTGAATTACAGGCTCTGCTAATTGTAATCAGGGTATGAAACTGATAACGATGTGAACGGACCAGTAAGTTGTTCTCGATCTGCTCGTAGACCTGGTCCAGGGCAGCATCTCGGTCTCTGGTGGCTATGCTGGCGGCCTTGTGCTTCCTGGACCACTCGTCCCACTCTGCCTGGCTGATGTCCTTGTAGCACAGACACAGGGTCCGCAGGGTCTCGTTGGCAAAGATCTGGAGGAGACATATGAAACCCTGAACTCGTGGAGATATACCAGCCCTGAACCCATGGAGATATACCAGCCCTGAACTTGTGGAGATATACCAGCCCTGAACTTGTGGAGATATACCAGCCCTGAACTTGTGGAGATATACCAGCCCTGAACTTGTGGAGATATACCAGCCCTGAACTTGTGGAGATATACCAGCCCTGAACTTGTGGAGATATACCAGCCCTGAACTTGTGGAGATATACCAGCCCTGAACTCCTGGAGATAAAATGAACTGGAGCCTCAGAGGGGTGTGGACTCACATCCAGGGAGGTCTGGGTGGTCTCCTGGTGTAGAGAGTGGGGGGAGAGGCGCTCGTAGATGACTGTGTCGGCTCCTTTACAGTACAGACGGATACGGCCATCTGGGAACTTCACTGGAGAGACAAAGACATCACAATATTCTGAATGGCATACTACTCATGGAGACCCTTGGTTTAAGAATGATCTTTATATCTTTCATATCTGTGTCTGTGTACCCTCAGATGGATGTGTGTCAGTGTGTACCCTCAGATGGATGTGTGTCTGTGTACCCTCAGATGGATGTGTGTCTGTGTACCCTCAGATGGATGTGTGTCAGTGTGTACCCTCAGATGGATGTGTGTCTGTGTACCCTCAGATGGATGTGTGTCTGTGTACCCTCAGATGGATGTGTGTCTGTGTACCCTCAGATGGATGTGTGTCTGTGTACCCTCAGATGGATGTGTGTCTGTGTACCCTCAGATGGATGTGTGTCTGTGTACCCTCAGATGGATGTGTGTCTGTGTACCCTCAGATGGATGTGTGTCTGTGTGTACCCTCAGATGGATGTGTGTCCATGTACCCTCAGATGGATGTGTGTATGTCAGGGGTTAAAACTAACTTTTTTCACCACCGTCCTGCAAACGTCCCGAAAAACATTTTGACCCGTCCCGAATCATCCCGAATTTTCCCAAAAATCTTTTTTACATTTTGAGTTGTTACTTACTGATAATATAATAAAAACACAATACATTATGTTGATAAAATAATATATTTATTTCCAGACTAGATTTGTTTAGCTTCAAGATGACAACCAACACCCTCAGTCACAGAACTGGTCTACATGACCTTCTGCCACTACTCCATATAGTGACTGCATTTACTGTAATTTCCCGACTATAAGGCGCGGTTTATACACAAATTTTCCAAAATTCCGTAAGCTATGCGGCTTATGTATGGGTGCGGCCAATACATGGGAAAACAATTTCTAAAAATCAATTTTCAGTTAATTAGGTTATTCGTTCTTTGCTACAAATTTATTTTGTTTTATCACGGTAAACTAGCTCATTGTCATCGTTGTTTAACAGCGACACGCACTCTGAGACAGTAAAGAAAGACAGGTCCTGTAGCTGTGCTACGCACGTTTGATGTGCTCTCGCTGTTCTCCTGCACAAAAATGTGCGCTTGCCAAGCAGTAGGCCTAGTCGGTCTTAACGTTAAGAGGGAAAAGCAAGTTCAACATCGATTTGCAGTGACCACTTAGCTGAAGGGTTTTATATGCCTATTCATTACATAATTAGCCCATTTGAAACTTGTGCGGCCTATACATGGGTGCGGCTTATGCACAATTCTGTTTTTTTTAATACATAAATTAATGTAGTGTGGCTAAACGCACGTAAACACCGTTTACCCACCTCTGGAATTTTGGAAATAGCGTTTACGCACCTCTGAGTGGCGTTTACGCACCTGGAAATTAGTTTTGGGTTTTTTTTATGTTTACATGCCTTTACGTCTTCCTAAATACATTTGATGTTATTTTTAAAGTGGCAACATTTCATGTGTTGTACCTACACAAGCACAAGCAATTTATCTATAATTTTTGCGCTGCATTATGGGCGTGTCTGTGTGACTAATCACTGCCTGTGGCGCCGGCTATCAGGAAGCGGCAGGTTGTCTCTATTGATCAATAACGATGATAACGTTACCACTAATTGTACACAGCTCTTTGCTAGCGAGTTATGTTTATTGCGTTGCTTTACAGTGTGGAACAAAGCTTATTTTTCTCTTACAATGCAATCTCGGGTTTAAAGTCACAACAAACAGGTGTGGATGATGTTGGTGCATGTCATCACTTTGTAGGAAAATAAAGAACACGCCTACTCTGGGAGAAAGTTCTCAGAAAGCTCCCCTTCTTAAGATACTTCTCTAATAACAGAAACGTGTGTGAACGTTGACCTGAGGGGTATTCCATCAACCAAGCTAAATGCAAAGCCTGGCTTATTTTGCTTAGCCTGGCTTCCTTCAGCTAGAGTTGCGTTCCATTAATGTGGCTTAAGGGAATCTCCGCTAAGTAACCATGGCAACTTATCCGACCAAAATAACCATCAAGCTAAACGCAAAGCCGGGCTTCTTTCAGCTAGAGTTGCGTTCCACGAACGTCACTTAAGGGAATTTCCGCTAAGTAACCATGGCAATTTATCCGACCAAACTGAAAAATACATGAGAAGAGGACCTTGAAAAAATAATCACATATTAAATCGCAATCGCAATATTGAGGGGAAAAAAAAGCGCAATTAGATTATTTTCCAAAATCGTTCAGCCCTAATATGAAGTACAAACGGTGTATATTTTCACCAAGAGTCTAAGATTAAATGATGCAAATGAAATAATTCAATGAATTGCTATCCATTATTACTGTAGCTATTTTTTCAACACATTTTTACACAAATCTATGTATTATCGCGTAATCAGTAATCAGCGGCTGGGTGAATGGTCTAGCACTTGCCCTGTGATACGCGTGACCCGAGTTTGTGTCCAGACTAATGCGTAGTATTCTTGGCATTGGCTTCATTTTGTAATTCCCTTTATTAATTTTATTAATTCCCTAATTAAGAATATTCAAAGAAATGGAAAATAAAAGCATGAAAAGTTATTTGATTTCTCTAGTAATCCTTCCTATATTACTATTACTTGCGTGGGGATAGAACCCCGGACGACTGAGGGCAAGTCTGACACGTTAACTCGAGACTATCTCCCTGCTTTTAAATCCATGGTCAATATTAAATTAAGTTACGCTTAATACTACTTATGCATTCAACAGATCACCGATTTTTGTGCCAGGCAGCCTCCCTGTTTCTATTAATGGTTACAGTGTTCCCTTTTTGAGTTATTATATGCGTGTACTCCTCATAGACCTCCACAAGCAGCTTCTGTTCGCCGCTGGAAAAGATCCCGCTCTGTCCTTTTCGGACATTTGATCCATGATTCGACATTCACGGTTATGGGCTGGTTACATATCTCGTGAACGCGCGTAATCCACGATAACGTGAGCCTGGCTTGAACTAACCTGAGCAAGGCGCGGCTGAACTGCGTTGATGGAACGGCTTTAGCCTCAAGTGGAAGTTGCCGCTAGTTCTAACCAGGCTTAATCAACTAATCGCCGCTTTCGTTAGCGACTTTGATGGAATACCCCTCTGACCTAGAGAGGTACCATTTATTGTTTGTTTTGTTTTTCTAAACAGACCCTGCTCTGACCATTTTGGGTTTGTTATGAGGACACAGTTGGTTTATCTTTTTTTGTAGTTCTTCTGATATGTTTTGTGCTGTTTTATTTTGATTAAATAAACACTTGAACTACATAAAATATTTATTAATTCTGGAATCTTCTTCAACATTACTTTTAATAACAGAATTGGATATAGTGACTGAAGGCTTGAGAGAGCACTCAGTTACAGTCTAATGGCCACACATATGAATTGGATAAAAACATTGGGTAATAGACTGCAGGTAGTATCCCATTTCTTTTCACAAAACGAACATTAAACAATAACCACAATATCATCATAACCATAACCAACAATTTTGACACTGATGTCACAGGTCCGGTATGGTACAAAATATATACGCCGTGTGGTCTGCCTTACTGCATCGTGGTCCATCTGATCACAGAATTCAGAGTTTACCCACCTCTGATTTTACCACTACAGGCAGTGCGAGAGCAGCAGGCTGCAACATTGTTGCATGCAGTCTCTGCGTCTCACTGAACAACACTCACTCAACGCTCAGTCCTTTTACCATTTACCTTTTCATGCAAGTCTTTTCCACCGACCGCAAACCCGTTCTGGGTTTGAAAACAGAACAATGTCAGTGCCCACAAAATTCTCTTCGTCCCGAGGTCGACCCGAGAGAGAATATTGATCCTCCCGATGACAATTAATTACGTCCCGGGGACGACGGGACGTTAGTTTTAATCCCTGGTCCATGTGTACCCTCGGATGGATGTGTCTCCATGTGTACCCTCAGACGGATGCGTGTCGGTGTGTACCCTCAGATGGATGCGTGTAGGTGTGTACCCGCAGATACGGGTGTGTAGATGTGTAGTGCACTTACAGATGATGGACATGCGTTTGCGGTCTGAGTTGAAGTCCAGCAGGGCCAGCATCTCGTAGGTGGCCTCGTGGTCCATCTCCTTGATGGTGATAGTGTCCTGGGTGCGGTTCAGGAACACAAAGCCAAAGTTCCTGGCAGCCGTCACCAGAGCGCCCTCATCAGGAGAGGCAGCCTGGTACACCAGCTCACCTGGGACACACACACACTTGCTATTTACCTTGATCAAAAAGAGCTTTGTGTTTCCAGATAAATGTTATTAGGAGCATGTATGGGTCATCTTGCTCTAGGTGGGCTGCAGGTAGACTGGGATTGACCACAGAACCTTTTGGCCACCCAATTCCCCTAGCCAACAAAAGCAATGTATACAAGTATATATGTATGCATGCATGGTCCTTCTCCTCACCTTCTTTGTGCTCCACCATGACGGTGTGGCAGAGGGAGAGCAGTTTGAAGAACTCCAGCATCTCCTGATCCTGCTGGGAGCGGATGCAGGCCACCAGCGAATGGTCCATGAACTCGAACTTGGGGTCTGCGTACGTGTTCCAGCTGAAGTCCACCGGCTGCAGCACCAAGTACAACTCATAAGGGATCTCATAAGGGGAGAACCTCGTCTCTACATGTATGTATTGGTATGTACTGTACTAGTGGCAAATGTACATGGCAAATGCCATAAAAGATTGGAAAAGTGACAAACGTTGATGTGTTAATTAATATAGTAATAACAATATCTTTACCCTTCCTCGGTCCAGTGAAACACCTTTAGCCGTCATGGGATTGCCTGTGAGATAAAGAATGTAGATAAGATCACCATTGAGACATCAGATAAGACCTTCATAGCCATCGTGTACTTACACCAGGAAGACAGCAGGTGGTAGTTCATCCTCTCCTTCTTCCTGTCAACTCTGGCACCCCCTTTACTACCATGCCAACGTTTTCCTCCCATCAGGTCTCAATGATACTTATACAGTTTATCTGAACTATTAGAGAACCATTAGAACCACTGATTCAGGTTTTTACCACAAGTTCTTGGAAGGTCCTAATAAACCCCCCAATAGAGGTTCTGCTGGTCGTTCTCCAGCGTCCCTAATCAACCACTGATGGAGGTTCTCACCGTAAGTCTTTCCACCGATGTTGCACTTCTTGAAGGCCATGATGTTCTGTGTGAGGGTGCCAGTCTTGTCAGAGAAGATGTACTCTATCTGGCCCAGCTGCTCGTTCAGGGTGGTGGTCCGAGCCTGGAGGAAGACAAGCACTCAAACAACCGTACAGGACAACCAGTAGTAGAGAATAAGAGGAACTAGAAAAGGAGAAGAACCAGGCAGAAGAAACCCAGGTTCTGTGGACAGGCATTGTACTTGTAGCGGTGTTTGGTTGAGTACAAACACACCGACAACACTACCTATATAGTACATAGAGTACTATCTATACCTGATATTATGTACAGTGCTACATATACAGAAAGTATGTACAGTTCTACATATACAGATAGTATGTACAGTACTACGTATACAGATAGTATGTACAGTACTACGTATACAGAGTGTATGCAGATGGAGGGCGTGTTCATACCTTGGCGGGCGTGTCCTTCTCGGCGTAGTACATCTGCAGGTCCCAGTTTATGAATTTACTTTGACCCAGACGGATCACCTCAACACTGCACACAGAAGACACGTATGAGACTCACACTGGACAGACCATAATAACAGCATAATAATAAGAATCACGGCTTACAACCCAACACAAGCCAGATTGAAGTATTGTACAGATGCTTTGCCCTCACCTGCTCCTGAATGAAATGCATGCATGGATTACTGTAGCTGCTAAATGACTAGACACTAATAATCCTCATTATTATCCTTACCTGACGTAGAGGGAGATGGGCACCATGGTGTTGAGGACGATGATGTAGCCCCAGAAGCTGAGGAAGCCTCTATGCAAGGAACCATATTGCTCGCCGTCGTACAGGTACCAGGCCAAGGAGCCGATCTGCTCGTACCAGAAGCCGTGGCCGATGGCCAGGCCCAGAGCCACCAGGATCAGCAGTGCAAAGATCTGCAGCACAGAGGAGCGTTAGGAGAGGAGCGGTGGGAGAGGAGTGGTAGGAGACACTGGGAGAGGAGTGGTAGGAGATGAGCGGTAGGAGACACTGGGAGAGGAGCGGTAGGAGACACTGGGAGAGGAGCGGTAGGAGACACTGGGAGATGAGCGGTAGGAGAGGAGCGGTAGGAGACACTGGGAGAGGAGCGGTAGGAGACACTGGGAGAGGAGCGGTGGGAGACACTGGGAGAGGAGCGGTAGGAGACACTGGGAGAGGAGTGGTAGGAGACACTGGGAGAGGAGCGGTAGGAGACACTGGGAGAGGAGCGGTAGGAGATGAGCGGTAGGAGACACTGGGAGAGGAGTGGTAGGAGACACTGGGAGAGGAGCGGTAGGAGACACTGGGAGAGGAGTGGTAGGAGACACTGGGAGAGGAGCGGTAGGAGACACTGGGAGAGGAGCGGTAGGAGATGAGCGGTAGGAGACACTGGGAGAGGAGTGGTAGGAGACACTGGGAGAGGAGCGGTAGGAGACACTGGGAGAGGAGTGGTAGGAGACACTGGGAGAGGAGTGGTAGGAGACACTGGGAGATGAGTGGTAGGAGACACTGGGAGAGGAGCGGTAGGAGACACTGGGAGAGGAGCGGTAGGAGACACTGGGAGAGGAGTGGTAGGAGACACTGGGAGAGGAGCGGTAGGAGACACTGGGAGAGGAGTGGTAGGAGACACTGGGAGAGGAGTGGTAGGAGACACTGGGAGATGAGTGGTAGGAGACACTGGGAGAGGAGCGGTAGGAGACACTGGGAGAGGAGCGGTAGGAGACACTGGGAGAGGAGCGGTAGGAGACACTGGGAGAGGAGCGGTAGGAGACACTGGGAGAGGAGCGGTAGGAGACACTGGGAGAGGAGCGGTAGGAGACACTGGGAGAGGAGCGGTAGGAGAGGAGCGGTAGGAGACACTGGGAGATGCAGACACGCCCTTGTGTTAAATCTAACTTCAGAGAGCAACAAGAGGGTTCAACAATGAAGCGGTTCAGGTGAGGAACGAGTGAAACTTAATTGACACATTCAATACAGTCTTCACACTTACGGAATAAACCATATAGTTCATCAGGATGTCGATCTTGGTCCTCTTGAACCTGGTCTTACCACCGTTCCTCATGATTTTGGTGTCAGCCCCTGCAGAACAGAGACAGAATTATTATCATTATTATCAGACTCAATATGGCAATCTCATACAACACCACTTCCTGGCTCAGAAAGAAAATACTACACTTCCACTAGCATATCACTAGCTAGCATTAATCTAGGAACAAAATAAACCCTAATGGGAAACCACCACTGAAAGCTATTGCTGTTACTTATTAAGCCTAGGGTAAAAAGGGAACTTCATCCTACAAGTTTTGAACTGGCAGTGACAATTGTAAAGGTTTTGGAAAAATACATTGGGTTCTATATAGGAGTAAGTCACACTTGCACACTTCTGAGCCAGCTATATGGTAGCAAAGAGGGTAATTGGAATAATACATCTGTGATACCTGTGGGGGGGAGGGGATGCAGGATCCATGTTGCAGGCCTGAAAAATGTTTAACGTTTATAAAAAAAAAAAAAAAAATTTTATTGTCATTTTGGGCTTGCTCACTTTATTAAAAATGTCAGATGAAGTGTGCCTGTTTGTAACCATCCGTTTAGTTTCAAGATGGTATGGTTGTCGATGTTTGGTGAGGACACCAGTTGGTCTACGGCCGTTTGATCAGGGAACAATAATCTTACATCCTTATTTCCTTACCACTGTTTTTTTATGTCCATGACATGGCAGTGGTCTGATCATTCAGTAGTGGCACAATAGTATTTGAATTATTCTCCTATTTTTGTTATATGCAGAATGTGTGGAGGACGACCGGGCAGAGGTAGAGCTCCAGGTGCAGTTCAAGACCAACAGCTTGGATATGAGACCCAAACTGACATGGTGAAGGAGGTGGAGCAGAAGGTGGGACTAAAGGTCTTCATGGTGAGGTTGCTTGGGAGCCAACACTAACTGACCTCCCAAGGTTCAGCAGGACACATAAGGCCAGGGTGGAACAGGACTCCCAAGAAAAAAACCCAACAGCAGTTTGGCCTTCTACAGCTGCAAGTCCAGGTTTATATCTCTCCAATACTAGAGTCCAACCCAACGGAAACCCCTGGAGGAGGTTTTCCCACAAAAAGGATGGACAACCGATAGTGTGTCCTGCCAGGTCAGTCGTTTCTTAAAGAACCCGTGTTAGACTGTTTACAAAGTTTGACATTATTTTAGTATGCAAGCCTTCTTTGAAGGCCTCTTTGAGGCCTTCTAATCAGTGTCCCAATGTATTATAATGTGAGCAGGAAGGCCACACCAAACCGATGTGCCATACAACACTTCAAAAAGTTTGTTTTCAGTTGATATATCGCTTCTAACACGCTCAACATTGCGTTGTTATAAGCGATGTTGAGCATCAGTTTGATGGACAAACCAGTAAAGGGGTAGAAATAAACGGCCAAAAGCTTAGTACTCCACTTGACTCTGGCAGCAGAGAGAGACAAGAGATCTTGTTCCATCTCATCTAAAAATCTCTGAAACCCATTTTGTACATGGGAATTAAAACCTTACGCGACGACAAAGGAGTTTAACATACACCTCAGCTAAGTAAATTTGCTAAAGGTTGTCAATTCTGATAATTTCTGGTTGTGCTAGGTGATCAGCCTAATATACTGGATTTAATGTACACCACTCGCCAAAGTAACATTTGCAACATGCGTCCTTATGACTGTGTTGAAAGGAAAGCCTGGTAAACCCCAAATACCCTGCAGTCAGGCTTCAAAGATTCCAGCACACAGTTGTGCAGCCATTGGAACTATGAGTTTCGCTTCTGGTTGAAGATCCCAGTCAGTATCATAGTGCTACAGCTAACAGCCAAACTCTAGCTGCCAAAAGGCAGGTTAGTTGGGAGAAACCAAGGGACAAAATAACAGTACCAGGGATGAGCATGTTCTATAGAGGGGTATTCTCCACCACTAGCAAGGATCAGCCAAGCAGCTTGTAGTGCCTTGAATGGCGAGAGACTATTCTTAACTCTTGGTCATTCCATTCCCCAGGCTGGTCACCTTGGGAAGGGTATAACAATGGCCGCATTCAACGTTGATTTCACTGGCCTGGTTTGAATAATGATGTCGACCAACACTGCAGGAGTGGCCCTCAATGCAAGTCGACCTCAATAAGAGGCCAATCAGAGCACCCATACAGCCTCTTCCCATCGTCAGAAATCCCTTTGAACACCTTGGGAAAGAGGCAGCTCAGGGAAGTGGTTCAGAATTGTATGAGCAATCTCTACCATGGAAATTGATTTCCCCTCGTCCTTAAATTCGAATGGTATCGAATGGCAAATCCTAATTTGCATCTGCTTATCTCGATGGCATTATTATTTTCAGCAGTACCTGGGAGGAGCAGGAACTAAAATTAAACCTTGCATGTAGAATGTTGCGCCATCTCTCCAACCGTATAGCCCGTGTTGCTAGTAGCACACCATCAGAGAGCACAGTACAACCTCTGGTTGTAAGCCTGTGTTTGTGGGGACTGTGGCTTTTGGTAGAATACCTGATTGTTGAAAGCCTGTGTTGGTCGGGACTGTGGCTTTCGGCAGCTTACCTGATGGTTTTAGACCTGTGTTTGTTGGGACTGTGGCTTTTGGCAGCTAGCCTGATTGTTGTAAGTCTGTGTTTGTGGGGACTGTGGCTTTTGGCAGCTAGCCTGATTGTTGTAAACGTGTGTTTGTAGGGACTGTGGCCTCTGGCAGTGAACCGATTGCTTTGTGGGGACAAACTTGCCTGCGAATATCACCAGGCCATGGCATATGTCTGTGTTGCGGATCTTGCAGCCCCTCAGCAGTATGTTGTCAAGGTCCACGGGGTAGCTGTGTCGGGACCACTGCATCGTCCCCGTGAACTTATCCAGACGGTTGTTGGGCTCCTCACAGTCAATCATGGCTGTGGAGAGGTGAGATAAAGATGTCAAACTCAAACATAGACCCAATCTGTCCTTAGCTCTAACTTGCTAGTTTAAAATTAGCAATATATGGATAAGATGTCAGAAGTAGCGAACTTTTTCTGTGCATTTAGTAGGCTGACTGTAGAAATACATATCAGTTTATTCATGAAAGAAGTACTTTGTTAGTTATCAAAATGACTTTAATATATCAAAAAGGGTTTAAAAAGTACACACTGGGTTACACAGGGAGACCTACACACAACATAATCTGAGGACAAAGAGACTTTATCTAAATGGTTATCTACTCTAGATAGACAGCGGGCTAATGGATGTGTGCTTATCATTGTGTGCATTGGTAGTCTTTGTGTGCACAATGACACAATGCACGTTAAACCCAGGCAATACTCCATATTTTCCTTATTTTTACCCAATTCCATGATCCTACTTTTATAATACATGACTATCACAGAGCATCACATAACCAGTGACTTCTTGATGATACATACTTCTGGCCTCTAAAGAGAACTTTAAAAAGCTTGTTTCTTGTTGTCTTTGCATATCCTGTCTGCGCGTAGTGTACTACTTATTTGTTTAGCGACTCCGCCTCATTGCTACTCAACATGATGCAGAGGGAAGACAAAAAGGAGGAATTAACAGGATGGAAAACACAAAGAAGGGTTGAAAGGCCAAGGTAAATACAGAGAGACGGGTGACCAGAGATAGCCAGACTTATTGTGTACCATCGAATCCAGCCAGCTGGTGCTCCTGCTGAAGCTTCTCGTCTGTGATTTTCAGACCCATCTTGAACTTCAGGTTGGTCTCTCTGGAGACAGACAGACAGGTTTATAGACAGACGGATCAGAAGACATGAGGAGAACCAGAGAAAAGCCTTTATCTAGAGTAGGCCTGTTGCAATAAGCAATACAGTAATTAATCGCACGATAAATTAAAATGAGATGATAATTTTGCCGTCCGTGATGAACAAATTTTTATTTTTTTTTTTTCTCGTGTCTCTCTATCAAAGAGACTGGATGACAAGAGTTTTCACTCCAGAGCATCGGTCTCGACAGACCCCTCTCGCTTCCTTGGCGAGTTAACCCTCGAGTCGTGTCAGTCACTGGTCAGCCGCATGGTCTCTGTGGGGAGGCGGAGCCCTGGCGTTACAGAGTCAGAGCCCGTCTATACGCCTGTCTTCCGCGTGTCTTCCTAGACATTCTCTGCCAGAGTGCAGCATGTTCAACAAATGTGACTTCTCAGAGACTTCTTAGGGTCATTAAGTGACTCTAGACATTGGGAAGGGTGGTTTTCTTCAGGTCATGGAAAGTTACTGGAATGTGAACAGGTAGAGGCGTCGTGAGTGAAGCAGCTTGTTGTATCAGTGGCGCTACAGAGTTATGCTCTATTGTTCCCAGCGGGGGAGGAGCAGCCTCAGGCCCTTTGTTTTGGTGCGTTGGTCCTGACCCACCTCCTAGTTCAATAAACATGTCCACTAGCCCGCACCGACAGCCGACACATTAGGAGAGCTTAGGGAAGCCTGCTTATGTTCTCACCCGGTTCAACATGGAGAACAAACTTGTTATGCACCGTGTTCCTCAGAGACCTCCACATACTCCAGAATCCACCTCAACAAACTAGTGACAAATAATTAGTGACTGAAATCCCTCTAGAAGTTCTCCACATTCCACTTCTACCGTACACTGAAAGAAACACAAGTGTCAAAACTGAGGTTGCGTTTTTCTGTTTTACTCCAAATTGTGTAAATAAACAACCTGCAGGACAAGAAAATGGACGCATGATGAAATGTGTCAGGTGCATTTGTATCTGACAACTAAACAAACAAGCGAAGAAGCACTAGTAGTCGCACTCTGAACCTCCAAATATAATAAAATCAAATACAAACGACTATCTTCAAACCAGTAAACTGCTCATCAGACAGTAAAACAGCCTAGCACAGGCCTCAAGGCTCAGCGACCCCACCCTGATAATATCTTACCCGTCGAGCTCGGCCGTCTCCACGTAGCACAAGCTGTTGGGGTTGGAGCTGGACAGCATGAGGATGTCGGCCTGAGGACACAGGATCACGTCAGACACTCACAATTCCTCGGCTCAAGATAGAAAGAATAACGATAAATAAATAACAATCTATTTAATCTAAAATACATAAAATACAATAAAATGAAGCAATTCAAACATGAGATATCAAAAAATATGCTTTATACACAAACAGTGATGTAAAACATGCATAATATAAAGAGACTCGGATGCTGGGATAATGCTCAATGCTAGAGGCACGTGTTAGCAAGAAAACGTACAGTAAAAGATTTCCTTTGGTTCAATATTACTATTCTAGTATTACTATTCAAAGCGTGCCCGTTTGGGTCGAGGTGCTTGACTGGGTCGCCCACATCAAGCACCTCGGCTCAGATGAAAGGCGCTATAAACATCAAATGATTATTATAATGAAGAAGTTGACCTACTGGCACAAAGTCGTTCTTCTTCAGCCTCACCACGTCCCCGACCTGCATGTCCATCCACTTAGTCTCCTGAAAGCTGAGAAGAGGACAACCGCGTTTACAAAGAGGCTTTATTGACTTGTTTGTTGCCTGTAAACCCTTCATCGGTCTCATCTACATGCATATGATACAAGCTTTGCTCATATTAAAGAAACTGAATGGATCAAATCATTGTTTTGACGACAAAATATAAACTCTGAATGTACTATTTAAAGGATTTGATCACATGATGTAGTTTTACCCTCCGTTTAGAAGCACTTCAGTCTTCCTGTTGTTGATCTCCTTGTCCATTCGGTGGCGCGCCTGTAGCACAAATCAACAGCTCGCAAACCACACTAACACAGTGTCTCACACAGACATTAGCATGCAGTCACTTAGCCACTGATCTCTACAAATATATCTACAAATTAATGAGGAATCTGTTGGCAACGGGACAAGAGTTTGGTATGACAAGAGTTACGTTTGAGCGGTTTGGTTGCATGCAGGTAAACCATCTGTGTGGAGAGCAACAATTTCTGAATCTATTGGCTGAATATCTTCTCTATCGCTTGTTGTCCCAAGAGGTGAATCGTCATCAGACAAGGACGAAGGTTTTTGAGATTACTTAACTGTTCTGCCTCCACAAGTAGCTAATAAATATATATATATATATATATATATATATATATATATCACATATTAATCAAGTTCAATGTATTTTGGGGGATAGTAAGAGGAAGTTAAGGTTCAGGTCAGATAGGGTGAGCTAGCAGGTCCTCTGCCTGTTATGTTAAGTTAAGATTAAGTCAAGGGTAAGGTGCAGTGAGGTACATATATTGACTGGGCAGGATTAAATTGCAGCCCGTTTTACGGCGACAGAATTCTTGCTGAACAAAAAATAGTTAGCTACATTAGTCCCTTAATTATTTGAAAATAAAGTCGAGGTGAAAGAAATCCCCCCAGAAAAGTTTAGATACCAGGTCTCCCAGCAGGGTAGATAGGGTCAGGTTAAGGGTCAGGTACAAGGTCGTCTACCAGGTAAGATAAGGTCAGGTTAAGGGTCAGGTACCAGGTCGTCCACCAGGTAAGATAAGGCCAGGTTAAGGGTCAGGTATCAGGTCACCCAGCAGGTAAGATAAGGTCAGGGTTGAGGTACCAGATCGTCCACTAGGTCCTTGATGGCAGTGATGCTGAGTACAAGGACCAGCGGAACCAGGGTGGTGTACCATGGCAGGGTGGTGATCGCTGGGATGATCTGACAGGAAACAGGAAATGAGGACCTTGCACGCATAATACATACATACATTACTTTCACCCAACTCCTTAGTGACATCAAATGAACATCTATAACCCAATGCCTAAACTTTCACTCATTATCGTTATCAACTTAACCATCCCCAAAAAAGCATGTCAATGTGTTCTTGTTAAATGGGCCATCTCAAACCCCAAAACTTAAGGTAATCACTGCAATTCACCATGGAAATTCATTGTCAAACAGTTATTATACTTTCACCTGATGCAGACGCATGCTCCAGTAACAACTGTTTCCTCATCTATTAGTCAATCCATTCCAGCCACAAGACAACCCAAAATATATAATATATTTCTGTTCCTCTCTCCTTTAATCAAACCACTGGTCCAAATGATTTAAACACTTTGAACCCATCCATCCATCCGCCACCCACCCTTATCATCCTTATATCCTACCAGATGTCACCCACTCCCGTCCCAGCATGTACGTCGATCACATGACTTCCATATTAAAAGTAGATGGAAAATGCAAAGTGAAGCAATGCAAATGTTGCTCGGTATGATGCCAGAGATCTGGTAGTCAGATAAAGGTCAACCTAAAATGATTATAGGAATGTCATCCGAGTTAAAAAGGGAGTGTAACCATTAAGATCAGCTGCAGATAGGCCAGGGACAATAAATTATGACATGCATCAGTGTTAGGTACCTGCAGGATGAGCAGGGCCAGGAAGTACAGGTTGGCAGCCCTCTTGAACTGCTCAAACAGGTTGAGGGGGATGAAGGTGAAGGCGTTGTACTTGTAGGTCTTGATGCCGTTCCCCTGGTGACAGAAACACATGACATTATGTCAAACAATCATTTTACTAACGGCTACTATATGACTACTATGTCACTATTGAGAAAAAAAGTGACTTACTTTATACAAGTCATCAATGCTACAAGTTATTCAGGAGCAGGTTATAGTATATAATATATAGTGTATAGGCTCACTGCTGTCTAAAGGTAGATGGGACATCAGGGATTGAACCCAGATTGACTGCTGGGTGCTTCATTGAAGACTTCATTATCATGCTGATTCACCATGAATCAAGGCTTCCACTCAAATTGTAAGACTTTTCCATCCTCCAAAAGGTTGTTGAGGAGCGGCTTTATAAGCTAGCCTTTAACCTGGAAGTAATTTTGCTTAGTCATTGTTCCAAGATTCTAAGCCTCACCCAGCAATATTATGCCTGCTGGTCATAATAAAATATATATTTGACTAGCATCTCACAGGGAAAAATCATCAATGTTCACACTCCACTGAGCAAGACTCATAACTATCTACCCCTTAACAACATGAAAGTCACCGACTGACAAACTGGGCCACAGAGCAGGAAACAGACCTGATATTTCCCCTGTTAATCTTTGTCCATAAAGCGTGTACGTCAGACATTGTTCTAGGGCGCTTCGCTTTGATGCGTTGACGACATAGAGCCATTTGTCATTTAGAAAGCTCTGTCCTGCTGTTTTGTCAACATATGGTTTTGCTGAGGTCTGGAATCTAAGACTGGTTTGACCAAAGAACCAGCTGATTCCTGGGGTGGGAAGTCGAGGGTGGGTGTACGCAGATGGCATGCGCTTCGTCTCCAGACATTATTGGCCAAGATGACCCGCTGTTATTCTCTTCATTCAAGTTCTGAATTTGATCACACAGGAAATTTAACTTAAGAGTTTTATATAAGATGACTGACGCTCACAGAAACTATCGAGTTAGAAATAGCAGGCTTGCATTCCAATAAGTACAACACCAGTGGAACCAGATTAGCTACAACAGTAATAATATGTTCTGTTTGATCACCAGCCAAATCCTAAAAGATTCCATCCATCCATGTTTCATCCCCCATAATATTCATCCCCCCCATAATATTCAGTTTGATTTCAGAATCCATCAGGATATCATGTTGAATCCTATTCTACAGCAAGACACTTCACATTGTCTTACAGAGTACTTGCTCTTCTTGATGCACAGGAAGACCTTCCTCTGGAACTCTGGGAGCTGGTGGTACGCCCGGTCGTTGGACTTCACGCTCCAGCCCAGATCTAGAAACACAGACAACAGACACACGTCACGCTCACACACAAACATTTTTTAGCCCTTCAAAATCTGATTAGGGATGTGAATAACTCAAATTTTTCATGGTCAAATAATCAGTGGGTGGTATGAACGAATAATCGATTACTCGATGTGTGCCGACATTCACAAAGGCAGCCATGGATCATCGGCAAGAAATCACTTAATATCTTAAACGCAAAAAAAACTTTAACAGTGATCAGTGTTTGTGTTGTAATAGTGCTACAGAACCAACATTAGTTCCGTCCGTTAATTCTTGTTTATTTGAATGGGAAAAAATGTTAACGGTCCAAATGTTAAAAATTGACTTTGACCCTCAGGAACGAATAATCAAATATTCTGACCCATCCCTAAATCTGATACTGGGGCACTCAGTCCCCACTAGACACCACTGGGGGACACAGCCCCCCCACTAGACACCACTGGGGACACAGCCCCCCCACTAGACACCACTGGGGGACACAGCCCCCCCACTAGACACCACTGGGGACACAGCCCCCCCACTAGACACCACTGGGGGACACAGCCCCCCCACTAGACACCACTGGGGACACAGCCCCCCCACTAGACACCACTGGGGGACACAGCCCCCCCCACTAGACACCACTGGGGACACCACCCACTAACCACTGGGGACTCACCACCCACTAACCACTGGGGGACACCACCCACTAACCACTGGGGACCACCACCCACTAAACACTGGGGACTCACCACCCACTAACCACTGGGGACTCACCACCCACTAACCACTGGGGGACACCACCCACTAACCACTGGGGACTCACCACCCACTAACCACTGGGGACTCACCACCCACTAACCACTGGGGACACCACCCACTAACCACTGGGGGACACCACCCACTAACCACTGGGGACCACCACCCACTAAACACTGGGGACTCACCACCCACTAACCACTGGGGACTCACCACCCACTAACCACTGGGGACTCACCACCCACTAACCACTGGGGGACACCACCCACTAACCACTGGGGACTCACCACCCACTAACCACTGGGGACTCACCACCCACTAACCACTGGGGACTCACCACCCACTAACCACTGGGGGACACCACCCACTAACCACTGGGGACTCACCACCCACTAACCACTGGGGACACCACCCACTAACCACTGGGGGACACCACCCACTAACCACTGGGGGACACCACCCACTAACCACTGGGGACACCACCCACTAACCACTGGGGACTCACCACCCACTAACCACTGGGGGACACCACCCACTAACCACTGGGGACTCACCACCCACTAACCACTGGGGACTCACCACCCACTAACCACTGGGGACTCACCACCCACTAACCACTGGGGACTCACCACCCACTAACCACTGGGGACTCACCACCCACTAACCACTGGGGACACCACCCACTAACCACTGGGGGACACCACCCACTAACCACTGGGGACTCACCACCCACTAACCACTGGGGACACCACCCACTAACCACTGGGGGACACCACCCACTAACCACTGGGGGACACCACCCACTAACCACTGGGGGACACCACCCACTAACCACTGGGGACACCACCCACTAACCACTGGGGACTCACCACCCACTAACCACTGGGGGACACCACCCACTAACCACTGGGGACTCACCACCCACTAACCACTGGGGACCACCACCCACTAACCACTGGGGACACCACCCACTAACCACTGGGGGACACCACCCACTAACCACTGGGGACTCACCACCCACTAACCACTGGGGGACACCACCCACTAACCACTGGGGACTCACCACCCACTAACCACTGGGGACTCACCACCCACTAACCACTGGGGACTCACCACCCACTAACCACTGGGGACTCACCACCCACTAACCACTGGGGGACACCACCCACTAACCACTGGGGGACACCACCCACTAACCACTGGGGGACACCACCCACTAACCACTGGGGACTCACCACCCACTAACCACTGGGGACTCACCACCCACTAACCACTGGGGACACCACCCACTAACCACTGGGGACTCACCACCCACTAACCACTGGGGACTCACCACCCACTAACCACTGGGGACTCACCACCCACTAACCACTGGGGATTCAACACCCACTAACCACTGGGGACACCACCCACTAACCACTGGGGACTCACCACTAGACCTGGTGTCCACAGGGGGTTGGGGGGCCCCAGGCTCGAGCTCCGGGGCCTCCGCCGCCTCCCCCTCAGAACTGGCATCCAACTCGTCATCAGTCTCATCGTCGCTGTAGGGCATGACCTCATCGTCGGGCCCCAGGGAGCCGGTGGAGCTGGCCCGCTGACGCTGACTCATCCTGGCGGCTCAGGGGTCTGCTAACGACAGACAGACAGAGATTGGATTGATTGTTATCGTTATTAATACCTCAGTGGTCTCAAGGCAAATGTTTCACAAACTAACAGCAATATAAACTCAGAGGCCGACTAGATATTATCCATACTGGGTCTAGCAACTTCCAAGACTCAAAAAAGAAGACCCCCATTTTAACAGATTAACTATAATCTGTATAAAAAACACATTAAGAGGCATTGTAATGTGAAAATTATATTGATTGACACATTGGGAATTATTGGTTCTCCTAAAAATCACACATCAAATCCTGATCGATCACACACACACACTTTGAGGTGAAATGGCTCCCAGGCCCATTTATTCCACAACATTTCATTCTCCACCTCAGACCTCTGTCTCCTCAAGCCAGTCCTTATTTGTCTACCGCATTGCATAAGGACCTATGCAAAGTACTGTTTATTTGACATTGTTCCTGCCAACTTGAGTAAATAGCCGTGTCTGTAATGTGCCCATTGTGTTGATCATCTGTACAGGTGTGGGGTGTGTTCTGCAGTCTGTGGTTGAAAAGTTGTACGTGCACATGGCACATGACTTCAGATATACGAGTTTGGCGGAAACAAGCTACCCGATGGATTGGTGAGATTCACAAGCAGCCAAAGTGTGTCCCAACATGTGGGCGAACAGCCAAGTGAATCCAGGAGATGATTCAATTGACACTGCTTCCATTGACCTGGGTGTGGTGGTGGTAGCCATAGGAGGGTTGTGTGTGGCAGGTCTATATTTAACATAGCAGGACCACAGAAAGATTTTTCTCCAGCCGTCAGCCCGTCCAACAGGAAACACAGAGAGCTGTGACATGGCAGCAGCATCACTGCTCACCTGGCTATTGTTACTGCAGCTATGCATAGCATGCAGCCAAACACACACACAGTTTTAAAAGTGAGTGATAAGTGAGTCTGGCACCTGAACATTTGCAGAAAGCTGTATTTATAGTGACGTGTGGCCCGTCATGTGTAGGGATGCCCGGAAAATTAAATTCTGGGCTGATGTCGATGGTAAAAATAACAAGTCGGCCTATATCTGATACCAGGGATTTTTAATTTGTTTATTATTGTTATTTATTCTGTTTTCCTTCCTTTTTCTTTTTCTCTCCTTCATCACACTACCTTTGAACGTGTTACAGTTCCATACAACACATGTATGAGACAAGACAACCTTAAACCTTCTTTAACATGACAAAGATTCTGTGAAAAATGACTCAATACATAGGAGACACTGCAGATAAACGACCGCTGCAGTCTGTTAATGCCATCCTATTGGCCGGTAGGAGTGAGCTGCTGATAAAGGCATGCCTCCTAGCCGCCACTCTGCCTTTAGACTCCAGCGTGGACTGGATCAACAGGTTCTCTGATGGATCTGAGGGGCGTTCCCTGAATGTCATGCAACCTGAGAGCCTACCTGGCCAGGAAGACAGGTACGTCTGGATGAGGGGACGCAATGACACAGCATTCTGACCACTTTGGTGAATTAAATATTAAAAAGCCATTCAGGTATTAAGGCTTTGCATCATTGTAGGAATTTTGAGATATCCGGGGAAGACGCAGAGATGCGAAGGCAGTGTGTGTGTCTGTGTGTAATCCGACACCGCCCATCACAGTCCTCCCCCACCCCCTTATAAATAATGATGGCCCCCTTAGTCAGTCCCTGTAGACGGTCCTCATTACATTCTTCTCGTATAAATACTGTTGGGTGTTTGCTAATTCACTTTGAATCATACCACAGAAAACATCATACAGCCAGTCTTCTGCCTTCCTGGTTTCAACCCTTGAGCAAGCGTGTTCTTGCCACGAGATGAATAGTGCCATAGTTCAACAGAAGCAGACTGTAGTAGGTCCCTCTGCAGTAATGAAGAGAGGAACAGTGATGGGGTGTATGTTTGGGGACAGAGGCAGTGTGGGTCGGGAACCCAGGGGTATGGAGCAGGAAGTTATCCTCTTGGCCGCAGGGTTCAAGACCAGAATGGGGGATGGAAAGTTGGATTGTAGCGGTTGTCGATTCCCCAGTAACCCACCCACACAATTAGTGATGTTTTTAAAACAAACACTCAGCATGTTGCTGAGTGGTACCAATCCACTTGGAAGGTACTTTTGTTTTGAAAGAGTATCCCTCTAAACACAGCTTGCTGGTGCCTGTTACCACCTGATACGTGTATAAACATCAGCAACTTCCAGTGACACAGGGCGACATCAGTTGGAAATATACAACTAGACCGTATAGCTAGAGGCGTGATAGTTTAGCGGTCAAGGTAATCAGACTCCCAGCCAGAAGGTTCTGGATTCGATTCCCAGTATAGCAGGGAAGGGGGCACTGCAGGAGTACATTATGGTGGTAATAATAGTTAAAGTAGGTGTTCAACAGGTTGCTTCACTGCAGGGTTCCAGTCAATTAGCTGCAGCTGAGTTTCCTCTAGTTCCCCAGAGAACAGCCCTCTTCCTCCTTGACATCTCTACCTGCTCTCTTACTCACGGCCCACAGACATGTCATACGATAACCTGTTGGTGAAACGTTTCAGTTCAGATGTAGTTGTATGCATTAATGAAAAGATAGACTATTTAAATACATAGGAACCGCATGCATAGCTGCATGCAAAATACTGCTCCCTCCTTTTAAAGTGTCATGTTTCCAGAGTCTGTCTCACAGAGTCCGGATTGATGACAGACAGCACATAAACTGAAAGATCTGAAAGTTCTCCACAAGTCATGTGTTTTAACAGTGAAAATAATAAGCTGAAATGGCATCCAAGCCAACTGACCCTTGTGAGACCCATGGCATGACCCGAGTCGTATCGCTACGTCACACTCCTCAGAGAGGAGAAGTGCTGCTCAAGGAGAACATCAATAACATTTGCCTTGGAGATCAGAATTCAAATCCTGACTGAACAATTCCCTAATCAAAGGAGTGGGAGTTGATCGTCTGTACTTCCCGCCTGAGATGCCCAAGCAGTCAGATTTTAAACAATGTTTTCATGTCCTTTCTCCAGAAACCGCTACTAAGTGAGGTTAACCCGACACTGACGCCAGCAGGCATCAGGTATATCAGTTACTGAGACACTGGAGCTCACCTCGTGTGAAGGGAACAAAACACAGCGCACACTATGGCTGTGTTTCCCTCAACATGCACCAAAACGTCTGTCTTTATCTCCATTTACCTGTCCATCTCTATCTCCATATACATGTCCATCTCTATCTCCATATACCAGTTCATCTCTATCTCCATATACCTTTCCATTCATATACCCATCTCTATCTTTACCCTGAGACGTCTGGCCCCTCCAGGGTGGAGGAGCTACATACCGACACCGCCCTTACATGCTCAACACTTCCTGAAGTGTCCTTTTGAAAACAGTAACAAGCATTTGTTGGGTAACAACTATTATCCATTCTGTGTCATATAGTATATAGCTCATGTATTCTATAATCCGTCTAATGAACCAGCTCTTGGTCCAATTTTGTAGTAGCCTTTTTACTTTTACAATTTCTTCATCATGAACATGAAATGTTATTAACCCTTAAACGACAGTTTGGACCCCCCAACACCCCGCCCCACGGGCCGGGGGTACAGAGGTACATCTGAAGGGAGGCCTTCGTTTCCTTCACTATTTCGTGTGCTACAGGGACGAGATCCCACGTGGGATGTTAGTTGTACGTGGATGTTCCCTCAATTAGAGAGCCATAACCTGCTGGTGTTGGCGGACACAATAAGCACCGACTCACACGTGTAAAAATGTAAAAATAGTACAACCACACACAAACACACCGGCCAGAGGGGGTAGACAGGTAGAGGTGTCCGTGATACCTCGGCTACCTTCCCACAGTGAGACGGGGAGAGGCAGGGAGAGACGGGGAGATAGGGAGACAAGTAGAGCCCGTCTGGGGGTGAGGTCACATCACGAGGCGGCTGCATGTTTCCACTATTAAACACAATAAGTGTAAGAACTCACCTATGCGGCTTGAATTGTCGTACTCGGTACTACTTGTTTTCCTTGAGTTTGGAGCCTCAGTCGAGCTTGTGTTACCGTGTCATCGTGTGTTCTTCTTCCTCCTCGGTGAGCGGTAGGTAGCGTCACTCCCTTACCCGGAAAACCGGTTCCACGGGTCGGCTTGGTGTGCAGGACGACGACGAGGCGTTACGATGAGCCGTAAAGGTGAAACGCTACAGGTGAGGAGACGAGCACCGCGACCAGTGAGCTGCTCGGTGAGACTCTGTGGACAGGTATGCTCGGTGAGACTGTGTGGCCAAGTATGCTCGGTCACGTGACGCGGCCAGGTAAAGGTGTGTGTTTTAATTCCTGAAGGAGCGCACAGATCGTTTGCATAAAGATGCCGCCTCCTTCCCGTTTAGTTCCTTGTTGTTTTACAGGCACTGTTTTATAAAGCAACCACACATTTATATGACCATTTTATGGATTATTAAAACTGTTGATTTCAACATATAACACCATATTCATATTCAGGGCAGTTGCTAGGAATTCTGGGCCCCCTGAAAGAATATCGGTGTGGGCCCCTCTCCCCCATTCATTGCCACCTTAAATGTTCTTGTTTTTCAGTGTTCTTGACAGTGCCTGGTGTAATACACCCAATTTGTTTCCTTTTTTACATTTAACGGCTTAACAAGTCAGAGTATTATTATGTGAATTATGTATTATTAATTGTCTTATTCTCATTTCCCTGATTTGCAACACGTTATTACACCTCTGATTGCAAATACATTTTCAATTAACCACTCAACAAATAGGTGTGGGCAGGGCCGGAGTGGGACCCATTTTTGGCCCGGGAGTTTCAGGCCCACACTGGCCCACTTTTTTCAGTGATGGAAGAATTTGCATAAATGAACAGCACAAAACTCGTACTATCCCTTTTTGGATCAACGTTTGTCAAATAAAAAATCCACCTCAAGGATCTGTTACTTTAACTATCAATTATATATATGTATATATATATATATATATATATATATATAGGATACAGGATACAGGATTGGATGTACAGGATACAGGATTGGATGTAAACAAAACGGAAAATCATTTGTTATTGGCTGGCACCCTGGCCCTTTCTTTGCCCTGCCTAAAATTCCTCCCCAGGATTGGATGATAAGCCTACTTTTTAAACAGGAAACTCATTCGTGATTGTTTGACAGACATGTCACTCTAGGTCAGCCTGGGTCATTGTACATTTAAACCAAATCCCCAACCCACATAAATGTAACCAGCCCGCTCCTCCTATATCCAATAATATTAATTTTATTAATATTAAAATTAATAATTATAATTGTTATTATGTTGTATATTCATGTCATTGTTATCCTTTGGACTACAGTATTATGACCATCAAGGACATGAATAAATTTGCCAGGAGGAAAGGAAAATTTGCCAGGAACATGTTTATTCATAGAAAGATATCAACTTTATCCCTAGGGGAAATTCAGGGTCCAAGTAGCTTAGAGACAGATACATCATAGGCAAGGCAAGGCAACTTTATTTATATAGCACTTTTCATACACAAGGCAGACTCAAAGTGCTTCACATATAAACATTGTCATACAATAAAATAAAATAATAGATAAGTAAAAAGTAAAATAGATAGAAAGTAAAGGCAAAGTTAAAAAACAACATTTTAGAAAGGCAGAGTTAATAAAAATGCATTTTAGAAAGGCAAAGTTACTAATAAAATAAAAATAAAAATAGAAACATTGTAGATTTAAGATTTAGCAGAAAGCTAAAGCAAACATAAAAGTCTTCAGTCTTGTTTTAAAAGCTGTCAGAGTTGGGGCAAGTCTTAAATCCTCAGGGAGTTTATTCCAGCTATTTGTTGCATAGTAACTAAATCCTGCTTCCCCATGTTTCGTGTTGACTCTGGGGATAATTAACAGATTGGTCTCAGAGGATCTTAGTGGTCTAGAAGACTTATGTAGTGGAAGCATATCAGTTAAATATTTTGGCCCTAAACCATGTAGGGATTTGTAGGTTAGCAACATGATTTTAAAATCAATTCTCTGACATACAGGGAGCCAATGTAATGATTTGAGAATTGGTGTAATATGTTCACATTTTTTGGTCTTTGTTAGAACTCTAGCAGCAGCATTCTGAACAAGCTGTAGTTGCCTTAGAGTTTTTTTTGGGAGACCTGTAAGGAGACCATTGCAGTAATCAAGCTTGCTAGTGATAAAGGCATGTACAAGTGTTTGTAAGTCTTCGGTAGACATGAGCCCTCTAAGTTTTGCTACGTTTTTAAGGTGATAATATGCCGATTTTGTAACTGATTTGATGTGACTGTCGAAATGTAAATCTGAATCCATAATAACCCCTAGATTTCTGGCTTTGATTGAGGTTTTCAAGGACAGAGAGTGAAGGTGTTGGGTAACTTTAAGCCTTTCGGTTTTAGCACCAAATACAATTATCTCGGTTTTGTCCTCATTTAGTTGAAGGAAATTTTGGCACATCCAGTCTTTGACTTGCTCAATGCACTGGCACAACAGATCTATGGGCTGATAGTCATTTGGTGATAGAGATACATAGATTTGCGTGTCATCAGCATAGCAGTGATGGTCAATATTGTTATTTTGCATGATTTGCCCTAGTGGGAGCATGTAGATGTTGAATAGAGAGGGTCCTAAGATCGAACCTTGTGGGACTCCACATGTCACGTTTGTTGATTCTGAAACAAAGTCGCCAATGGAAACAAAGTAGTTCCTATTTTGTAGGTAGGACCTAAACCAATTTAAAACTGTGCCTGAAAGCCCCACCCAGTTTTCTAATCTGTCCAAAAGTATTGTATGGTCTACAGTGTCGAATGCAGCACTGAGGTCTAGTAGCATTAGTATTGAGATTTTGCCAGAGTCTGTGTTAAGACGGATGTCGTTTACAACTTTAATAAGGGCGGTCTCAGTGCTGTGAAGGGGTCGAAATCCGGATTGGAAGGTGTCATAGCAACCAGTTGATGCCAGGAAGTCACTAAGTTGCTGGAGGACAATTTTCTCAATGATTTTACTTATGAAGGGTAGATTTGATATTGGTCTGTAGTTGTTAATAACAGAGGCATCTAGGCTCCGCTTTTTTAAAAGGGGTTTGATAACTGCAGTTTTTAAGCCTTTTGGGAAAGTGCCTGATTGGAGAGAGTTGTTAACTATTTGCAATATGTCTATTGCTAGGCAGTCAAAAACATTCTTAAAGTGGTTGGTAGGTAAAGTATCAAGGCAACAGGTGGATGGCTTCAGTTGTGTCACAGTTTCCACAAGAGTTTTAGAGTCTGTGACATTAAAGCATGTCATTGCCACGTTACTTTTGCCTGAATATGGTGGTAGTCCAGCATTTTTGTTTAAAGTGGAGACATTGATGGCACGTCTGATGCCTTCAATTTTATCAGTATAAAATGCTGCAAACTCATTGCATTTCTGAGTGGAATGAAGGTCAGGTGGAATTTGTGTTGGGGGCTTGGTCAGTCTGTCAACAGTTGCAAATAGGGTTTTGGCATTATTAGTATTGGTTTTAATGATATTGGAGAAAAATGTTTCTCTAGCACTTTTTAAGTCTAAATTGTAAGCACGGAGGCTCTCTTTATAGATGTCATGGTGTATATGAAGTTTTGTTTTACGCGATATGCGTTCAGCCTTCCTGCATTCTTTTTTCTGGGCTGTTACAAAAGCAGCTTTTCTCCAAGGTGCCTTTTGCTTTCCAGAAATCGTTTTAACCTTATAAGGTGCAATGACATCTATGACTTTCAAAATTTTCAAATTAAAGTTTTCTAAAAGATCATCAGCAGAACATGGGTTGAGAGGTGGTAGCAAGGAGATGGCCTTTTTAAAAAGTACATTAGAATGTTCATTGATATACCGTTTTTTGACAGTATTTGATTTTGTCTGTATGTCGGGAATAAAAGATATATTAAAGAAAACACAGAAATGGTCAGACAGTGAAGGATCAGTCACAGAGAGATCTGAAACATTGAGACCCTTTGTGATAACCAGGTCTAGAGTGTGCCCCTTACAATGAGTAGCCTCTTTCACATGTTGAGACATTTCAAATGTGTCCAAAATGGTAAAAAGTTTTTTTGCACACTTATCATTAAAATCATCAGTATGAAAATTCAAGTCACCAGTTATAACTAGACAGTCAAAGTCTGTGGAGATGCTAGACAATAATTCTGTAAAGTCATCGAAGAAATTTGCAGCGTATGTGGGTGGCCTGTAAATAATTAATAGGAGAACTCTGGGGGAACATTTCAATACAGCACAAAGGTATTCGAATGATGGAAAATCACCAAATAGCATCTGTTTCCCCTGAATGCATTTTTAAATATAGCAGCAACCCCTCCACCTCTTTTTCCAGATCTACATACATCAAAAAAGTTATAGTTGGGAGGAGCTGTCTCTATCAGAACGGTTGCACTGTTATTTTGTTCTAGCCATGTTTCAGTTAAAAACATAAAATCCAGTTGAGCAGTGGTAATAAAATCATTAACTAAAAAAGATTTGTTATTAAGAGACCTAACATTAAGTAGACCCATCCTGATGGTGTTATTGATAGGCTTTAAGGTTGATTTTTGGTTTATTATCATACATAACATACACATACAACAAACAAGCAGGATTGCAGAAAGGAAGTTTCTGGAATACAATCAACAAATAAGAATAACAATACTACACACTAGACAATAAGGATTAAGAAACTAAGAGAAAGATACTAAGTAACAGACAACAGACAAACAAGTTCCACATTAATGTGCTGAGGCAGTATGATAAGGGTGACAGGGCAGGGACTAACCCTGTGGTACAGGAGATCTGGTATGATTTGTTGAGGTGCAAATAAGTAAGGCAAGACAGTGCAATTTTAAGTCAGTAGACCAGCATTAAATACTAAAAACTAAAAATGGGTAGCAGCACAGAGATGTATTGTAAACCAGTGTGTGTGTTAAGGTGCAAAAGGTAAGGCAAGACAGTGCAAGTATGAGTTAGGAGACCAGCATTTGATATTAAATATGGGCTAACTAGAGTAGTTATGTTTACCTATTAGGGGAGGCCTGTGGCAGCGTAGAGATGGATTGATATCGACAATAGATAAATAAATATGGCCAATAAAGTGCACAATGAGGGCTAACATAGCCAGTAGACATTGTAATTAGTGAGGTAAAAAAACTGCAATTTTGCACAGAGCTCGGTGAGCTCCTTGCTGCGGTAGGACGGAGTCCGTACTATCCATCCCGACACCCCGCCAACGATGCCATCTTCCTCTTCCGACATCATATCTATGGTGGCGCTCTCCCAAAGGTCTCTCTCATCCTCAGCTAAAACACTCTGTCTTGCTTCCAGCAGCTGTAAAACAATAAAATAAAGACAATCAGTACTGCACGATGCAATGCGTATGGACAAAACACATCTATTAATGCACCTGAGAAATACTCATTCAGGGTAGAAAAAACAATGATGGTGCAATGTAATGGTTAACTCATAGCTATAGCAACAGCAACACCTTCTAGTCTATCTTGTGATGTGGTATTGACACATCACTAACTGTTGAAAGTTAACAGTGAGCCACTGGCTGGTAGCTTATTTATTGTACTGTCCAATTCTGATTTTTACCGGCATTCAGCCGGTGCTAATTTTAAACCCTGCTCACATTAACCAAAAACAGATCTTATCTAGTCTTACCCTCTTTCTTCTCGATCGACTCCGAGCTGAACTCTTTACAGCTTCCGCATGTACTGCAAGGTCTGGTTGCCTGTATCTGTAAGTGCTGCATACCGTCTCATAATATGTCTTGCAGGCAGCTGGGAAACAATTAAATGAGTGGAATGAATAGAAAAAAACCTTAAGTCACAGTAAAAATTGAACAAGGAAGGAGAAAACAGTTCTGCAGTAAGTTACTTACACACAATGTCGTCAGAATCAGCATGTTCTAAATCTGAACATGCAGACAACGCTCTGAGCAAATGTGTAGTCACAGACTCGTTATGAGGAGAGGACAGTCTGCGAAAACAAAATGAACGGTTAAGGTCGGCATCTGAATAAAATACCCCTGACTAATCACTCATACGGCACATAAATCGCTTATTTTAACCCATCTACAAGGCTAAGGTGTAATAAGGTTCTTAACATTTTAAACGAGGAAATGGCAACATACAATGGCGCCGCAATTTTTAATTCAAGACCCATCCGATAAGTCTATCGATGAAAGTGAATCTCAAAATCAACGTATTCAGGATCAGATGCATACTCCACCATTTTAGCAAACTCCTATCATCTTTCCCCATGTAGGACAAGCGCACTGTCCCTCTGTCAACAAACATTCCAAACATTCTGGCGCCATGTTAAAGCGACCTCCTGCTGAGCTCGGAACGCTACGGTCAGGATAGGCCACGACTTTACCGTAGACTATGGTCATTTTTAACATATCTAAATCCCATTTACCACCGGGATTCCCCTTTCACGTATCTAGATGAGTACAGCAGAATGAAAGCATTATTGTTTAAATCTTACCCTTGCTCTGGGTCGTAGGGCATATGATTTGTCTCGGCGTTATGAAGTCGACGCACAGCTTCCTGTAAATCACAAGACCAAAACAAACACTTTAATAAAGCAACTTACACTGGTTCTGCTCATGGGTTATTTTACAAGGCTACTTTTAGCTGTTTGGGCTAGGCAGGCTACTTAAAAAAACGCTTTACTTTAAGGCTACTTTTAGCAGAGCTAGCTAGGTAGCTAGCAATCACTGAACATAATCTTACCGCGATCTTCGGACTGTGTACCCGCCTTCTCTTCTTAGAGTTAGCGGTAGTGCTGGAGTCTTCCGTACAGACCCTTTTCTCCAAAATGCTGCCATCCGATCCTCCATGGACTGCATCCTTGATTGCGTTATTTTTAATTCAGCAGATATCTGTTGAAAGCCGTCATTGAGCTGCCGAGACAGGCCCGAGATTGCGTTTAACAGCCGCTTCTCTGTGTTCTGCCGACTGGCGGTAGCACTAAGGGTTCGCGTCGAGGGTTCGCATGCTGAGGAGTTCCAGGAGATAATCTGTAAAAAAGACGGCGACTAGTCATAGTAGCAGCTAGAGATCAAAAGTCAAAACCACATGAAACGTGAGAGTACAAGAACTCGTTTTAAAAGTACTCTTGGCCATGTCCTCGCACGTGATTGGACAAAGGGACCTTTGTGGCAAAGCCTGATTAAAATTAATGAGCCTGATTGAAATTAATTGTTTTGTGTGTCTTTTTAACATAACATTGTACATTGCTAATGACATACACTACCATCCAAAAGTTTGGGGTCACCGGTTCATTTCTGCATTGAATTCTATTATATATCAGCTTCATGAAATAATCAACTGGAATGCTCTACGGTCATTATTATTGTACAAATATAAGTCAAGATGTGCTGAACACATATGGGATGGATTCGAGAGTGTTTGGCTTTGATTTTCTAATTCAAGGTGATTTTAGAGAATGAATACCAAGTGTGCAATATGCAGTCATCATTACAGAATTTGAATTCTTTAAAATGTCAAAAAATGTAAACATTTCTCAAACAAAGCTTATAATCACACTTAGTTGTGTGCTAAACCATGAAAGAGTAAACAAAGCATTGTGGTTTATATTTTAGGCTCTTTAAAACTGCCAACTTTTATTGTGTTCACACAGAATTTTGCACAATTGGGATTCTCTCAATCACTTTTTAATTAGACATTGGAAATGGTTTGCATGGAACACTAAAATGTTCCCATAGTTGTTGAGCACATCTTGACTAATTTCTGTGCATTCATAATGTTCATCAGGGGTCGGCAACCCTAGGCATGCGTGCCACCACTGGCACGTGGACGCATAATCATTGGCACACTTGCAATGCGCTACAATGCGGCAGCGTAATCATTACTACCGATTTGTTTTGCACCTTATTCAGTTTTGGGCATTTCCTCCCAGTGCAAATATGTTTAAATGAGTTACTGAAAGCATGTTCTGAATTGGGATCAATTAATCGTTTTTAAACCTATGTTGTGAGTAATAGAGAAGAAAATATTTAAAAGATTGTTGCAAGTGGCCTGTATGCATGGCCTTCACATGTTTTTTTGCAAAGCTGTACATGTCTTAAAGATATTGATGTGGATGTTTCCATCATTCTCATATAATGTAATTTACATTTTACATTTCTCACAGTGCAAATCTGTTTTTGAGTTTCTGAAAGCAGTATTTTAAGATGGGATATATGTAATTATAATTTGTAAGCCCATGTTGCAAATATAACAACAACAAAAAAAATTTAAAATGTTGATGCATGATTGTGATTCTGGTTATAATGGAGTTTAATGCTGAAATGAGCAGGTGACTTATGAACTTATGAACTGTAGTGTATTCAGTAATTAATCTAGCATACTTTCATTAAATAAATCAATTCAAGTTAAAAATTTAAGAGTATCATTAGGCTATACTGAGCCTAATCTATTTATACCAGAGATTTTCTTAAAGTGAAGTTAATACCTTTGTATAGCTAATTTGCATGTGTATAGCTCACAGAATCTTCATTTACATTTATGCTGCTTTTTGACGGGAATCCCGCTTTTCATGCAGTGTTGTAAGATTTTTTTTGTATGCTTATTGCACCCAATCATAACAAAGATTTAGTAAAAATAGCATAGCAATACCGTAAATTCCGGACTATAGAGCGCACCTGAATATTAGCCGCACCCTCTAATTTTAGAAAGAAACTCTATTTTGTACTTGCATAGGCCGCACCGGACTATAAGGCACAGGTGGGGGGGGGGCGGGTGTTGCGTGCGATTGTAACCCACCCCGGACCTACGACTGACGTATTATGACAGACATTCATAAATATAATAATCATGTATTCAACACTACATTACCAGTGTTGTAGTACTTGAGTCCGGGACTCGGACTCGGACAAATCCGCCGCGGAGTATCGCGGCTTTCGTTGGTCCGCTACGGAGGTGGACCGCAGACCCGCCGTGGCTCATGGTTCATGCTTATGAATAGCATAAGCTATTCATAAGACACAATAAGATAACATAAGACACAAGGCCTGCACAATGCTAATGAGGGATCGTTTTAAGGTCCTTCAGTCATACCATGTCTTCACTGCCAGTGTCACTGCCAGTGTGTGGTAAGTCACTTTGGCTCGAATTCATTGAAGAGAAAGGTGACTCTGCCATTTTGTTAATGACTGTTTTCAGAGAAGACACCAGTCCTGGCAGCTCTAAAACAAGGATACAGTATAAAAAGGGTCAGTATCACATTGTGACAGAAAAAAGCACATATATGAATGTCATTTCACAGCAGCTAAATCTGATTTAACTTTCATTTTTTTCTGATTGGATGAGGATCATTACTCATACTTTTCACCGCTACCATGCATGTCTGACATGAATGTTCCACTCACTCAAAGCCACAGGGCAGTGATTCCATTATTGGATGGAGTAGGGCAAATGTTTAGTAAAGCATGTGAAGTATAGAGAAGCACATGGAAGTCAAATGTAAAATTCCATGACTTTCCCTCGAGTTCCCCAGACAAAAAGAACTTCCATGACCTACTATGAATGGTACAATAAACTGACCAATGATTTCAGAGTAGCCTCGTAGCGTTCAAGCATCTTTTACTTTTTAGAGTGGGAGATGAATAACTGGGCATTGAATTTGAATTGAAGTTGGGTTAACCACAACTACTCAAGCAAGCAGTAAAGCTAATAGCCAGATATACATTGATTTTGTGTGGAAATACAGTACATTTGTATTAATAATTCATTTTAAACTGCTAAAACAAAATTCCCCAGCATTCCATGACTTTGCCCCCAAAAATGATCATTGCTTTCCTGAAAATCCATGATATTCCAAAAATTCCATGACCTGTGGGAACCCTGCAAGCAACTGCTACACATTCTTGTGTGAATAAGACCATACAGCTTACTAGACCGTTCTCTTGATTGATATATTGCGATGCTTGGCAACAGAGATGGAAGATTAGAACTATTTCTTGGAGTAGATGAAATAAATAAATAAATCTCCATAAATGATTGAAAACACAATTTGATATCTTAAACGTGATGGAAGTGGAACTGATATAAAAAAAATGTATAAAAGCAAAATGGCACTTGTGGTCATGGTATTGGTACAGATACCCACGGCTGTGGTTACCTGCGCCAGTCTGCCAGAGGCCTTGTGGTTATATCTGTACCAACCCCACTGTCACTTGTGCCATATTGCTTAATCAGTGAAATTCAAACAAGGAGTATTAACGGTAGACAATGATGGCAAAAATGGCCGTGGATTATTTTCAAATTTGTAATATGTGGGAAGTCGGGTCTGTATTCTAAGACATAACACGTAACATGTATGTTCTTCAAATTAACAGTGGGGTGCATGTCTTGAATTCACTTCATGACCTCATTTACAATGGCTGCAGGTGTATGGGAGGGTTCAGGTGGTGGCAGAGATAACCCTGGCATCACTAGCATACATATGCACCCACCCACCTTTCAGAGCCTTAAATGTGTCCTCGTTCATCTCAACAAAAATGGCAGGCACTGGCCCTGGCCGCTGAGACTCCACCTGAGGGATGGCGTCCTCGTCGTCACTGGTCGCACAAAGGGCAGCTATAGCCTCCTAATCATACACACGCCAAAACACAATTTTCATGGTGTGAGTGTATGCATATAAATCAACAGAGTTCATACAGTCTTGAATAGTAACTCATTTTCATAAAAATGCAGTTTTGCTATATCACATAAAGCTTTACCCTGAGCACCATGGGCATAGGTTTGTAGGTTGGGTTTGGACTTTGATATTGGGACATAATTCAAGTGCGCTATTACATGCATGTCAGCACCAATAGGCTATCATCCACCACTGTAAACTCTGACAATTCTCTGGGGAACACTACACATTATTTGATGAAGGTGGTTACATTTTTAAACGTACCGGTTTACGTTTTTTGGGTTCATCAAACAGGTCGCAACATGTGTCGTCGGAATCAGACTCCAATTGTGCTGTACGTTGCCGTTTTAGGTCCCTCTTCAGCACCTCACCAATCTTGGCCATCTGTGAACCAGACTGACAACGTACATCTTGTTTAAGAGAATGATTTTGAACATTTCCACACAAACCACCAGACTTTGAAGGGGAAATTCAACGCGAGTTTTCACAAAGAACTCCGTTTCTCGAGGTCACCGAGTACTGTCGGTACAAAACAAAATGAAAACAATTGGTTTTACCTAGCTCGAGTTGCTACAACCAGCAGCTAACGCAGCCAGGCAGAGATGTATGTGAAAACTCGCAGGATTTCTCCTTTAAGTAACTGTAGAGACTCATTTTTTAATAGCTTTAATAGTGCATTTCTTCATATAGCAAATACACCACACTTTCCAAGAATCCACCTCCATCCATCCATCACTCTGATAGTATTTGTAACAGGAGACTTAATCTTGACTTAACATGCATGGCATTACAAAAAAGCTAACTTGATTTGTTTCACGGTCTTTTAAGTAATATTTATCATTTCAAATTTATATTTGCTGGCTAAATCTGCTAAATGCTTGTGCACCCAGCTTGGAAAAGTCACAAGAGTTACAAATTCACAATGTAACTCCTATGGCAAACACATTCTACGATGCCACAGCATTATTATTTGTAAAGTGGAATCACAATGCTCCATTACTGTTAAGTCATAAATCACTTACGGTCATTCCTTGCTTCATCATCCCCTTCTCCTGGCCAGTCGTTTTGCCAGACTGACCAAAGGAAGACCATATATCCTCCCCCTGGTGGAAAGCAACACGCTTCTCGACTACTTCTTTGTAGTTTTCTGTGAAGACCCAATATTTGCTGAGTTCATTCTAAATGCAACAACTTTCAGTTACTTTTTTTCAAACATTACTGTTCACAATTAACTTAACAAATAAAATACAAATTCAATGTGACCTTTTATTAATTTCAAGACAGGAATGTCACTGTCATTTAATTTATTTGTACTTTATTACTTTCATCAGTATTACTCCTTAACCAAACTAACAACTGGCTTAGAATTTACATTAGCACTCCTTCAGGTGCATAATACAATTAAACACATTAACTTAGCTAGCGCTTATCTAGAGATTAGCACGTAGCTAGTGATTAGCGTTAGCGCTCCTTTCAGGATTAATACAATGAAAGTTGACGTTGTTCTGGATTAACGTTAGCACTTAGCTAGCGATTAGCGTTAGCGCTCCTTTCAGTATTAATACAATGAAAGTTGACGTTGTTCTGGATTAACGTTAGCACTTAGCTAGCGATTAGCGTTAGCGCTCCTTTCAGTATTAATACAATGAAAGTTGACGTTGTTCTGGATTAACGTTAGCACTTAGCTAGCGATTAGCGTTAGCGCTCCTTTCAGTATTAATACAATGAAAGTTGAAGTTGTTGAATATTTCCATTGTTTTAGAACTTACTCGCCAAGAACAGGAGTTTGGCTGCAACCGGCTTCGGATTTTGCCTGCGTTTAGCAGGCAAAACCACCTCTATCCAGCCATGCTCGGACTGGAGGTCTTCCTTGCATGTGACTGTAACACCTACATTTCTATATGCATACTGTATAATAGATACTATCTACAGTAACGGACCTGTCTACGAAATAAAACAACCCATACATTGTGCTAAAGTTAAGTTAACCTGTTACTGCCTGAGTATCAGTGATGAATTTCAAACATTAACGGTCAATGTATTTGGATACGTTGTGGCCGTGTAAGTAATTGCCGCTCAAACTTCTACATAGTGATTGGATGTCGATGATGCTGCCGCACACTAATTGGACGTGGGAACCGACTAGTGGGTAGGTCCAATTCCTGGGTCCATCTACTGCATAGTCTTGAATTTTGAAAATGTGGCACATCTTTGGGGACTGGTACCACATTGGCTGATGTGGCGCTAATTTTTCAAATATGCCACCTGTACAATCAAAGGTGTTAGAGTGAAACAAGCCTCCTACTACAACCGTTTCATTGTGAATGGAATACTGCATCACTCACAAACAGCCGCCTTCAGAAAAGAATCAACTCAGTTGTAGAGTTGCAGAATGGGACATTAGTCACAATTGTGTGTTTGGTCGTTTCTGGTGCAACACACTGTGTTTTGGTCAAGGAGCTTGTTAAGTCTGGAAGGAAGCTGTGCAGAGACACAACACTTAATATTGCATCAAGCTTTGTGTATGAAATGTCTGAGTGCAATATAGTGTATGCCATCCATCCAGAGTCATTGGCACGCAAATGTGTCATGGTTGAATCCAGGGAGAAGGTATATGTTATTCCTCTACCAAACAACATTGAACGAGACTAATGTGGCTGGGCATCAAGGAAATTGCTGTAAGCTGAGTACTGCCAATAAGTCCTGAAATTCTGATACCTATTTAATTGACATGTAAATACAATGTCTGTGCAAAGAATTACTGTTCTTTACCTGTTACATAAAGTGACCCTTCTGTCAATCAAGTGTTTGTGCATTAATACATGATGGTAACAGTGTAGACTTGTATGTACTACCTCAACAAGACGTGGAGCCTAATGAAAAAATATTATTTGAATAAAATATACTTACTTAGTCCACACTGCAGCATTTTATCATATTACCCTTTCAGAAATCAGCCTAACAATGTAAATACACGTTCCATTAGTAGGCTACAGTAAATGAATACATTTCCACTAAGAGCATTTGCATTTTAGCATATTTTCTGAAAGTACTTTGAAATGCTAATAAAAGTACAAAAATACACTTATATTGTAGTGCACTTTGTTTACAGTGTACTAAGATCCCACTATTGATCAAGTGAAATCAGTGTACACTTTCAAAAATTATACTAACTCTGTATTACAAATAAGTGTACTTCCTAAAAGTACACTAAATTACCACTATAAGCTTTTCTATTTTAACATATTTTATGAAAGTACTCTGATATGCCACTCAAAATACACTTATTTTAGAGTGTACTGTATAAAGTGTACAGAAGTAACACTTCTAATAAAGTGAGATCATAGTACACTTTCAAAAAGTATACTAACAATTGACTTCCAAAAATGATACTTCCCATAAGTACACTGAATTACCACTCTAAGTATGTTGAATTTAATACACTTAAAAAAAATAAACTTTTGTTTACCAGTTTGGAATCAAAAAATTGAAATGCTTACCGTATTCTAGTTGGAATTTTAAAATATTTATTATCTTTGGAAAATCTAAAATTTGTAAAGGTTTTTATTTTGCTGGTTGAAGTCCTAAGGCTGAAGGGCTTTTTGTTTTGTTCTGTTTTTAAATTGTTTTCATGTACTTTTTCTGAAAAATCTGTTGAAGAATTGCAGGACACGTCATCAGTTATGTACCACGGGATCATCGAGCGTTTCGGCCATTACCACAAGACACTCTCACCCGAGGAAGGCCCCCCGAGGTCGATCAACTCCCGGGTCATGTCCCATAATCATCAACAACTTTCTTAACTTTATGTATTGTTTTTACCATTAACTTTTTGTTCTCCTCTAGTTAAAAGAAGTGCCTCTGCTGTGGAGAGGGGGCGCTTCAAATCAGTGGAGAGGTGGGCCCGCACCAGGGTGCCTTTAGGGTTCCGGCTTTTTGGGTGGGGGTCCACAGTAGAGGCCGCAGGTCAGTGAGGGTGAAACGTGGGGAACGGAAGGTTATGGTTAGGCATGGGTGACGGAAGGTTATGGTTAGGGTGAGGGTTGGGGTTAGCTTTGGGGTTGGGGTTAGGGTGAGGGTTGGGGTTGGGGTAAGGGTTGGGGTTAGGGTGTGATCTGGTAGTGAATGTGGTTATGGTGAGATGTGGTGGGTGATTCCGGTGGAGGAGGACGTAGCTGCTCCATCCAAATGTTAAAAATTTCGGTGGCGGATTCGGGTGTCCAGTGCAGGTTGTCGGAAGTGAAGTGGATGGGGTAGGTGCCATATAGTATGTTGGGGGTGCAGTCAGAGAAGTGATTGTTGATGTATCTGAGTGTGTCCTGTTGTGATCTGGATAAATAGCGGGAGAAGTGGATGCCTGGGAAGTAGATGGATGCTTGGGGGTAGCGCTCTGTGGCCTTGGTGAGGAGTGCATCAAACTGGGCCGCTGCCCTCTTGCCCCCCTGCTCCCTGTTGTTAAAGCCCAGAGAGAGCACCACAATTTGTGTGTGCGGGTTGATGGGGCTCTTATCTAAAATCTGTGTGATGTGGAAGAAGTTGGCACCGGGGTAACTGTCAATTTGGACATCTGTGTGTGTGGGGAGGGATCCGACTCTCAAGTTTGAGTCACCGATGATCACTACAGGCTTGATGGAACGAATAGTCCAACCCTAGGCTCCGTAGGATCGTGTCTCGTAATTTTGAATGTCGTCTTGTTCGGTTGAGGCTTCGGGGGCGGGGGTGGTTACCTTACCTTATTAGGGTAACATGCATGTGTATAATAAAAATACCCACACAACAAGCCACACAGCCAGGTCGTTTTAAATGATTTTATATCATAAAACATCAGTATACATTTCAACATCTGCGCACAGTGAAACAATTCTGGGATGTGATTCAAAATAATGATTCATCGTGAGACCATCTGACCCTAACTCTGTCCCTAACACTGACCATGAGGAACCCTCGAAGGAACCCTCGTAGGAACAAGGAACCCTTGAGAAACAAGGAACCCTTGACAACCCGTGACTTAAGTCACGTCCTGTGTGGTAGAAGTTGAATCTGAAGTTTCCACCGTCCAGCTCTGATGAGGCGCCGTCGGTGGGTCACTGAAATGTTTAGGAAAAGAGGAAAACCACAAATCGTTAGCCTCGTAGCATAATCTATGTTGTTAGCCATAGGCCAACGATGTCAATGAGGCTACCCATGTCGATTACGCTATGAGGCTACCCATGTCCATTACGCTATGAGGCTACCCATGTCCATTACGCTATGAGGCTACCCATGTCCATTACGCTATGAGGCTACCCATGTCCATTACGCTATGAGGCTACCCATGTCCATTACGCTATGAGGCTACCCATGTCGATTATGCTATGAGGCTACCCATGTCCATTACGCTATGAGGCTACCCATGTCCATTACGCTATGAGGCTACCCATGCCCATTACGCTATGAGGCTACCCATGTCCATTACGCTATGAGGCTACCCATGTCCATTATGCTACAATATAAATTATACTATGAGGCTAACGATATAGATAACGCTATGAGGCTAGCGATGTTGATTATGCTATGAGGCTAACAATATCCATTATGCTATGAAGCTAACGATATCCATTATGCTATGAAGCTAACTATATAAATTATGCTAGGAGGCCAACTATGTCCAGCTAGGAGGCTAACCAGATTCCGGGTCACCCTCCAGATAGATGGCTCCTCCATCAGCTCTCCTCAGCCCAGGGTTCCTGATCATTTTGTCCATGATTTCTTTAGTTAATATAATTTGTGTTGAAATTGTAAATAAATATACTTGAAGAAAATACTTTTGTTTCGAGAATTCTAAACTAGAAACACAGTGGTAGTAGTTTATTGTTCTTTGGACACCTCGTTTAAATAATTCTGAATCAAATAAAATTTCTTCAAACTTAAACATGCACACAGTTGGGAATTTGTAATTCAGGAATATCGTAAAACATTCTGTGAATTTAACAGCATAGCTCTGGTGGTGAAACGATGTAAAAAAAACTGTTGGTATTAACCTTCCAAAGACTTGAGCAGTCCCATCGTAGTCCTCGTCTCGCTCCTGGTGGGTCGTCAGCTTCATCTGTTCACAATACAAACACATTAAAAGAGTGATGTTACGTCACCAGGTGTGAGTGTGTCCAGCTGTTATGTTTTAGTTATGTTTTAGTGTCCACCTTGATGTACGCTGGATAAACTACAGTAGTAGCAGCTGATGTGACCTTAACTACTTCAAATCACAGCCTTTGCTAAAAAAACAATGACAAATCTGAAGGAAAAACTAATGAACACCCTCTACGATCTTTGGAAATAATTAAAAAGAAGGGTGTCAAGTGTTTGGTGATGGTTACCCTCTGGTCCCCAGTCCAGCCTGGTGCCCCATTCCTGGTCCAGGGGGATCTGGATAGCCTCCGGTCCAGCCTGGTACCCCATGCCTGGTCTAGGGGATTTAGTTAACCTACATTATAATTAAGCGCGAGAAAAGCACTATACACATCCAATGTATCATCATCATCCACCCTGGTGCCCCATACCTGGTCCAGCGGGATCTGGTCTCCCATACCTGGTCTTGGGGATCTGGTCACCTGCTGGTCCTCAGCCTCTGGTCCGCCCTGGTCCAGGAGATCCTGTCAAGTCAGACAGCATCTTTATAGACCTGTGCACATAGCGGTCTTGAATCTAACTACCAACCCCCCCGCAGAAGCCCCTTACATTGAGCTGGAACGACGATGGAGATCTTGGGGTGCTTTGGTCGTCTTGTTTGAAAAATACAGCCAACAGACTTACCTTGAGCAGATCTAGTAGTTTGTTGCTGTTGGTTCATGTACAAATAATTGACTATACATTTCATATCCCCCCCATTTAGCAAATAATTCCCACCCATAAACAAGGCTGACAACAGTACAAAATAACAAAATGTTCTCATGCCTTTTGTCTACTTCCTTACTACTCTTGCATGCACATTGCATGAGTGTTGCCTTACTGATCAGGGTGTGATCTGAGTGACCAGAGATGCATGCTGGGATACTGTGCCATCTGACGCCTACAGTTCTGTAGACATTCCCCCTCAGGAGAAACCAAGTTTTCAAAAAGCTGTCGTGACATCAGTTACATGACCTGGAACGTCTGTCAAGACCGGGACAGAGACTCCAAGGAGAAACGCCATAGGGTAGGATGTGAGGCTCCCCCACTCAGCGACTACAATACAACCCAGCTCTTACAGTAGAGAATCATGGAGCACATTTCAATGTTCCTCTTCATAGACCTTGAAGCCCCAGTGAGGCTTTCTTCACCTCTTCTGAAAAAGAGCACAACTGCAGCTCAACAGGGACGCTAGTTGGGATGTTTCCAAGATGGCTTACAATTCAAGGGGGACCCATCTCCCAGATCCAATTAGCCTCGTCGTTACAATTCAGCCCGAGAAAGACTTGGATCTCAGGGCAGGAGTACAGGAGATCCAGAGGGCTTGCTAGCAGTCCATCATGTTGAGGTTAGGTAGGGAAGCCACGTCGCAGACTGTTCATCTTCCATCTTCAGTCAGTTGGTTGGTTTCTCATCCGATTCTGTCCAGTCGGAATGCCGTTAGTCCATCATCCATTGTACCAAGTAGCCATTGTCGCTTTCCATTGTTTGCATGATTCAGTCACACTGCAGTCCAAGCTGCATGACACTCAAGTCATCCTGTCCAGTATGTAGAAAGGTTGAATTGAGATCCAGATGCTAGATCGCTCCAGGCTCTTGCTGTGTTGAACACCCACTTTGTTATCCTTTGATTTAGGCCACAGACTTGAGTCATCCAGAAACGTCAGACCAAAAGACACTCAAGGGTGTTTCAGGAAGAGTAGCGTCCTCCTGTAGCTGAAAATTCAAATGTTCAGGTAATACAAGCCAAGTAGAAGTAGAAAGATTTCCTCACACATGTAGTGCCCAGTACCAGGTTAAAGATTGCCCCTCTCACACTTAGTGCCCAGTACCAGGTTAAATATTGCCCCTCTGACACTTAGTGCCCCATGCCAGGGCAACGATTTCCCCTCACACTTAGTGCCCCATGCCAGGGCAACGATTTCCCCTCACATGAAGTAGTGCCCCATGCCATGCAAAGATTGCCCCTCATACTTAGTGCCCCATGCCAGGTTAAATATTGCCCCTCACATGAAGTAGTACCCCATGACATGCAAAGATTGACCAGTACCAGGTTAATTTGTTATTAGATTGTGTATATACACAAACGATGACAATACTCAGGAATACAAAGCCAAACGAGAGAGGAGAGACCAGTGGAGGGTTTGACGGAGAGACCAGTGGAGGGTTTGTAGGTCTTTGAGAGAGGAGAGACCAGTGGATGGTTTGAAGGAGAGACCAGCGCTGGGTTTGTAGGTCTTTGAGAGAGGAGAGACCAGTGGAGGGTTTGTAGGTCCTTGAGGAGAGACCAGTGTTGGTTTTGACAGAGAGACAAGCAGTGGGTTTGTAGGTTTTTGAGAGGAGAGACCAGTGGAGGGTTTGTAGGTCCTTGAGAGGAGAGACCAGTGGAGGGTTTGACGGAGAGACCAGCGCTGGGTTTGTAGGTCTTTGAGAGAGGAGAGACCAGTGGAGGGTTTGTAGGTCCTTGAGGAGAGACCAGTGGTGGGTTTGATGGAGAGACCAGTGGTGGGTTTGTAGGTCTGTGGTGGGGGGGCTGGTGGGTCAGACCAGTGGTGGGGGGGCTGGTGGGTCAGACCAGTGGTGGGGGGGCTGGTGGGTCAGACCAGTGGTGGGGGGGGCTGGTGGGTCAGACCAGTGGTGGGGGGGGGCTGGTGGGTCAGACCAGTGGTGGGGGGGGCTGGTGGGTCAGACCAGTGGTGGGGGGGCTGGTGGGTCAGACCAGTGGTGGGGGGCTGGGGCTTCAAGGCGTATGGAGGGAAACGTTGGAAAGGGCTCCGTGGTTCTCAGGTGCAGGAACCAGGTTGGGTTCTAGTTACTGGACAGCCCTCACATCTCGCCCCCTGGTGTGTCTCCTTGAGGAGTCCCTGTCGCCATCCTGAAAGACGTTCCAGTTCATGTAACTGACGTGACGACGGCCTCTTAAACACTGGGTTCCCCTGAGGGGGGAACATCTACACAACTGAAGGCCTCAAACAGAGCAGAACCCTAGCATGCATCTCTGGTCAGTCAGACCACACCCTTATCAGTAGGACAACACACATGAGATGTGATGCAATGTTGAGGAATGTAGTAGGAAAGTGGACGGAAAAAGTATTTTCTAGGTGTGAATGAGAGGCATGAGAACGGGGGGGGGGGGGGGGGGAAGAGAGAGAGAGAGAGAGAGAGAGAGAGAGAGAGAGAGAGAGATCAGGGCGGGGCCTACAAGGGGGCGGGGCCTACAAGGGGGTAGGGCCTACAAGGGGTGGGGCAGGGACGGGGCAGGGCCTACGAGGGGCAGGGCCTGAGAACCGGTTCAAACTAAACACTGTCAGCCCACAGCATTAAAATAAAATGTTGTGACTTAGGGCCCTTACATAGTCAACGCATCGGTACGCATACGCGTCCACAAGGCTACGCATCGCTACGCTTCGGCCGCCATTATGCGGCGATGCGTAGCAAAATGTGTCGTCCCAATTTTTGATACGCGACGCGCCGATCCATGCAATACTATGCGTTGTCGCATAGTATCGCAAGTGGCGTGAGCGGTGTATTGCATGTCATGCATTGCCCGCGACGTTTGCGTATGCTGTGTAGACTATGAAAGGAAGCGCGTTACTCGCGTCACTCGCGTCGCTTACGCGCGTTGCTCGCGTCGACTATGTAAGGGCCTTTACAGTTCGCAGTTTCTTCTTCTTCATGGTTCGATCGTGATACTCACAGAATCTGTTTCTTCTTCTTGAGCTATGAAGGAGAGCAACGAGATTGGTTTTACAGCTTGTGTGTGTGTGTGTTTTAATTAGTGATTAATCCAATCAAGTCAATCCAAGAGTCATTGATAAATATCAGCAGCCCCATCACCCAGCAAAAAATATAAATTAACTAAATTTAAAACAGCTTACGACGACATACATCCAGAACTACTATTCAACTTATCAAGTAGGCCTAGTAAAAGACAATTAAGATAAATTATAAATAAATGTCCTACTCACAGCAGGTCCGGATGTAGTGAGCCGTTTTACTTCAAAAAGTGTTCGTTAACCCAACGGTCAACCTGGAAAACAAGGACCAGACGTATCATTAGTTACTTTTATAACTTTAACCGGACATTTCTAACCATGTTTCAGTTAAACTTCTAAAATAACGTCAATATTAACAGTGTAATGGAGACGGCTCACTGTCTTTTTCAATCTAACCTGTTTGATCTGGTGGAGTTAACAGCCGCCTGAGTCAGCCTGCATTGAGTCCCACGTCAATTTCCAACAAAACAATTCCCCCATAGACAATGAATATAGAGGCAGTTATTGCACTCACTTGGTTTGTTGAAGTTGATTGTAGTCTTTCCGGTAGTCTGTGTTTGCTCCAAGCTCTAAAATGCATCCAAATAAGTTATAAAAATATCAAAAAGTAGCATTCTATGCTCAAAAGTATGTCAGGAGCAGTACAAGACCTTGTCCTCTCTCAACATTCACTGATTCAAATTGTTTGTTTGCACACCTGCATACAATTACTGAGCTGATTATAATGCTTTACGTCACTACCACTGTTCAACACCAGATGGAGGGCTCCCTCATGCATTCAAAATAGTTAACTAAAAAAAGTCAAATGAGGGGTTAGATTCCTGCCTGGGTCATATGCTGCATGTTTTCCTTTTGAACATTAAAAAAATAAATAAAGATAATAAAGTTAGGGGTTAACGGTTAGGGTTAGCGTTTAGGGTTACGTTGGAGACTGTAGATGTTCATAAGCTTGTTTCATTAGCCTATGTTGTGAGTAACTGAGAAAATAATGAATACTTTGGTCTGATAATGTCTATTTATATATATTTTTCTCTTTTGGAAAAAACACTGGCTACTGGCCGAGTAGTCCACTACAGCGCTACACGCACAGTCCAGCACGAGCGCTATTAAACATATCAAAAGCAGAAGGGAACCGTCTAGGCCCTCAGAGAGGGCCTAAGATATTCTAGATATTCAAATTTTATTTTATTAATTCATAATTTGACAACATCTAAACAAAAATGTTTCTGAGGAAATAAACCCTTCAAACCTGCCTATTCAATTTGTGTTGGAATGTGAAGGGTTAAATGAAAGAAGCCCTTTGTCAGCCTATCAGAATTTTGGGGTGGGCTTTGTTATCGCTAACTTTATGACAAGTTGTGAGGGACACGAATCACAAGCCAATAAACTCGCTACTAGCTTATGGGGCATGATCTGGTTTACTTCACGATGGCAGCCACCGTGAGTAACCGAGAAGGAGGACATTGTTTCTGATTTATTATCTACGCTGTTTTCTAGGTTAACTTTTAATAAAAAGTTGGAGTTAGTCGTAACAGGAAGAAAAGTTCAGTTCAGAAAACCAAAGCTTTTGAAAGGCATTTCAACTCCACCAACTATACGCGATACCCGAGGATGACGGGATCAACCAAGGAGCAAAAGTAAATTTAATTAAAAGCAAAGGACGTAAAAAAACGTATAGGCCGCCGTGCCAACTGGTTTTATTCTGGCCGCCTCTGCCACTGTTTTGTGTATGTTAAGGTTTATTTGGGAAAACGGTCATTGTGCAGGGTTAGCACACAGCAGCAACAGACTTCAGAACCATGGACAGTGAGAAACCGCAGCGACTGTGTGTGTCCAGCGTGGCTGGAGTCCACGGACCCGCACCCGAGGGGGACACGGATCAGCGTTTCGCCATGTGTGTCGCTCCTTTCCCGGGGCTAGAGTTAGGCTGCGCGTGGTTGTGTGTGTCCGGCGTGGTTGTGTGTGTCCGGCGTGGCTGGAGTCCACGGACCGGCTCCCGAGGGTGTCATGCGTTTTGCACCCGGGCCGTTGTCATATTCTACTGAAGTGCACACACAGCTTGTGTGATGATGCGATTATTTGTCAGGAGGATTTGCATTTTGCTTAAACTTAAGAGATAGCTGTTTTCAGTTTTGGTGATAACTCTCACTCTCCGTGCTGTTTGCTTGCTGCATTGCTAAGGCTGGACTAGTGTATTCATTTTTGTTAGGTAACTTAAGTAACAGTTAACTTTTGCAGTACTATAGAGAGGACACAGTAAGCTAAGCTGGTGGTTTGCTTTTTTCGTGACGGGGGAAGGGGGGTCAGAGGTTCAAGGTTTAAGAGTCATGGTTGGCTACTGTGCTAAGCTACAGTACGTAACCACAAGAACGGCGCAAGATCAGTCCTGAATCCAGCACGTACACATGGTTTAAAAAGTGTATGTATTAAAACAAAACAACATCCTAGTATGGTCGATCATTTGCAAAAACTTCCATCGACGCCACGACTCCTTGCTGGAAGTCAAACCTCCTGTTTCCGCTGTCTGCGGTCCACTCAGAGCGGACTGATCTGCACGTCAACAGGATAAAGTCATGGTCTACACCAGGCCTATTCAACTAGTGGCCTGTGGGCCAACACAGCTTTTAACTCACTTTATTTGGTATAGGTTTTGGTCTATTATCTATGAAGCAAAAGGAGAGGAATTGTATATTTCATGCGCAGAGTGACTATTAGCTGGATATCTGATCGATATGCTGCCTGTAGAGTTTCTGACTCTACTCGCTTGTGCGCTCTCCCTAATGCTTTGGCAGGCATGACCTCTATGATGTATAATGTGCTCTGATTGGCTATGGTGTTGAGCGCCCGCCTCCTACTTTATTATATGTGCTTGGTACTGCTCCCTGTGGCTATGTGAGTATATTACTTCCTAGCTATTATGTCACAATTCTGAAAACTCCCACTAGAAGGGAGGAAAACCTGTCACGTCTCCTAATATGGAACGGTATTCACCTTGGTGTGTCTCAAAGAATACATAGGCCGCAGCCAACAGCAAATCAGTAGACATACAATCAACATATCACACAATCAATTGATTGTGTGCCACTGGCGGCATTCTGATAGGGAGGTCATGAGTTTCTCACCTACTTTGATGGTGCTTTCAGTAAAGGGGTCAGATTCGTAGAGCTGTTGGTATTGCTCATATAGTTAGTTCAAAGTGTTTGTTAGAATTTGCGAGTAGTATTGGTGATTTTACTTGACAGGGATCGTTCTACCTTGATCCCCAAAGGATCCCCTCAAAACCTCAGACATGTGTTCATGAACCGTTGTAATAACCTCTCCTCCACCAGGACCTCCACCTCTCCTCCACCAGGTCCTCCACCTCTCCTCCACCAGGACCTCCACCTCTCCTCCACCAGGTCCTCCACCTCTCCTCCATCAGGCCCTCCACCTCTCCATCAGGCCCTCCACCTCTCCTCCACCAGGACCTCCACCTCTCCATCAGGCCCTCCACCTCTCCATCAGGTCCTCCACCTCTCCTCCACCTCTCCTCCATCAGGTCCTCCACCTCTCCTCCACCAGGACCTCCACCTCTCCTCCACCAGGACCTCCACCTCTCCTCCACCAGGTCCTCCACCTCTCCATCAGGCCCTCCACCTCTCCACCAGGACCTCCACCTCTCCTCCATCAGGCCCTCCACCTCTCCTCCACCAGGTCCTCCACCTCTCCTCCACCAGGTCCTCCACCTCTCCTCCACCAGGTCCTCCACCTCTCCTCCATCAGGCCCTTCACCTCTCCTCCACCAGGACCTCCACCTCTCCTCCACCAGGTCCTCCACCTCTCCTCCACCAGGTCCTCCACCTCTCCTCCACCAGGTCCTCCACCTCTCCTCCATCAGGCCCTCCACCTCTCCTCCATCAGGCCCTCCACCTCTCCTCCATCAGGCCCTTCACCTCTCTTCCCTCCTCCTGGATGACCTGGTTATTTCATTTGTGTGAATTATAAAGTAAATTATCCCAGTCCCAGGAGGAGATGAGTGCATGTGTGAACAGCCATGCACTCACTCTATTTTTTTCACATTTCTGTTTTCTTTTGCTCACATAACATTGATTATGTATGCACTTTATCTCCTTTTTATGTTTATTTGTTAGCCATTGAAACTTGTCTTGTTGTAATTTGTTATAGGGGTGGAACCTATGTACAAGCCAACCGGCTTCGTTCCCTCCTTGCACCATTGAAATTTGTGTGCTAAATAAATAAACTCTAAACTCTAAACTCATCCACACACAGCACTCACAGAGACTCAGAATACTCAACTTAATTAAGATCTTATTTCTTCTACAAACTGTATGGTTAAGTAAAACTTCCAAAGCTGTTGAAGCAAGCGTCCTGGTAGTCCAGTGGGCAGAGTCTACGGTAGTAGATAAGATACTCTGTAGACTCTGGTTCGAGTCCCCACACAAATGGTTACCAGGGTTACTGCCACCAAAGGCGGTGGCACTTAAAGCACAGGCCTAGGTCTGGAAGGCAGCATGGTCACCCCCACCCCACATACAAGCCCAAGGGCTGTAAGGTAGGGGTTAAGGTTAAGATAAAGATATGGTTAAGGTTAGGGATTTAGGGCTTAGTATTCCCATTGTCACGTATAGCGCATTGATTCACCCTGGTAAAATGCATGAAACTAATCAGTCGAGGGTGTTTTATGCTATAGACCCTAGAGAAGCTGTGGTATAAATGCTGGAACGAAATTAAAAGTGTAAATGTGTGATTTCGGTGCTTGAAATACAACCTCGATTTGCATAAGAGAGGTGTGAATGGATGGGGCAACAGGTCACTATCAGGCTAACCCTAATGGCCTCCTGACATTAACATTCACATCGACAGTATTAACTTAACCCCCCTAATGGGCTGATATCCTGACATTAACATTGATATCAACAGTGTTACCCTAACCCCCCTAATGGGCTGATATCCTGACATTAACATTGATATCAACAGTGTTATCCTAACCCCCCTAATGGGCTGATATCCTGACATTAACATTGATATCAACAGTGTTACCCTAACCCCCCTAATGGGCTGATATCCTGACATTAACATTGATATCAACAGTGTTATCCTAACCCCCCTAATGGGCTGATATCCTGACATTAACATTGATATCAACAGTGTTACCCTAACCCCCCTAATGGGCTGATATCCTGACATTAACATTGATATCAACAGTGTTACCCTAACCCCCCTAATGGGCTGATATCCTGACATTAACATTGATATCAACAGTGTTACCCTAACCCCCCTAATGGGCTGATATCCTGACATTAACATTGATATCAACAGTGTTATCCTAACCCCCCTAATGGGCTGATATCCTGACATTAACATTGATATCAACAGTGTTATCCTAACCCCCCTAATGGGCTGATATCCTGACATTAACATTGATATCAACAGTGTTATCCTAATACCCCAGGGGAGGCAAACAAGGTCATTAGTAGTACATTGTAATACACTAAATGTTTTGTTTCTTCTTCTTGTCTTACAGAACATGTCTTTTGCTCCGCTGTTCTGTTCGAACCCTCATCCTCCGAGCTCACCCTTCGCCCCTCTGATGCCGCTGTCGCGCTGGCAAGCAAACCCCAGGCCTCTGCCAGTGGGGGGCAGGTGAAGAGGGGGGGTGTGGTCCGAGGGCCAGAGCCCGGCAGAAGGGGGACGTCACTGACCATGTTGTGCTGGCGGAGAGTGAGCTCCAGTTTGGCCTCCAGTACCACGGCCAAACGTTCCGGTGGCTGCTGGGGACCGCGGTGGGGACCTCTGATTGATGGCGCACGCATGGAGGAGATTTGGATCACGCAGCGCCGCCACCTGGGCTGCATCCAGGACCCAGAGGGGGTGGAGCTGTACACCAAGACGGGAGAGCTCACCAAGGGTGGTGTGAGGTTCCCCGTCTTCCGGTGCGCCTGCGGCTCCACTTCCCTCCAGTCCTTCCACCTTCACCAGTGCCGCTTCGTTCCTGGTAAGTCTTTTTCCACCGCCTTTACACGTGTTGTATGTTTTATTTTGTTGCTCCTCCTCATCGCTAACTCTTGTCCCTCGTGGTTTATGTACAGGTACGACCTCTAGTGACGTCCACTACCAGGTGTACCTGCTGGAGGGCCTGGCGCGGTGGAACGAGAACCGCAGCAGGGCGGCGGTCGAGGGAGGACCGCGAGCGGCGCTGCGGTGCTATAGCTCCCGGCTGCAGCACAGCTTCAACCAGCTGGCTCTCGAGGTCGAGGGGGTCCAGCTGGTTGACGACTTCACCCAGCCCAGGGAGTACACAGGTACATAGAGATTAGCGACAGAGAGTGCTGTTTGCTGCGGCTGTCTTGTGGCATCTGCTAATGTGTGTGTGCGTGTGTGTGTGTGTCTCTCTCTCTCTCTGCAGGGGAACTCTTGGGGGTGGAGTACCTGTACTCCCAGTTGGGCGCTGTGCTGCAGCCGGATCCTGACGCTCTAGACGGGACCGAGGAGGAGGAGGGCGACGAGGGCTTTGAGGAGGAGGTGGAGGAGGAGGAGGAGCCAGAGGAGATCCGTCTCCTGGCACACCACAGCGCTCTCCTCCGCGGGCGGGGTCTTCCCGCCCGCCTCCTGACGACGGGATGGAGGTGCAGCAGCAGGCTGAGGTGGAAGAGGAGGAAGAGGAGGAAGTGAGTGCACCGTCAACATTTCATGTTCACCAACATGTTTGCTTGCAGCGTCTCATCGCGTGTCTCGTCTCTTTCAGGACGTCGTTGGGCCGGATGGCGAGCCCGGTTACCGCCAGCTGGTGGCCCTGGCCCACGCCCTGGTGGAGCTGCGTCACCGCGCCTTTGTCACGGTCCATCAGACCAGAGAGATCATCGCTCTCTGGGAGAGGCTGACGGAGCGGGACAAGGCGGCGGTGACCTTCACCCCCCGCCACCAGGACAGGCTGGTCATGGGCCGCTTCAAGACCAGCACCTGGCACGCTCACGTTCCCGGAGTGGACAGTGTGAAGCGGTAAGCGGTGGCACTAACAATTTAGTTCTTTTTTTCTTACAGCCCGCTATAGTCAGTAACTAACACGTTCTCTCTCTGCAGTGTCGTCGTGGGTAAGGGGCCGGGAGCGGCACAGTCTCCGACCCTCAGCAGGCTGGTCGTGGCCGTCATGTCGGAGCTGTGCCGCGTCCACGCCGCCGACGCGAGGACGCTCGCCGGGGCCCGCATCAACCGCTGGGGTGCCGTCATGAGGGACTACAGACAGATTCAAGACAACGTGGTGCACTGTCTTGCCCTCATGGCGAGCACCCGCATCCAGCTGTACAATGTCAATCAGCGCACCCTGTCCATGTGGTAAGTCGATCATATACTTGCTGGCTCTGATGTGTGTGTGTGTGTGTGTGTGTGTTTGTCGTCACGATTCATATCTTTGTCGTGATAATTAACGCATTTGTCTTCTATTTCTTGTAAGTCAAACCCAGAGAAGCAAGGCCATGATGCGGGACACGGTCGCCCTCGCAGTCCCGGGGCCCAGCGCTCCCCAGAGGGCAGCGGAGGCCCTGTCTGCCCCACGGCCTCTGCTGGAGCAGCCCCAACAGCCAGACCAGCCCCTCCAGCACCACCTGCCCGCGGATGCCTCTGGTCAGGCTAGGACCATCAGAGGGCCGCTGGCCCCAGAGCTCTTTGACCTCATTGTGGACCAGCAGAGAGCTAGGGCTGTACCTCAAGCCCCTGAAAAAGGTCTCCTCCTGTATCTGCAGCCGCTGTGGCCAGCCCAGGACCAAAGAGTACGGCCACAGCCGCTACAAGCGGGAGACCTTTTGCGCCCGGGCCGACGGGGGAACGGTGGAGCAGTGGCGCCAGGACAAGATGCGCCCCCCCCCCCCGCCGCCACCCTGAGTTTTTCCTTGGGGTGGCTGCAGCCACACGCACACGCACACACACCACTAACCCTAACACTTCACACAGCATGATGGACGGACACACACACACACACACACACACACTTCCATCAATCATGATGGTCCATCAAGCTAATAAGAAAATACAGGAACGGGGTCAACTGTCCTGCCCTCATGGCGAGCACCCGGATCCAGCTCTTTGATGTGAATCAGCGGACCCTCTCCATGTGGTAAGTCGATATACTCGCAGCACTGATTGTCGTCATGATTAATATCTTTGTCATGATAAATAATGCATTGCTTTTTATTTCTTGTTAGGCACATCCAGAGGAGCAAGAAGAAGATGAGGGACACCCAGTCCGACGGGGGGGGGGGGGGGGGGGGGGGGACTCATAGAACTAAAGCGCGAGAGAGTGTGAGGGCACACCCACCCCCGACACCACAAGTTTTTTTTATTTCACACCTCAAACTTGGACTCTTTTGTCTGTCAGGGTGACTCATCAAGCTAAGACAATAGGTCAGGGCAGCTGGCCTCGGGAAAGTCTCCCAGAGGCGTGGAGCTGTATAGGTGTAGGTGAAGGTCCACTCCCTTCCCTTTCAGGTACAAATAGAGGTGCGAGAAATTTCTCTAAACCACACTACGATGGAAGCCACTCAGAAGAGCAGCAACTTTCCTGGGGAGCCTGAGCCAGAGGCCGTGGAGCCAGCAGGTGTGTATCTGTCTTGCTAAATTGTTTTTAATCTGTGTGTAGCAGTGCGCGTGTGTGTGCCTGTGCATCCGTTTCATTTTACCTAGACTAAAAGAGTTCTATATTGCCTTGTGTTCAGTGTCCACTGCTGCTGTTGCTGCTGCTCCTCCTCCGTCGAAGAAGAAGAGGAAGAGGGCCAATCGACAGCCAGAGGCCGTGGAGCCAGAAGGTGTGTATCTGTCTTGCTAAATTGTTTTTAATTGTGCGTAGCAGTGCGTGTGCATCCATTTCATTTTACCAAGACTAAAAGACTTCTATATTGCCTTGTGTTCAGTGTCCACTGCTGCTGCTGCTGCTCCTCCTCCTCCATCTCCATCGAAGAAGAAGAAGAGGAAGAAGGAGTGGACGCCGCACAGGGTGACCCTGTGCAGAATGCGAAGCCGCAGGAGGAAGGACACCCGGGTGCTGGAGGGACAGAAGGGGAAGCCCCAATGCCAGCCGGGGGACCCCTGCCCCACATGCAGCCGCCCCAGGACCCTGGACAGGGGGCACGCCTTTTTTAAAGGAAGCACATACTGTGATGTAGAGGACGGCCCTGGGGCACCCACTTCCCGTGAGTGGCTCGCCATGCAGCAGGCCCCAGAGGACGCGGGCAAGATCCCACCGCCTGGAACCTGTAGCAGAGGGCAGAGAGGCAGGTCACCGGCTCCTCTTCCCCCGGCCACAAGCCGCCTCGCAAGACACACAAGCTGCGCGTCTGCCAGAGGTGCCTCCAGCCGGCACAGAAGGACTACGGACACAGCCGGTTCCAAGGGACCAACTTTTGCGCCCTGTATGCCGGCAAAAGCGTCGAACTATGGCTGGCCGAGGAGAGGGAGCGCAAGAGGAAATTGGAAAAAATAAAAAAATTAATAAATCCATTGTTTCCTATTTGTGTAAATATTTGAAAATAAACAGCTTACCTAAAGACTGACTCTGTATGTTTGTGTGGAAGAAGGAAGAACGATTTTTGTAAACAATTGATACATTATAAACACACACACTGTAAAAGCGGGTTGAAATTAAGCCCTTCTTTAATAAACGGGTTGAAATAAAGCCCTTCTTTAATAAACGGGTTGAAATAAAGCCCTTTAATAAACGGGTTGAAATAAAGCCCTTCTTTAATAAACGGGTTGAAATAAAGCCATTCTTTAATATAAAGCCGTTGTTTAATAAACAATCAATAGGCCTGCATTAAAAACACCATAAAAACGGCTTGAAATAAAGCCATTCTTTAATATAAAGCCGTTGTTTAATAAACAATCAATAGGCCTGCATTAAAAACACCATAAAAACGGCTTGAAATAAAGCCATTCTGTAGTGCCGGAGGAAAAGGAGGACGTAGGCGACGTAACAACCACTTCAAGTTTTAATTGGAAAACTACAACATACCAATGATTCGTAGTGCATGGTAGAACAATCAGTGCAACAGCATAATCCGTCCCTCTAGACCCCGTGTCTCGTAACCCGTTCCCTCCCACTAGATCACTCCCAGTAAGAGGGGAACACAAACACATAATGTAGTCACTACACCAGCCCCCCCAGTGTTCACCTCAATATTCAAAATCCCCACGGCGAGGAGGGCGTATGGCCCGGCCCCTACGACTGTAGGCAAAGTCAGGAGGTGCGGGAGGAGGCGTGACATCGTCCATCACATCCCCCTGTTGAGCGGGGCGGGGGGCAGCGACGACTGGAGGGCCGCAAGCTGTGGGGGGTCGTAGGGTTTGGAGGGGGGGATGGCCACGGCGTGGCAGGGGTTGCAGGACGGGCGGGCGCCCCCTTCGCGGTGGGATGGCCAAGTCTGGGGGCAGCTCAAGGTCCAAGTGAGCCGGTTTGAGGCGATCGACAGACACACACTCAGGCTTACCACCCACGTCAACCACAAAGTTCTTGGCTCCCGCCTCGACGACACGAAAGGGTCCGTCATAGGGAGGTCGCAGCGGCGTCCTGTGGCCGTCGTGGCGGATGAAAACAAAACCCGCCGACTGCAGCTCCGGGGGCACCCGGGAAGCAGGGACGCCATGCTGCGTGGTCGGGACCGGGGCGAAGGCCTTGGCGCCGTCCAGCAGGGAGGCGCGCTGAGCGGAGGCGGACCAGGGCTCGGTCGACTTGGGGATGAAGTCACCCGGGACCCTCAGCGGTTGTCCGAACACCAGCTCGGCCGACGATGACTGGAGGTCCTCCTTGGGCGCTGTCCTGAGCCCCAGCATGACCCACGGCAGCTTGCCGTCCGTGAGGCCGGCTCGAAGGGCGGCCTTCATGGAGCGATGAAAGCGCTCAACAAGTCTGTTAGCCTGCGGGTGGTAGGCGGTGGTGTGGTGTAGCTTGACCCCCAGATTCTCCGCCACCGCCGCCCACAGCTCAGAAGTAAACTGCGGGCCACGGTCAGAGGAGAGATCAGCAGGAGTGCCGTAGCGGGAGACCCATACCGCGATGAACGCCCGGGCCAGGTTGGGGGCTGTCGTTGAGGAGAGTGGGACTGCCTCCGGCCAGCGTGTCGTCCTGTCGACCATGGTAAAGAGGTAGGTGAAGCCGTGCGAGGGGGGCAGGGGACCCACCAGGTCCACGTTGACATGGTCGAACCTCCGCTCGGGCACCGAGAACCGTTCCAGGGGGGCCTTGACATGGCGATGCACCTTGGCACGCTGGCAGGCAGCGCAAGTGTCGACCCAGGCCCTCACATCCCTCTTGAGCCCGTGCCAGACGAACTTCCCTGACACCAGCCGTGAGGACGGTTTCCTTCCCGGGTGCGATAAGCCGTGAACCGCGTCAAAGACAGGGCGTCTCCAGTTGGCGGGGACTACAGGTCTCGGCCGCCCCGTGGAAACGTCGCACAGGAGCGTGGCCCCCGCATCACTGAAGAGCACCTCCTCCAGGCTCAACCCAGTGTCCGATGACTTTAGAGCTTGGATGGAGGGGTCGGCGGCCTGATCCACAGCCATGCGGGAGTAGTCCAAGTCCAGCTGGACTGCATCGACCACCGCCCTGGAGAGACAATCCGCGACCACATTGGACTTCCCAGCCACGTGCTGGATGTCCGTGGTGAATTCGGAAATGTAGGCGAGTTGGCGCTGCTGGCGGTCGGACCACGGCTCCGCCGTCTTGGACATGACGTGTGTGAGCGGCTTGTGGTCCACATAGGCCGTAAACTCGCGGCCTTCCAGCAAAAAACGGAAGTGTCTGACCGCGAGCCACAGCCCGAGGAGCTCCCTGTCGAAGGTGCTGTACCTGCGCTCTCTGGGAGACAGCTGGCGGCTGAAGAATGCGAGCGGCTGCCAGGCATCCCCAACCCACTGCTCGTACACCGCCCCCACGGCAAAGTCTGATGCGTCCGTGGTGAGAGCAGTGGGCGCAGAGGGCGAGGGGTGGGCCAACATGGCCGCGCGGGCCAGGGCCGCCTTGGTGTCCTGGAAGGCCTTGACACGTTCTGCCATCCAGTCGACCGGTTGCTTCAGAGTCTTGCCCTTCTGAGCCTCGTACAGCGGTCGCAGGATGTGAGCTATGTGGTGGAGGAAGCGATAGTAGAAGGTCACCATCCCGATGAACCCCTTGAGCTCGCTGACTGTGCAGGGGCGCGGGAAAGCTGCAACCGCTTCCACCTTCGAGGGGAGGGGGGTCACACCCTGCGCGGAGACCTGGTGCCCGAGAAAGTCAAGGGTGTCCCGTCCAAACTCACACTTCGCCGGATTGACAATCAGCCCGTGTTGGCTGAGCCGCGTGAAGAGGGTCCGGAGGTGGGACAGGTGCTCCTCTTCCGTGGTGCTCGCGACGAGGATGTCATCCAAGTAGACGAAGAGGAAGGGCAGGTCTTGGAGCACTGAGTGCATGAGGCGTTGAAAGGTCTGCGCAGCGTTCCTCAGGCCGAAGGGCATCCGAAGAAACTCGAAGAGACCGAAGGGGGTGACGACGGCCGTCTTAGGGACATCCTCTGGGTGCACCGGCACCTGATGGTACCCCCGCACCAGGTCCACCTTGGAGAAGACGCGTTTGCCCGCCAGGTGCGCTGCAAAATCCTGAATATGCGGGACCGGGTAGCGGTCAGGCTTGGACGCGTCATTGAGGCGGCGGTAGTCCCCACATGGGCGCCACCCACCGTCTGGCTTAGGGACGATGAGCAGGGGGGACGCCCAGGGGCTGTTTGAGCGCCGAACGATGCCCACCTGCTCCATGTGCGCAAACTCCGCCCTGGCGACGGATAGCTTCTCCGGGTTGAGGCGCCTGGCCCTGGCGTGGAGGGGAGGCCCATTGGTCTCGATGTGGTGTTCCACTCCGTGCTTCACCGTGGGCGCGGAGAAGGTGGGTTTAGTAAGGTCAGGGAATTCGGTGAGCAGCTGAAGGTACTGGTCGTTTTCGGCGAGCGTGTTGGACAACCCGCTGCAGACCGCCTCCCCCTGCGTACAGGCGAAGGAAGCGAAAGTCTGTGAGTTGACCAGGCGCCTGTTCCCCACGTCCACTAACAGGTTATGGGCGCACAGAAAATCCGCGCCCAGGAGGGGAAATGTGACAGCTGCGACGACAAAATCCCAGGTAAAGCGTTGTCCACCGAAGCACACGTCCACCGCTCTAGTGCCATAGGCACGGATAGGCGTGCCGTCCGCACCCACCAACTGTGGACCGTGCTCTCCCTTCGCCACCTCCGATCTCCCTGACGGAATGATGCTCCACTGGGCACCTGTGTCACAAAGGAACCTGAGACCGGAGACGGTGTCTTGTATGAAGAGCAGCCTGTTGGTGACACCAGCGCTCAGGGCTACTACCGAGCGCCGGCCCTGCCGTTTCCCGTCTGGCCAAAGGTGCAGGGCGAGCGGCACCGTTTGGCCTTGGTGCCAAAAGTGGCGTGGTAGAAACAATGGCCCGCAGCGTTACCCTGCTGGCCAGAGGGCCCGGCGTCATCCTTCGCTCTCTTGCGACGGTCCTGAGGCGGGGCAGCTGCGGGAGCAAGCAGGTCTGGGGACCGTTGAGGCATGGCCAAGACGAATCGGTCCGCCTCTTTTGCCAGGGCGTGGGGTCCCACGATGGTGGTGTTGGCCAGCGCCATCCTGACCTGAGCTGGCAGTGTGCGCATGAACAGCTCTGTGAAGACGATCATGGGGTCTTCTGCACCGAGCAGGTTCAGCATCCTCTCCATACGTGCAGAGGGCCTCTCGTCCCCCAAGTCTGACATGTCAAACAAGCGGCGCACCCTCTCCGCGGTGGACAGCTCAAATGTCTCCAGGAGCAGGGCCTTGAGGTGCTCATATTTGTTTGTCGTCGGGGGGGCGGACAGAAACCCCACCACACGCGCTGCGGTGGAGCTGCCCAGCATAGCCACAGTATGGTTGTACCGGTCGTCGTCGTCGGTAACGTTGCTCTTGTTGAAATGTGCCTCCACTATAGCGAACCATGCGGCAGGTGTCGAGTCCCAGAACTCCGGCAGCTTAAGAGTGGGGGCGCGCACGTCCCGCGTCACCCTGACAGGAGACGGTGATGTCTGCCGCTGTGAACGTCTTCCTCGGCCGGACATGTCGCAGAATTGCAGTGTTCGCTCGCGCGGTTTTTGTAAACAATGAATAACAAAAACGAACGTCGGGGTCACCAGTGTAATGCCGGAGGAAAAGGAGGACGTAGGCGACGTAACAACCACTTCAAGTTTTAATTGGAAAACTACAACATACCAATGATTCGCAGTGCATGGTAGAACAATCAGTGCAACAGCATAAACCCTCCCTCTAGACCCCGTGTCTCGTAACCCGTTCCCTCCCACTAGATCACTCCCAGTAAGAGGGGAACACGAACACATAATGTAGTCACTACAATTCTTTAATATAAAGCCGTTGTTTAATAAACAATCAATAGGCCTGCATTAAAAACACCATAAAAACGGCTTGAAATAAAGCCATTCTTTAATAGGCCTCCTAAACAATCAAAAACACGGTGACGTCGATCACAATCACGGTCGACAAAGTATCAACAAAAAAACATAAAGGCTTGTTTACAAGGAGAACAGTCCCGCGGTGTCCCGACTTGACTCGTGTGGACTTGGGACCGTTAAATATCCCAGGATGCATTTCGCATTCCCATTTAAAATATTAGTATGTAAGCTATAATAATAGGCTATATAGGAACCTTTTACATATATAACAAAAATGTATGCCTATTCATTCAAAATATCAACATACTATTTTAAAATGAAAGAGGCTGGGGTTTAGTTTTATATAATTAGTTTATATTGTTCAGTAGTTTGAGGCCGTAAAGCACAGTTAAAGGCCAATGTGCAGGTTTTTTTTTTTTTCTTTTCTGGCAGTTTTCTAGTTGGTAATAAACATTTAAACAATTATCCATTGTATTTGATGTTGTAGGGTATCACAAAAAAGAAATATAATAAGGAAAAGTAGGTGATATGTTAGCGGTTTGCTAACAGGTTAGCGATGATTCTTATTTCTCCCACAATGCATTGCATGACGTCACATGAGGTACTCCGCTTTGGGACGACAGCCGAAAACCCGCCTTGATATCTTTGAGAGAGACGAGTAGCAGCTAGTGAGAGAGTGACAGTGTCAGATTATATAAGTAAATATATAGATAGAGATAGCCTAGATATATATATATATATAGATAGATAGATAGATAGAATAACAACATAACATGACACACGTGTGGTTTGAGAACGTTTTAGACTCAATCAATATGAAGTCGAGGGGAGACGAAGCTCTGTTCGTTTGTATCTTTTATTTACGTGACCATATTTTTATTTTATGTAAAAAAAAAAAAAAAAAAAAGGAATCAGTTCTCTTCTTTTTGGGAATCAGTTCTCGTCGTTCACCTTCGGGATTCTTTCGTTCTGACCGAATCGTTCGCGAATCGCCCATGCCTAATGAACATACTCGTGCCTGCTGGCTTGAAGGGGACCATGATCCTGCCTGAAATATAAGTATGCTACTGTGTTTCCCACAGACCAGGTAGCAATGCAAGCAGTTGCGACGCAACTGCTTGCAACTCGCAACTCCTTGCGACGAGACGGGCTGAGACGTTCTAAAAACTGGGCAGTTCACAATGCTGCACCGGGCGGCGATTAGTTTTATTTTGGTTGAGAGTAGGCTAGAGTTGCTGTGTTTCGCCATTCTCCACTACTTCTGCATTGTAGTAATTCACTGGAGCTTAGTTTGTTTAGATCCCGCTAGTTGGATACATTGCATTCTTTCGTAGTGGCGACTTCTCGACTGCAAGGGAAGCTCGGCTTCACCTAAAATTTCGAAAATTAAATGGTCAGATATATACTGTTGTGTTAACATTTCATTGATTAAAAATGCGTTAGAACACGTCCATCTCGAAGACGAGTCCGTTCAGAATCAGCTGCTTATCGCAGGTCGACTGACTCGATTTCCTTCTCATACACTTGTGTTTAATTTGCGTGTGTTTAGACAGATGGGCGCGCACCAAGCATCACCCGCATTCATTCTATTAAATACTCACTCGCGGTAAAACAGTTTTCTCACGATCAAATACTCTTCAATCCTAAGTAATGGGCTTGTACACGATGTCTGGGTCAAGAACATATGTTCGCTGTATGGTGTTTGCAGATGCATTGATTTAAAAGTACAACTTACCGTTGTATCAGCTGTTCTTTCCCAAATAATTTAACCAATCATTTACTCTAAAACTAGATTTTGTTTTGGAAGCCTTTGGAATATACTTTGCTCGAATGTATTATTATTATTTTAACGCATGGCATAGCCTACTATACTTCATTCATGTTCATTCATGCAGCCCTATGGAAAAAAAATGTTTCCACAATCCACACGCTATTTCTATGCAGTTTCACACGTATGAATAATCTTTGACATCATAATATTTAACATGCAAGTGTAGTGGTGCCTGGTTGCTGCGGGGGAAGATCAGCTTTGCGCCGGGTGCAAACTAGCAACGACACATGTAGAAAGTCGATTGCGCCGGGCGCAAGATAGGGCCCTTCTTCTGTTTGGCGCACATGGCTAATTTGCATACGCGCACAGGGCTGTCGGAATGGGAACTTGTCGTACTGGCAGCATTTCGGGGGCGCGATTACGGGCTGGCGGAGTTACATTTAAAAATCGCGTTCAAGTAAAAATAATAAGAAAAGCGTATTCAATTTGTGGCGCTCGTTGTTCAATCTGTGGCGCAGCGCCACACATTGGCCTATGTGTGGGAAACACTGATGCTATCTTTAGCACAAACGGATTCAGGCAGCATGCCTCAAATCCAGGATTCTCAGTTAGGCACGTTACATCTGCATCTTACATCGGGGTAAGCTCCTCGACCAGCGACCAAAACGCGCTCACCTCCCTACAACACAAGCTCTCCACCACAGTTTCCATGGGACGACACCGCCCACACAGACACCTGCCAAACACAGCGACAAAGACACGCTTACTACTCTCTCCCTGTCCCGGTAAGCGGTAGGCCTACCCTGACGGTGTCAATGACAATCAATCACGAGGAAAACTAGTTAGCACTATCAAAAATAATCACACTGAAGACATGACCAGCCTACTTGGCTTCGGTTACGTTTGCAAACAACATTTTCACCGGAGAAAGAGGTAAAAGCTTAGAAATAAAGCCAACGACATAATCACTGTCACTAGATATAAAGAAAACGTTGACTTTCACTCGATGCTATTCACTGACAGTAAAAAAAAAAAAGTTGTTATTGTATGCACTGCTGTACATAGACTACTAGCTCCAGCGCTCCTTGCTGCGTTTCTAAATAGCTCACCAGGACACTTCACCAACTCTCCAGTCATTCTCCTCTGACCATGCATTTATTTGTCTTTGACGGCCATCGGCTCTCGGTATTTCCTCATTCGCCCTCTCACGTCTAACCGGTTCGAAATATCATAAATGTTAACTGTGGGTCTTGCCACCTCTTCCCATTGAGCCTCTTCCTCATCCCAGTTAGACGGCATAGTGCTCTAGTAGCAGCTTCAAGGCTGAGGCTACCTTCCACCACGACTACCTCATGTGACGTCATCGCCGAGCGCGTAAAAAAATAACCGTTACTATCCAAAAACTACAAAAACTGGACTTTAACACCATTTTGGAGACATTTCTAACTTTATATACATATCTTGAGTGCTTTATGTACCCATTAATCGAAACTTCCGGTTAACCTGCAACATGGGCTTTAACATAGCTAAGGTGGTGACGTCATCCAGTCCACTGCTGTTCCAGTTGCAGGCGCGTACTCGCGTTCTCGGAAGTCTGTACTTAGAAGTCCGGACTTGCCAAGTACGGACTTCCAAGTCCGCGAGAACGTAGTCCGCGTACTTGGTATTGAGAAACGGCTTACATCCTGTGTCTCACTTGCTCACTTGTGTTTCCCGCCCCCTCCCGCCCTGGCAACAAAAAAAAACCGCGGCCTTTGATTGGACCGTCTCACTTAATTTGCCAAACTGCTCCCATGGTTTAATTCAGGGTTTCTCAACGGGGGCGGCAGCGCCCCCTGGGGGGCGTTTGTAGAACCTAGGGGGGCGCTGGGAACGAACACGGGGCAACTTTGCTTGAGTAGTGGTCATTATTACTTTTTAAACATGGTTTTCAAATATTTTCGGTGCAAAAATAGGATAACTGAAATAAAAAAGCATATCTTCATATTTTCTAACCCCTCTATCGTCTCATCTACTTTTTACTTTATGCTCAGTGCCGTCATGATCGCCATAGTAACGCCGATAAACAAACCCACCTCATCGCAGCAGCGTGGTGCTTCAGAAACTAGTTCGCCCTCCCCTGACTTCCACTGGTTGGATGGGGCATTACACTAAGCAACATGAACCTCATCCATATTACACAGTAAGGCAACACAAGACTGAATAAAGCTAACTCCCCTTAGCATGCTAATTGCGCATTACATGTAGACCACTGCAACGTCGCTCATTACGTCTACGAACCGATAAACACTTACTTTCATAAAGTACGCACACCAACCGTCACATACGCATTTAACACTGATGTTACAGGCGCTTAACTTGTATAGTAACAAACTACTTTAATTACTATTTGGCCGCGAACTTAAACGTGCTACTCGCCAACTCAGAACGAAGCGGATAAAGGCTGCACATGCGCAGCGTTGCTAGGCAACGTCACGTAGACAAAGGAAGTCTTTCGTGCACATATTGAACCCAAGTTCGCGGGTTAACAGTTCAATAACCAATACAAATGTACACAAGCACTGTCACGTATTAAACTTCAATAGCTCAATAATAAAACCTTTTAATAAAACTCTGAATACACATTTTCTTGTCCAGAAGAAACCAAAACGGCACAGAAGTTTTTTATTCAAGCAATGTAGCACGAGTTGGAGTGGAGTTGGTAACGGATATAGCCTACCCACGGGTGTCGCAATTATTATTTTTTAAACAAAATCAACAATAATAATGGGGGGGGGGGGGGGCGCCAGAGGATCAGGGTAAGGTAAGGGGGGCGTTTGCTCAAAAAAGGTTGAGAAACACTGGTTTAATTGGACTGAATCTCACTTGGACTAGGATGCTGCTCCGTGATTGGCGCATTGGGAGCGCATATTCACCTGCGCTCCTCCCGCCGAAAACTCCTCCCGCCGAAGACTTTTACAGTTTCCAACCATCACGTAAGTAATGCCTTTATTAAAGGTTAGAAAATGCATTAAAATGTGAGCAGACACGCTAGTTATATGCTATAGACCCGAAGGTAGCTGTGGTATAAATGTTGGAACGAATGTCGAAGTATAAATATGTTAAACTTGATGTGGAAAGTACGCACCGTCACGTTTCCCATTGAAACGAATGGCGCGGTGATAGGCCTTGAAACGAGATCTGGCAAATCGTGAAAAATGCATTAAAATGTGAGCAGATTAGCCAGTTATATACTATAGACCCCAAGGTAGCTGTGGTATAAATGCTGGAACGAATGTCGAAGTATAAATATGTTAAACTTGATGTGGAAAGTACGCACCGTCACGTTTCCCATTGAAACGAATGGCGCGGTGATAGGCCTTGAAACGAGATCTGGCAAATCGTGAAAAATGCATTAAAATGTGAGCAGATTAGCCATTTATATACTATAGACCCTAAGGTAGTTTTGGTATAAATTCTGGAACGAATGCCGAAGTATAAATATGTTAAACTTGATGTGGAAAGTATTCCCTTTGTCATTCCCATTGTCGCGATTCCCATTGTCACGTTTGGCGCGTTTATTCGCCCTGGAAAATTGTGTAAAATGCATTAAACTGTAATCAGTCGACGGTGTTTTATGCTATAGACCCTAGAGAAGCTGTGGTATAAATGCTGGAACGGAATTAAAAGTGTAAATGTGTGATTTCGGTGCTTGAAATACAACCTCGATTTGCATAAGAGAGGTGTGAATGGATGGGGCAACAGGTCACTATCAGGCTAAACCTAATGGCCTCCTGACATTAACATTCACGACAGTATTACCCTAACCCCCCTAATGGGCTGATATCCTGACATTAACATTGATATCAACAGTGTTACCCTAACCCCCCTAATGGGCTGATATCCTGACATTAACATTGATATCAACAGTGTTACCCTAACCCCCCTAATGGGCTGATATCCTGACATTAACATTGATATCAACAGTGTTACCCTAACCCCCCTAATGGGCTGATATCCTGACATTAACATTGATATCAACAGTGTTACCCTAACCCCACTAATGGGCTGATATCCTGACATTAACATTGATATCAACAGTGTTACCCTAACCCCCCTAATGGGCTGATATCCTGACATTAACATTGATATCAACAGTGTTATCCTAACCCCCCTAATGGGCTGATATCCTGACATTAACTTTGATATCAACAGTGTTACCCTAACCCCCCTAATGGGCTGATATCCTGACATTAACATTGATATCAACAGTGTTATCCTAACACCCCAGGGGAGGCAAACAAGGTCATTAGTAGTACATTGTAATACACTAAATGTTTAGTTTCTTCTTCTTGTCTTACAGAACATGTCTTTTGCTCCGCTGTTCTGTTCGAACCCTCATCCTCCGAGCTCACCCTTCGCCCCTCTGATGCCGCTGTCGCGCTGGCAAGCAAACCCCAGGCCTCTGCCAGCGGGGGGCAGGTGAAGAGGGGGGGTGTGGTCCGAGGGCCAGAGCCCGGCAGAAGGGGGACGTCACTGACCATGTTGTGCTGGCGGAGAGCGAGCTCCAGTTTGGCCTCCAGTACCACGGCCAAACGTTCCGGTGGCTGCTGGGGACCGCGGTGGGGTACGCCGTCTCCATCTCGGCGTCCCACCAGAAGGAGAGAGAGGGAGGGGACACCAGCAGGTCGCCCCTCATGGACAACAAGGACGCCCTCGCGTCCTACGCCCGGCTGTTCCCATGGTGACGGCCGTGGCCAGGCGTAGGCTGTGTGAGGCTCCCATTCTACCAGCAGGGTGGACGAGAGAGTTGATCGTAAGTAGTGTGTGTGTGTGTGTGTGTGTAACCCTTTCTATGCTCTGTTACAGCTTTGTGTGTGTGTGCGTGTGTGTGTGTGTGTAAGTAACCCTTTCTGTGCTCTGTTACAGCTTTGTGTGTGTGTGTGTGTGTGTGTGTGTGTGTAAGTAACCCTTTCTGTGCTCTGTTACAGCTTTGTGTGTGTGTGTGTGTGAAGGTGGTCCTCACCACACCGCCCCGCCTGTGGTGGTACCCACCAGGTGCCCGGCACCTCTACACGCAGCCCCCCCCGCCACAGCCCAAGCCTTCTTCCAGCGCCCATTCTTCCTCTGGCTGCCCTATTGGATGTGGGCATACCACCTCAAGTGCCCCTCTGATGGGCGCAAGCTGATAGGCGCTGGCCTCTACAAGACCGTCAGGAGGGTCTTGGACAGGAGCGGGTGGTACTTCATGGCCACAGAGGGCCTTCAGTGCCCCTCCTGTGGCAAGAAGGTGGCGGGCTGGTCCAAGGACATCTGGGAGCAGCTGGACGTAGCTCACCGCGAGCAACTCCCCACTGTTCTGACGTACAAGTATGTCACTGAGAGAGAGAGAGAGAGAGAGAGAGAGAGAGAGAGAGAGAGAGAGAGAGAGAGAGAGAGAGAGAGAGAGAGAGAGAGAGAGAGAGAGAGAGAGAGAGAGAGAGAGAGAGAGAGAGAGAGAGAGAGAGAGAGAGCCTTTATTGTCATTTCATTAATCATAAAAAGAGAAAAAGCTCATTCATTGCAAACACACACACACACACACACACACACACACACACACACACACACAGACAATAATAAATAATAGCAATAAAGTATATTTGTCTTTGTTCTCTGTTTCCACCCCAGGTTGTCCTGCGACAGAGCGCTGACCGGGCAGCTGAAGGAGCGCACCGTGGGCAACGGTGTGTCTCTCCTCCGTGCCTCCCTGGTGGAGCAGCACTCCAGGGATTGGATGGCGCGGTCCATAGAATACCTGTCCGTGCTCCGCAAGCTGAGGGCACCCGGAGCGGCACAGAAGGAGGAGTCGCTCCCGACGTTCGTCAAGGTGCCCGGACTCACCTGGTTGGGCAGGGTCTACGTCCTGGAGGCCATGACCAGGCTGAACCAGACCAAGGCCAGGGTGACGTCCATTTTTGGCGAGATCCTTAAGATGGACTCCACCAAGAAGGTGAGGTTTCTCTCTCCGCCGCCCCGTATGACGTCGATGTGCCGTCCGTCCGTCCGTCTGTCCGTGTGTCTAACTGTGTGTGTTTGCGTCTCGCAGATCACCAAAAAGCTTGCGGGTGCTGTCGCCGGGTCGGCCGCCTGGATGTCCAACGTCTGCAATGAGTGTCCGTCCTCACTGCGGCCGAGGGGGACGGACTGACCAACATGGTGGTCGGCCTGATGCGGCGGTACCGTGACACCACTGTCGCCGCCGTACGAGGGGTGTGGCGGAGACGGAGCGGCTCCTCCAGGAGGTGCTGGACTCCTTCTGGCAGGTGACGGACACCACGGGCGTTCTTTGATCGCCCGCATGGAGGAGATCTGGAGCACGCAGCGCCGCCACTTGGGCTGCATCTAGGACCCAGAGGGGGTGGAGCTCACCAAGGGTGGTGTGAGGCTCCCCGTCTTCCGGTGCGCCCGCGGCTCCACTTCGCTCCAGTCCTTCCACCTGCACCAGTGCCGCTTCGTTCCGGGTAAATCTTTTTCCACCGCCTTTACACGCGTTGTTTTTATTTTGTTGCTCATCGCTAACTCTTGTCCCTCGTGGTTTATGTACAGGGACGACCTCTAGGGACGTCCACTACCAGGGCTTGTTTGCTGCGGCTGTCTTGTGGCATCTGCTAATGTGTGTGTGTGTGTGTGTGTGTGTCTCTCTCTCTCTCTCTGCAGGGGAACTCTTGGGGGTAGAGTACCTGTACTCCCAGTCGGGCGCTGTGCTGCAGCCGGATCCCGACGCTCCGGACGGGACCGAGGACGACGCCGACGGCAGGACGGACGCCGACGAGGGCTTGGAGGAGGTTAGAAGGTTAGACGAGTAGGCACATCCCGGTGGGTTGGCGCACCCCCAATCCCCACTTCAAAAAGAAGGAAAAAAAACTGCAACAAAAGCTTTATTTTAATGCCATATAAAGACTCATGTTTAATCATGTGCAAATAACCAGAACACGCATGACAATAACAACATCAACAAATATCCAACAAATAGGACAGCCAAGGGACACGACTGACGTTGTGTGCAAGATCTGCTCATGTGTGATCCGTGCAATAGACGGGCAGACGACCGATCTACACGACCTCGCATGGCCTCGCAGAAGTTAATAGAAATGATGATAAACAAAATGGGAACGTTTACAATGTCTCATCAATTTACAATCTGCAAAATGTGTCTGCGTTGGCCGACTTAGTTTTTTTAGTTAGGATATTGATGCTGCGCGCCTCCTATTTGCAACGGAATTTGTTTAAGATATAAAACCATTTAAATAAATTTTTGGAAACGAAAATTGAAAAGTGAGGCGTGCGCGAGGGGGGGGCTCTCCATCGTGGCTCTCCATCGTGATGACATCGTGATGACATCGTCCATCGGCACAACCCTAATCATAACACAACGGTTATGGAAATTAGAATGACAGTACATTGAATTAAATTGCAATGAAGTTACAAACAATCCACAACATTAAAGAGAATAGGCTCCGAAAAACAGATAAAATAAATAAAAATGAGGTAATATTACACCAGACCGCCATTACATTTTTCATCTCGCGCAGCCCCTGGTAGCAGCTCGCGTACCCCTGCTCGCGGATCATTCTCAAGTTTGGCAGCCACCTGTGTTTGGACATGGCCTCGAAAAGGCATCAAGAGTCGGGGGCGGATAAGAGAAAAAAGATGCAGGGTCAATGCTTAGATATGTGCAAGGAGTTCCTCAAGACCAGGAGAAAGATTTAGATGATCAACCATCCACCAGCACACTCAAAAAAATAACTCATTGGATGAACACAAATAAATTGTGGGCAGGTTTTCCACCCATTAAATTAATGTAGCCCCAACTCCATTTAAGTGTCTCCATGTAACATTATAAAATTGAGTTGGTCAAACCCAATTTTATCAAATACAGTCAAAATAAAGTAATTACATTAGTTGACCTAAACTGATTTACATTTCTTCAACTCAAATTAATATAATTAGTCTAAAATAAAATGAGGCAAAATGCTTCCTTTTTTTCATGTGACCCCCACACAGACACACATAACACCAAATCTGGTTGATGTGTTTTTATTTAAAACTGACAAAAACACATCCAAATATAGCCTACATAGATATGTTGAACTTCCACATGAAAGTCATCAACGGATTGGTGACATCTACTCAACAACATCATGACTTTGTGTCAATACACAGAAAAACTGTCTTTACAAGCACAGATATCTGTTTCAGGTAGCAAAGCTAAGGCAAGTTGTGACAAGTTGGGATCAACCATGAACATTTTTTACCATTAACTGCAATATGTAATGCCTAAAACTGGTATAAAATACATAACACATTCACACATAGAAACAGTACAAATATTTCCACCAAGCTCAGACTAAACTGATAAATAAAATGACTTTGAACTTGGATTTATTCTCTTCTCTTAAGTTTTTTTCGCTGTAATGAACACACTGCATTGCCTATCACATTGTAGAAAAGAAAAGAAATCACTCTGCTGACTTTAAAACTAGTTACCAGGACTTGGAACACAACAATACAGTTTCAAATTGTACAATGGCTAAGGCAATGTATTACCAGTTCAGACTACATTGGTTTTTACCATAAATTGCAAAGCAGAAAGTCTGAGTCGCTTATGAAAAGAGCTTTATTTTTAGCTGCTTTATTTTTAAATTCAGCTTGTGTCCATCCAGGTGCATTATCATTTTCTGGAAGAACTGTTTACCATTAACTGTAATGCCTAAAACTGGTATGAAATATACATATAACACATTCACACATAGAAGCAGTACAAAAAATAGAAATATTTCCACCAAGCTCAGACTAAACTGATAAATACAAGGACTTTGAACTTGACTGAGAGCTTGGATTTATTCTCTTCTCTTAAGTTTTTTCGCTGTAATGAACACACTGCATTGCCTTTCACATTTTAGAAAAGAAAAGAAATCACTCTGCTGACTTTAAAACGAGTTTCCAGTACTTGGAACACAACAATACAGTTTCAAATTGTACAATGGCTAAGGCCACCAAGTGGAAAGTCTGAGTCCCTTATGAAAAGAGTTTTATTTTCAGCTGCTGTATTTTTGAATTCAGCTTGATCCAGGTTCCAGGTTCATTATGATTTTCTGGAAGAACTCGAAGGTGTACTTCAGATTTTCGGGAAAGGCTAGATCAAGGGCATAAATGAGCCCAAATAGCATGATGAAGCCTGTAGTGACACTTCCAAGGTTGTTGAGGACTTTAATACCCTCAATCACAACTCCCACGTCGTCAGGCTCCTCGTGTCCGTCTCTTCGGATTGTGTAAATGCCCATGACTGTGGAGGTGATGTCCCTCTCTGCATCCTCAACATCAGTGGGCTGAACAACACAAACACAGAAAACAAATTTAATTAAAATGCTAAATAACAAACAGAAAACCATATACAAAATATAAATGCAACAGTTTATCAGTTGTCTTGATCAAAAAGCAGGTGCCAATTCTAAGACGGCTGTAGCCTATAACAATTGACCTAAGATATCTGGCCATTGGTAGTGATGGTGGTGTGTCAGATTTAATAGAATCGCCGGTTGCACACATCAGTGTTGTTTCCAGGGGGGTATTCCAGGGAGCGGGTTTTGTGACAACTCATAGTAAGTGAACCCTGATATGAGGGAAACTCTGGGTTTTCCGTTCCATTCCGTCACGAGCGCAACTCAGAACTTAAGAGTCTCCTGAACTGAAACCCACATGGCCAGATGGGGAGGGGAAGGGGCGACAGCGGAAAAGCAACCAGGCTTGCATAGTTTGTTCATCTTAAAACATTTATTTATTGAAATGTGGTGATATGTGATGACCTGCAGCCGCTGGTGACAACTCTCTGACCAATCAGCTGTCCGCAATGTTACACGTCACATTTTAGTAGCGCTTCAGCCGTTTTGGAACCGCAGCCGGGCAGGAAAAAAAAAATATAGTACCGGGTACCAGATTCCAGGTACTTTCATGTAATGGAAACGCAAAAAGGCTGAGTCAAGTCGAGCCGGTACCATGCAGTGGAAACGTGGCTTAATAGTACTTATCAGAACCTAGCTTCACCTGCTGGATATTTTTGAAAAATGCTGCAGCTGTCAAAGCCAAGGCTGTAGCAGTGCAAGAGAGCGGAGTGGTATGTTAGTAACAGCTTTATGGCTAACACTCTTCAGTTGTAAAGCTATGCAGTGATCCCCTTTGAATCTAACATGGAAAATATTTAGCAAAACTCACTGAGAACCCAAATCCATCCCTTCTTATAAAGGTGGGTGTGTCTGCGTGTGTCATGTGTATCTATGTAATTCACAGTCTATACAGTGAAATAAATGCAAGAAATGTAGAAAAAATGTGCGTTGCAATAACCTTTATGTTGCATGATTACATTAGTGATATGTATGGGTAACAATTATACTACATGAGAAAGACATGTATTAACTTACCAAATACTCTTTAAAGAACACATCCGGGTCTTCATTGACGTAGACCACAAGGCTTCTTAGGATGCACTCCCTCCTTACGCTGATGTCATCGCACTAAAACATGGGAGACAAAGACATCTGGTTGTGATTGTGGTGCAGGAATTTGACTGTCTGTCCAAAATGAATTTCTCCCAAGGGAGACAAAGACTCATCATCTTATCTTAAAATTATATCTGCAATAGGTACATGTAGGTTTGAGATTAGTAAGAGCATGGAATGCTTTCAAACCTGGCCAGAGTGTAAAAATGTGTGGCAATGTGTTGTAATTTGTGTGCAGTTCATCTTTATGTTACTGACATTAAAAGAATACTTTGCCAAATTTAAACCAGATTATCATTACATGGAGAGGTGCATGTACAAGGACAGACAGCATGCCATTTTGTGTTGGTTCTAGGACTGTTTTTTTGTGTATGATGCACTGCAGTGCATTCCTGTAGTTACAGTTTTTGTTTGGGCAAAAGCCACAGCCCCTTTTCTCTAATCATGTAGCATCAATTTCCTAGTGTTATCAAAACACCATATTTTCAGTTGTTAAGTACTTGAGCAGCTACAGAAAAAAACTAAACTACCACCTGACAGTGAAAGTTTATTTGAAGTATTTACTAACCAGGTCTTTAATTGCCAGGATGCGTTTGATCTTTTGCCCCTTAACTCCTCCTTTGCATGCGAAGATCTCTGTTAGCTTGTCCGAAAAGTGGTCAAACTGTGACAGGAACTTTGATTCCAGTGGCTTGGTGGTGATGCGTAAGAACTCTGCATTCACCTGAAAAATTTTCAACAATGTACATACATTTTACTTTTTTTATTTTGTTTTTTATAAATACTGCCTTAAAGGGATGCAGGATTATTGAAAAATACAAACTGCAGCCATTAATCACCATGAACAATAATATAAATTGACAGCACACAAACATTTACTTACTTGATTTGGCTCAAACAGAGCAGGCCATCTGTTTTTGAAGTCTCCTATCATAGGCCTCTGCTCCACAACTTCAAGGCGTCTGTGGGAGAAGGTTTTCTCAATTTTTGCTTTTATCACTACTTCATTGTCACGCTTTTTCAGTTCTGACAATAAAGCAATTCTCTCGTTCTCTAAGCTCTCTGCAGTTTCACCTTTTGGGTGTAGAGGAATGTAGTTAACTTCAGCCTTTCTAGGCTTCTTGATATTAGCTGCAGCTTTGCCTTGGCCTTCTCGCTTATGTTTCAAGGAGTTCACACGGATTTCAGGATGACCGAGTCTCCCAAGCTTTGTTCGATAATTTTGCATTTTAGAGACTGTTTCCATCCCCAAAATCCCGTCTTGGATCCTAGCTGCCCCAAACAAGGATGGGTCCTTGTCAAAGCTGCTGCTACCTCTTCACACTGGTAGTCTTTTGGGTATTTGGTGTATTTCATCATTTCCTGAGCGAGACCATCAAGGATGATACCTTTTAGCTTTGGGCCAGGGTTGAAGTGTGTTCCATTTGTTTCAAACTCATTGTTCTTTTGCTGTAGCTCAAATTCAGCCTCGTAGGTGAATTTAGGGACCACAAAGACTTTGGGCCAGGAGGACAACCCCTCAAGCTGAATTTCTGGGGATGAATGTGGAGTCGATGTGTAGAGCGTATTAGCGCTGCTTGATGAGGCTACTGATGAAGAAGAAAATGTCTGAGCATTTGTGCTAGTAGTAGCCTCATCAGACGGTTCTACTGGGTACAATGTGATGTAGGTATCCTCCTGTGGTGTGAGAGACATGTATATTACTTTGAGTGTGCTCTTATTTTGGATTTCAGATGTTGAAGTGAGATTCATGAACTCCTTAAAATCAGAATCCATGTACTGCATACGGAAGTCCTCATGCAATTGAAAGCATGTCTTTACAAGATTATGCAGTTCAGCCACTGTTTCTGGAATTCCAGAAACCAGGTGCAATTTTCTTGAGTCAAGACAAGTAGCACAACAAATTAATACATAAGCACCATATACTGCATTAAATGAAAAATAAAAATAGTATTAGATTAAGCCACACACAGTTTTTGCAATGATCCCTCAAATACCATATATAACATCAAACACTTGACACATGATTATTATTCTCTTTTTGCAGCTAGTTCTCTGCAAGAACACACATGACACTGGAATGTAGATACTTCTAATGGCTTTGGAGTTGACTGTTTAAGCAAACACTTGACACATGATTATTACATTTTATAACCTATATATAATCTTATGTATTTGAATTCATCTTTTTTCTGCATTGTGCTCTTTAAAAAGAAAAAAAAATCAAGCACATGGGACAACGCAGACAAAATCAGCACATGGGACAACGCAGACAAAATCAGCACATAAGACAACGCAGACAAAATCAGCACATGGGACAACGCAGACAATATGTCTTCAATCAGGCTAATATCAGAAAATTGATACATCAGCTGAGCTCCACTATTTATATTCAATAATATCACCAACCTTTAACGATGACAAATCTTTTCAACATTACCATGCGCAGACCCCCAACGCTGTATTCCACAAGGGGATATGGGTCCTCCAAGTCACCATGCTCAATAAGGGCAACCTCTCTAGTAGGTGAGGCAGACAGTTCAAAGCCACCATAATGCTCCCTATACCAAGCACAGACATCTCTCACTAGAAAACACAGCTTCTCCTTTACAATGCACAGCTGAATAATCTCATTAAATTTTGGAAGTCCATCTACAGATCCATGTACAATGAGCATCCCTTTGCTGTAACATACACCACTGTGAGACAAATGTTTTGCCATATGGACCTCAGTCACCTCTGGATATCTCTGATGCAGGTTAGATCTTATGTCCTCACTAAGGACATCGACAGGCATGACAGAGACATCTGTGACCTCCAAGGATGACTTCTTGAGTGTGGAGGCATGTGTGTGATAGGCAAGCATAAACTGATGTTTAATAGCGAGTGAGCGAGGTATATTTTTAAAGCAGTTTGTGTGCCGAGCAACCTGCTTGAAAAAGCTATGCTTAGACTCAAACCTCATTGTCCAGAGGTCCAAAGCAACGGATAATTTCCGGATAATGCTCTACGAAGTGATGTTTAGGTAGGAGCTTAACATGTGGAAAGAGTTCAAGATAGCGCTGTCTGTGATCATAGATCTTGGCCTCAAGATATGCGATGGTCTCATCTGTGTGTACAGGGGCCACGACCAACTCAACAATATCCTTAAGATCCAAAATTACCAGCCATGCTGGTTCATCTTCTGGTACAATATGCCCAATCAGAAAGGGGAGAAATCTTAACAATGCCCAATTTTCGTGTGCATTACCGCCAACAGTGTTTCTAGATGTGAAAGAGCGTGGTATGGCATGTGGGCGATTGGTTTTGTCTCCCCATTTGTATGGAAATGTTTGAATCAATGTGTTAAGGGAATCAAGAGTAAAGTATTTTTTCGAGATCAATAAACTAATACAGCGTGCGAGTTCGACTGGAACAACACCCTCAAAGAGGTCATGCACAATGTCTGGAGGATAGCCAGTGCTGACATGAAAATGAGAAAGGTGCTCTGTTAAAACACACTGTTTTTTGACACCACAGCAGGTAGTTTCACTTTCCTGAGCAGACAGAGCATGAACGTCGTGGATATCTCTGGTTCTAAGTTGAAAAGCACCAGACTTCACATCTTTGGTCTGAAATTCTGACTTATCCCCTGTACAAAATCTGCACACTGACCCGCTAGAAAAACTCTCAACAAAACCACCTATCGCATGGGCACCCAGATTGTCAGCAATTACACACTGCACAGAACCTTTAACAAACTGACCAACCTGCGAAACAAAGACCCCATGCTGTTCTAGTATATTCTTGCAAAAGTGGCTCTAACACTTTTTTAAAGCCATAGGATTTGACGTCATCAGATTTGCAAAGAACAGCTAAATAGATTGAGGTTAGTTTTGAATGGGAACCTGGTGGCAAATTACCCAAAACCCAGTAGACACCACAGAGTTTGTGTTTTTTTCGAGAAGTCCCGAGAGGGTTACATATCTTGAAATCATCAACATAAAGATGAAGTGCTATTCTAAATCCTTCACCTTCAGACAGGAAAGGATTTTGTTTAAAGTACTGACCGTCTCTTATGGTTCGGTACTCTTGTAAGGAAGACAATAGCTGGCTTTGTACTCTTGGAGTTTCGAGATGATCAAGGACACCTTTATGAGAGAGCAACTGCTGCAAAGATTGCAATAGAGGTATGTACTGAAATGTCCTTTTCTTTTGGGCATCTAGTATGTACTCAACTGGCTCCACTACCCTAAAATGAGAAGTATAGTATTGTGTACGTTTATAAGCAGTAGCAAGAGGGCCATCCTTTGCAATAGCTATGCCTAATGGGTTAGATTCACATATAACAGTGGAAAGCTCATCAACGACTGAATCCTCAACTTCTAGATTATGGCTCTGAAATACAGCAGAAACTGTAGCTTTTGTGGAAGGCAAAGATTCTGTACTTAATACATAGTGAAGTTCTGAGAGGACCTCATCAATTACAGCTTTTGGAATATGAACAATATTTTCCAACTTCAACAAAATGCATGCAATTTTCTCCTCAATAAAATTAGTTGGGTGTTTCGTATTCATGATCTGTGTCTATGGATTCTGTTAGCCCATCTGCAGAATTATCTGACTGATTCAAATTAGTACTTGTACTGATGAGATTTGCTTGAAAGTCTTTTAATGAATATTGGTTGTGTTTCCTGTTTTTGTGTGTGTTAAATGTACTGTAAACGTTGGTTTTAAATGTACAGCCTAAAAACACATGGAACTGTCTCATTCTGCCTGAGATGACCATTTAGGTGTTGAAAAAAATCTCTTTCTGTAGCTAGTTCTCTGCAAGAACACACATGACACTGGAATGTAGATACTTCTAATGGCTTTGGAGTTGGCTGCTTAGCATGACTTTTATATGTGTGATTTAATAGCTTAGTCCATGTATTAAATGTACAAGGGCAATCTGTGTATGGACATGGAAAGTGACAACTACCCCTAAAATGCCCATGTGTCTGCCTGAAATGCTTCAGCAACAAATACCTGCTAGGTAGTTCTACACTGCATTCTTTGCACTTCCACATTCATTATGCTGAAAAGGAGAGAAAAGTCAATAAGTACAATTCAAATTTAACATGTGAAAATTGTATAGATCAACCCTTGGCAGCATTAAATAGGCTGTCTATTACTTACAATCACCAAGAGGTTGCCTCCAGGAGCATGGTACCATTAATGAAACTGCAAAAGATAAGACAAAAATATTAAGTGATACTCAAAATTTCATTTCCTCACATAATATATACATCATGTCATGAAAATACACCAAATAAAAAATCTAATCATCATTGTAATCCCACAGAAAGTCATTTTGGCAAACAGATCATTTCAAAATTAGCCAGTAGATATTGACATGTGGTAAAAACCAAAAAAAGTATAGAGCTGGTAAAAATAAATAATAATAAATATATACAGGCACACACATTTATTTATTTAATGTTTACTGTATATACACACTTGAAAACTTTTAGGTGAATATCAGTTCAGGGCAGATTATGTATGAATTGTTAATAATCTTTAGTTGCAGCCCAAGACAAATCAAGCAGACACAGCCAATGCTGGGAGAGAGAGAGACAGGCAGACAGAGAGAGAGAGAATCCTTGTTTGCTCAATTTAAAAAGACAGCCTGCACCGAATCGCCTTGTTGTTTACAACTACTTCTGGGTAGAAAACGAACGAGAGTTTAGCTATATATATCATGTTTTTCACGCCCTATCAGCGTTTAGACAAATCCGAAATGATTGAAGAAACATTACTATTTCTCTGTGTGTGTGTATTTCGTGTTGCTATGTGTTGTATTTATTCCGTTTGGGGGACTTATTACGGTGCCTCAGTAGCTGCAGCTGACAGGGACACCCAATAGCAGTAGCTAAGCTAACGGCGGTAGCTAAGCTAACATCAGGACGTCAGCTGTTAAAACCCTCTCGTTGTCGGACACAACATGAAACTACTCCAGTAGCTCAGTCACGTTGTAACTCAGATATCCGCTGGAGAATTTTTTAATGGACCGTTTATTGAGTCACTGAGTTATTAAAGTCAAACTGGTAGCTAACGGCTAGCGACTAATCTATGATAACCATAACCACTCCGTCTTCCACCATTTCTCAAACAAACAGAAGCACATGGCTACTTAATATGCAGAATTCCGTTTTTTCTCTCTCTATTTTCATGGCTGACTGGCTGTTGGCTCTGTTGGCTAGCCTTTGGTGTTGTACACTGTATAGACATCACATAAATCACACACACAGCATTTAAAACGGCGATTTTTGACAAATTTGCTTTTATAAGCCATGAAAGTCAAGGACGTGATTGAATGCGCAAGTGTGTGGTTGTGTCTGTGAGTGGGGGAGGGGAGAGGAGCTCTAGCCAAAACAGGTCCATTTCGAGAGGTCATGTTCATGTAACATACATTTTTTCCAGAAAACATACGGTTATAACCTCTATACAGCCTATGGGCAGAACATTAGTCAGAGTAGGGCCCGCCTAACCACAGACACTTAGCCTACTCAACTGTATTTTCCCTCCTGTAGCTATCTTAGCTAGCGACTTCACTTCACTGATGGTAAAACTCGTACGGCTTTACGGTCCGTTAACAGCAACAGCTTTATAAATGCAACAAAATAAAATACTCACCATTGAGTGGAAAACAGCTATATCTCGCAGCAGTGTCAAGGAAGATGTCCGACTCCGAGAAGAATGAAGCGAGGAAGACCGGGAGAATGTGAGAAAGAGACGGTTGGAGCGTGTTGCCTCGCACATGCGCAGTGGGTGGTCCCAATTCAAGTGAAACTCATTTTTTTTGAGTTAGCGAATGTCAAGGTGAAATTATTATGTTATCTCAATTAAATGTACATGTATAAGTTTTTAATAGATGTATTTGAGTAAATCAAACAACAATTAAATGTGTCACATCAAAGAAGGGCTTGAATCAGTTTTTTGAGTGCAGTTCAAGCACACATCATCAACCACCAATCTCTGTAGACTCTGCAACAGCACCCAGCCCTGACCAACAACCATCAACTACTAGTTCAGGAAGTTCAGGAAGCTCAGGAAGTGTCCTGAAGTTGGAAGTTGTCATTTTTGTCAGAGTTTCACCATTAAACATGTGTAGATTTGGAAGTTGGAATTAGGTAAATGTCCTGAAGTTGGAAGTTGTCATTTTTGTCAGTGTCACCATTAAACATGTGTAGATTTGGAAGTTGGAAGTTGTCATTTTTGTCAGTGTCACCATTGAACATGTGTAGATTTAGAAGTTGGAAGTAGGTAAATGTCCTGAAGTTGGAAGTTGTCATTTTTGTCAGAGTGTCACCATTGAACATATGTAAATTTGGAAGTTGGAAGTTGTCATTTTTGTCAGTGTCACCATTAAACATGTGTAGATTTGGAAGTTGGAAGTAGGTAAATGTCCTGAAGTTGGAAGTTGGCCTTCTTCTTACTTCTCCTATATCTTCTCCTCTCCCTCTCCCTCTTCCTCTGTGCTCTCTGGTTCGCATCTTCTCTTTTTTGTTGCCACATATTCCAGGATGAGTGTGTCTGTCTATTGGAAAATGAAAATATTTTAGCCATTAAAAGAATTGGAAAAGAACCTTTGAACACTGAATTACTTTTTCCTAAAACTTTTCAAAGAACACACATCTGAATCATCTTCCTCTTTCTCCTCCACATCATTCTTCTTGTTTACCAACTTAGGTGTGGCCGGACTGACAGAGGCCGGCATCTGTCAAAAAATAAAATTATAAAAGAAAAAGTTTACAAAGGAACAGTGTTAATAATTACTGATATTCCTCCCTTTCAAACCAAATTATAAAATATATCCAACTTGCACATGCTAATTGGCTAATGCTCACCTTTGCTGCCCCTTGGTCCTTCCCTGAATCTTTGGATACCACCGGCTCACTCTCACCTGACTTCTCTTCCTCTTCCTCCAAAGGCCGATCCTATATATTTTTTTTTTTTAGCAAAACATAATGAGAGGTGGACACTATGTATTTTATGCTCAAGGGACTTATACAGATATTGGGTGTCAGTTATATGTTAACATAAAGATGGGTCAAATTTCTGCCACCAATGAGTCACCACATTGAGAAAAATGTTGCGTAAGATGTGTATTTTGCATTCAACTAGGGGTGTGAATGGGTACACGTGTACACGTGTAACCGGTTAGTAAATCATAACCGTTTAGGAAAAATCAGTAAACGAAAACCGAAAAAAAAAAAAAAAAATCAAAATCTTCAATCAAAATTAACATGTACTATTTATTTAGAGATTAATAAAGCTACAAATGTTCCACTTTGACAACGTTAATGCGCTAAGAAATGCACGTGATAAATGTTGGGTAACTGACCACCGTGCATTACGTCATGTAACACGTAAGTTTCACTCCCCCCCCCTTTCCGCCATGTTGGAAGGTACGCCCCTCCGAGTGCAGCTGAGCTTTGCGTTATTGTTGACACGGTAGCTGCTAGCAGAGGAGGTTGTTGAAATTCTGTACTGTTTTAACAATGCCTGGAAATAACTGCTGCGTTAAAAACTGCTTCAATGTGGGTTACAGTTTGTCAGGTTCCCTAAATGGACAACGCAGTTGTCCCACACTACAAGATTTTTTAATCTTATGTGATTTTTGAGTCGGATATACACCACACACATAAAGAGAATCTCAGCCCATTTCTTGCTCTCCGATCGTAAATACAAATACATGAGATTCGAACACAAGACGGAACACCACACACGGACAATCTTGTCCGATAATTGCCCGCTGCAGGGCTGTGGAGGTAGAACTAGAGCAACTCGCGTCAACAGTGAAGATGGATCAGCGTCTTTTGACAGCAGTGGTTTCCGCGGTGCTTATACTTACATAATATTAGAGAATATCCGCGTCAGTTCGGCCGCGGCGCAATTAATGAATAAAGATCATAAACTGAATGGCTGTGCAAGTGTTGTGAGACACGGCTGCGAACCGGCAACTTAAAACAAAGTAGTGCCGGTTTGGTTCCGTGCCGTGCCGTATCCAGTGGAATAGCCTACATTGACTATAATGGTTTCTAATGTCTTCTTGTGTTCTCTGCATTTTCACTAGGACCCTTATCCTTCGCCTTATTCTTCTCCATTTATTTCTATCTCGTAATGTCTCCTGCGTCTCTATGTTGCGTATTTCCTCATGTCTCTATGCCGCTCTGACAACGTTGCCCCTGGCAACCGATAGCCGTGGATGCCATCATGGCGGACGGGCTCAAACCCCTCCCCTCCCCTTCCCAAAAATCACGTGACTCCTCATTCTCAATAGCGCGACTGCGGTCCACTTAAAAAAAAAAAAAAAAAAAAAAACGGTTAACCGTGTACACGAAAAAAAAGGGGTCGTGTAACCGTTTACAATTTTTTGTAACCGTTCACACCCCTACATTCAACGGCCTCATACAGAAGAAATGGGTGTTAGCGCCTACGTTTACATAAAAAGACGGGTCAAATGTTTGCCACGAATGAGTCTCGGAAGTAGAAGATAGATACACATTTATCATACTCACTACAAATTGGGTCAGTGGCACTGTGTCCACCTGTTGGAAAAAGAACAATGATGTCTACTGGAAAACATGGAAAAAAACCTTTGAAAATTGCATTACATTTTCTGACAACTTTTCAAACACACATCTAGATCTGAATCCTCTTTCTCCTCCACGTCATTCTTCATCTTTTGCGACTTAGGTGTGGCTGGACAAATGAAAAAAATGGATATTAGAAAGATTTACAAAACGACAACAAAAAGAAAAATCTAAAAGGATAAAAAGGTTTAATTAACATTTTTAAAAGGATTAATTAAACATTTTAACAATTATTTATAACAAATGATATTCCTCCTTTTCGAAATATGCACAACATTTAGGACAGTATCAATGCTTCCATCTGTTGGAAAGGAACACTTTTATTCCACTAGATGACATGAAAACAAACTTATGACCATTGTATTACAAATTTCCAAAGAACATACCTCTGAACCTGACATCTTGAGTATGGCTGAATTTCAGTCAGACAGTCTGTGGGTGATCATGCCCAGACATATTGAACCAATCGGAGCTGACATAGCTGGAAAGCCAACCCACATGTGCATACCAGTCCCTATCCAACATGTACATACAGCTACCCCAGATGTGACTACAAGTCCCTATCTTCCATAACGTGTACAATGTACTATTAAGACTAAATCTTCTGTTGGCCCTAGCTTTTAAGTACTTACAAAAGCAAACCCAATATTTAAGTATAATTCCCTTATTTAAACAAAATATGAGGACTGTCTCTATATACAGTAGTTGACATCAAAGTCTGTGAGACTAGCAATGGATGTGATTGAGCGACACCCGCTACATGTCAGTACAGTACAGCATCTGTGCTGTCTAAGTGAAGTGTGTGTTATATTTCCCTTTGTCATGATTTTCAGACCACCATACATTTGAAATACCATCCATAATTAATAAAATAAACAATTGCACACATATTTATTCCACTATGAACAGTTGTGAACTCAATAACAAAATACTTTTGAGTGTTTGTGTGTGTGTTTGTGTTTGTGAAAATAATTTACTAAATCTATTTATCTTCAACATCCTTCCCCTTTTTTCTCTTCTTTCTTCTCCTCCTACATCTTCTAGTCATCCTCTTGCTCTTTCTCCAGCCTCCCCCGCAATTCCTTCTCTCCCTCTAACTCCTCTCTCAATTCCCCGTTCTGTGTCTGCCGGGGCGATGACCTCAAACCCCTTCTCCTCTTGCTCAGAGGAACAACATTCACTTCCTCCGGCTTCCTCCTGTTCCTTGCTCCTTGCTTAGGGCCTGTTCCTTGCTTGATGGATCATCAATCACGTCCTCCTGCTCTCTCTCTGACTCTTGCTCTCCCACCAACTCCTCTCTCAATCCCTCCTCCTGTGTGGATGTCCCCCCCTGTCCTTCCTCCTCTTCAGAACTCTCCACCACCTCATCTGAGATACTTTCTACACCAGCACTCTCGCACTGCTCTTGCCGGTCCTCTTCCTTCCTCCTTGCATAGGTGCAAACAGCCAACTTGATCATGGTTCTGCTTGCCACTGTGTGCCATGCTGGGTCATCCACTGTGTAAAAGACACAAACACACATACAACCACAAACATCCAGAGGCACATGATACAGATCGATAAATATCAGTGATAAGTAAACAAGTCTTGTAATGTTGCAATGACTTTCAGTGCAAGTCAACCCTTATGTCCAACCTTGGTATAATGTTGCTGCAGTTTCGGGATCTTTGTACATGAACGCAGCAACTCTGGTATTTTTTTGAGCCCATCTGGCGCCTGGCCTGATGACAGAAATTAAACATAAATTATTAAGATGAATGCCAACTTGCATCACAACATTCCAATGGAAAGTTGATGACCCATTTTTGAATGATTAACTGAATCCCCCCGTTTGTGTTGTGAAAAAAGGTTGTGGCCTTTGAGCCACCTGCTACCTGCACCCAAAGGTTATTGTAGCGCTGGAAGAAGGCATACTCCTTGGAGCTGAGTGGGATAGCGGCTTGTCCGAAGTATCGCTGCGCCTCGTGCTGTTCAACCTATAAAACCAGATGTTTGACGCGAAGTTCAATGGATACAAAAATATAATTTATTTACTCTTTTTTAGTATAAAATACACAAGAAATAGTAAGAACATGGGCCCACAAATTCACATACAAAATGACGAGTCAGGCTACCTTTGCTTATCCAGATGAATGCCCTACCTCCTGGATGATAAATCCCTGTAGAAATAACAAAACATGCTTTTCACTCCAAACCAAACAAAAGGAAAACTTAAAACTAAACTTAAACAAACTAAAGAAAATAACACAGTACACACATGCAAAAAGGGAATTAACACCACTAGAGGGGGATAAATCCAGCCGCCAGCAGGGGAGGAAGCCAGCAAGCGACAAAGCCACCAACACTGATTTACAGTCAAGCGTTAATAACAAAACAATTGACAAAACAACGACAAACACCCAAACACTACCACATGAACGCGCAAACACACACACGCCGACACTCCGGTTAGAAACCCCCAAGCAAGCGGCCCTCCAGCTAGCGGTGGCTAGTAGCCACCTGACAGCCAGCCGAGCCTAGACGAGCGGCTGGAGAGGGGGAGATGCGGCCTCACGCCAGCGAGGGGATCGGGCCGCACAGCAACAAGGGAACAGAAAAGCAACAGCATGAGTTGCAACAGACCCGTATGACGGAGAAAGAGAGAGAGAGAGAGAGACGGAACCCAGACAGAGGACCACCGCGTCCGAATACTGAATGTGAGATAGACACGCACACTACAACATTGATGAGGTAGAAAGTACGAGGCGGGTATTACAGTCCAGGAAGTGCAGCACGCCACCGTGGCTGTAACCCGATGGCAAACAGTGCAGAAGGTTGAAAGAGGGGCGAGATACCACGATGAAGCGGTTCCGGACAGAAGAGGCGAATGTCTCCCGCGGAGCCTGCACCCTATTTATGGTGCACCGCTGCTAATTTCCCACTTACGGAGTGGGCGGGGCGGGGAAGAGAAGCGTCGCACCCATATACGGTGGCTAACGACTTCTCGCGAAATAGCTTTCAATCGGGCTTTAATCTCGACGATCAAGGCCATAATGGCCTTTTTGCTGAGCCTCACACAAGGTGGTGATGTAGCACCCCTGTAAAAGGGGTGAAATGATTATTAAACTAAATCAACAATCAGCCGACACTGTGTCTCTCTTCGTAACATGCGTTGATCTTTTTATATAACACATTCACAATAATCAATTTCACATTCTTCCATATACATTCACAATTATTTAGCAGCATCATAGCAGATAGCAGATTTAGCAGATAACCCAGTTTCCATTTTTATCATAAACTATTCTAAAATAACATTCATCAGAAAATATCCGTAGCCTCAATTAAATCAACTTAACAAAGTACCGCATGTAAACCAGGCCTACACGCCATGCAGCGACACCACACTATTGCGAAAGATGGCACCGTCCACCATGTGGTTCCTTAACAAACATTTTGAACTGAACAAACCCTCTAACATGACCATTTTAACATGCTGAGGCACTTCGATACATTCCCCATTATACCCAACACATATATAATCGACCGTGAGCCATCTGTTATCAGTATTTACCTGTAAAAGGGGTGAAATGATTATTAAACAAAATCAACAATCAGCCGACACTGTGTCTCTCTTCCTAACATGCGTTGATCTGAAGAGCAAACACACTGCGCCCCCTACAGGCCCCGTGCAGACCCGAGCAACTGATCGCACGCTCACCAAAACACACTAATCACAGGATGATATGATTATTATAAAAATCAAAATATATTCAGCCTACTACAGTGACATGTATAACACAAATTTGAGATATGCCACAACATTCTGCATGTAATAATGCTGTGTGGGCGCCTTCAATCCCTTGGCCTGCAGGTCATTTGCAAACCTAAAAATTCAAAAACAAATGAATGAAAAAATGTTTTTTTCTCCCCTTTGATATTGATTCATACATTGCTCCACATTAGATTCACTTACTCCCGGACTCGGGAACACCGTTTAAGGTACAGAAGATCAGCTGTCGGTATGTCGGGCCAGCACATAAAGCGCAGGAACTTTAGGACATGCATGGTTCTTTGTTTTGCATTGTCAATGCATTTTCTTGGTGGGTTGGTCCCCTCTACGTGCGCTTGGAACTCCTTGACCAGTTGTCACTGAAGAGAAAAAAACAGGGCTGGCTTGTTACATTTTAGTGCAAGGCCCTCACCTTTTGTTATTCAGTTTACTTGATAATCTTGAAAACAATTTCATATTTACCATAGGAAGGGGCTTCTGTTGGAGAACATTTGGGTAGGCGCTTGTATTTATCTCCCTGAAATGAAATAAAATGTTCATCAAGCTGACACATTTGTTCAATGTCACTTCCAGAATTGGCAAGACTGACAGTGACACAGTATTTCAGTATGTGAAGCAACATCGTCCTCACCTCTGCACGGAGTTTATCCGCATGCATTTTCCTAAGCTCTTCTGTGCGTGTTGTTTCAGCCTCCAACATTGCACGCAAAACTGAATTCTCCACAAACAGAACCCGACAGTTGTGGCACCCTGCTGGTATTCTCGGTTCATGGAGATTTCGCTTTGCATGTGTAGAGGTAGAGGGACCAGGCTTGGCATGCAGGGTTTGCCAAAAAATAATTCATGAAGTGATCAATTTGTTTTCCTATTTATGCATTTTAAAATATTTCATTGTCAATTACTTCTGTCTTTGAATTTTCATGTATATGCTTTTATGTGAAGCACAGGGGCTTTTACTTATGGATGAACTCCGCTATATAAATACAGCTTGTCAGGGGCTAGAAATTCATACACTTAGGTGGTGAACTTGTTCCATGTGTTTGTCCAGCCTGGCCAGGTATTTCGACTTGCACATGGAGACAGGACAGTCCAGCTTTGCCTGGAAGCTGTAAGAAAAATTAAATCATGACAAATACAAATATGTATTCCTCTCAGATCTTATGACAGCATCGTGTCAGTCTTATGCACCCGCATTCAATTAAAGTGTTACCACAAATGGTGAAGCAGCATTCAGCCAATATGCAACAATTAATTGGAACAAACATCCTGAAGATCTGAGGCTCACTCGGATACTGACCACTTTCAAATCCAAATTAAAAACTCATATTCTCCACGGCTTTTTAAGACTTTAATGGGAAGTTTGGTATTGACTGAACATATAAAACTGTATAGCGCATTACATATAATCTGTAGGACCTTGACAAATAATACATATGACGTGTAGGACCTGGACAAATAACCTGGACAAACTCTCATGTTCGCCACTGATTTTTAATAATAATAATAATAAGGTTCTGATTGAACATCTTTCTTTTATGCTTTATTTTTTACTGAATGTCTCTATGCCTTTTTAAATGTATCAAAGCCCTTTAGGACTATATGTATTTTTAGTGTGTAAAGCACTTTGGATTGCCTATGTGTATGAAAGGTGCTACACAAATTAAATGTGCCTTGCCTAATACAAAAGATATACCTTTTTGATTGGGATACTTACTGCTTGTGAGACAGTTTGCTCAACAGAGTCTGCTCTTTGTTCTGGACCAGCTCTGTAAATTTCAGGTGCTGTGCTATGTCTACATAGACCTCCCTGCACAAAGGACACGTATTGCCTTTCTTTTCAGCTGCCATTTTCCTCCTGTTGTGCGGGGGTGGGGGATGGGGTTCTGGACACTTCTCTACCTCTTTCTCCTCCTCTATCTTCTTCTCTCCTAAATTCTCTATTAGTACTTAACTCAATGTATTTTACATCCAAGGGACTTATAAAGGGTAATTGGGTGTTAGCTCTATGTTTACATATAAAGATGGGTTACATTTTTGCCACCATTGTATTGCCAGGCTACGAAAAAAAGTTAGCTGATGAGTGGCTAATGCTCAAAAAATATGAAAGAAATCACACATAAGATGTGTATTTTGCATTTAAGGGTCTCGTACAGAAGAAAGGTGTGTTAGTGCCTATGTTTACATATAAAGAAGGGTCAATTTTTCACCACCAATGTGTCTTCAGAGGGGTGTTCCAAGAACGGAGGTTTAACAAACAGAGTTAACGCTGAACTTTAGGTTGATTGATCCTGTGCCGTCTAACCCAGAGCTGTCGGTTCCACAGCACAGGTTATGAATTAGTTCAATCAACACAGGGTTGGTTAACACAGGGTTGTGCACGTTCACGGCAAACCTATAAAGACGTGATGTATGGATCATGGAAATTCTGATCAAAATGGTGAAACGGGCCGCATATTTTACCGATCAAGGTACTAATTATTCTTTTTCCTCCCTCAGCAACTAAAGAATAAAAATGATGGAAGAAAAGTGTTTTTTACATTTTTTTATTGAAATGATTTCTGCAAATGTGGTCTCGCATCCTTTGTCAGCCCTTACAAACATTTGCGGAATGTGTTCCTCCTCGAGGAACGGGTAAAGTGGGGAGGCATCTCTTTGCGCAGAGTGGCTATATCGTGGAGGACGGCGCATGCAACAATTACATCGCATGCCCGTTCCGGACAAACTCTTAGTCCACGTAGGCATTGGAATCTGGACTTCAATATCCCGAATGTATTTTCAACTTAACGCGGGTTCTGCTGTGTGCCAGGTTAAATGTTGTCTGTGATCCAGGAGCGGGATTAGGGTACGGGGTGATGAGCGTCGGGAGGCATTGATACCCTCGATCTCCTAGGAGATCCCCATCGAATTGCCCTGCGATCAAATACAAACTTTGAGCTATCTTGCACAAGCACAACAATTATATGAGGTCTATGATATGTTCATAATGCAACGCACCCTGTTGAAATGTATTGCTTACATTGGATGTGTGCCATCAATGCACCCAATTACATTAGGAAATCCTGAAATATAAGACCCAGATGAAAAGTCAACAAGGATAATTTCAGAGCCATTTGGGAACACTTAAAGTAGATAATGCTGACCTGCAAGTTGGTGAAACTCCATTTTAATGCGTCTCATGGGTTTATGGCCTGGAAAAACGATGAAGTTACGCAACAACCGCTTCAGCGCAAGATAGACTCACTGAGCAGCAGACGGTAGCTTTGCCTATGTGCTCAGCATCTCCTACACTGTACAAAAAGCTACCCGTCGCAAAAAAATGGAAAGCTATGCAAATGGTTTGTAGTGAACTGAGGGCAGATCCACGATTGGTAACATTTACAATGTAGGGTTGGAGAAGGCTGTTTAAATATATCAAAGAATCACGTGAAAAAATATATCTCTCCAGCAAAAAGTCATCCGGAAAGGACAATATGTCGTGCCGTGGTCTAATTAATCTCTCTGTGAATTGCACTAATTATTTGCGCTCCGATATCAATAGGCGAACACGTAAAAGCTGCGATAAACGTGGGTTTAAATAGCCTACTCTGAGCAAAACCGGGTTATCTTCCAAACTTAACCTGCGCAAAACCTGCTCCGACCAGGTTTGATTGAGAGCATATGTTTCTATAGCAACTTACATACCATGTTCATTTTGGAACGGAAAACCTAGGGTTGCTGCTAACCCTGGGTTAACTTAGCTGGGTAAGTGATAAAACCGGCTTTGTGGAACACCCCTCAGAAGTACAATATAGATACACATGTATCACACTTAATGAACATTTGAAACAATATCACAATGTTTTTCTGTTTTAAAAGCAAATAATTTATCCACTGAAAGACAGAAACATTGCATTACATTTTCATCCAACTTTTTAAAGAACTTACCTCTGAAGCTGACATCTTGCAAATGATTGAATTCTAATCTACTTCAGTAGGTCTAGCTAATGAAATGTCAATATTGTTCACCCAATCAGAGGATGGCCCATCTTGTCCATTTAGCACAAGTTTACCCTATCCTCCAAAACCTCACGTTTGGTGACCCATATTTGTAACTTGGTCAAAAGTTATTCCAGGTCCACGGAAGAACAGGCCTGTGGAGGGTGTGTGTGGAGTGTGTGTGGTTATAGCTGGTTTACAGTCTCACCTGACCTGAGTCAGACTGATTAGACTCTGGCTGGGTGGGGCTGCACACTTCTTCTTTCGTGTTTATTGGCAGTTTGCAAACCGATATGGTGCATTACCGCCACCTACTGTTTGGTTTGGAGCATCGATGGAGGTTACACGTTATAAACTATGCACAAGAACAAAAATAAATAAACAATCATATAAATAGAAAACAAATAAAAAATAAATTAATAAATGAGAAAAAAGTAGTATACTTTTTAGTCTTTATAGTTATAGTCTGTCAAATAAACCTGTTGCTTTTAGGTATGTCATTACATGTTTCCATGCTGGTGGTCTGGGTGTGGAAAAGGAGAGTAAACCCTCTAAGGTCAAGCTTGTTTGACCCAAAGCTTTAACATTTTCCAACAGCTCCCTTCTCTCCAAATTGTATGCTTCCCATTGCTTCACATTGCAGTAAACCATTCTCCACTGTTTCTCTTCCATTACATTTTGGACAGACCCCCTGTTTCATGTTTGCCTATGATGTTCATATGCTTAAGGGAATTCATACTAGCACCCCAGCTACTCCCACCTAAGCACCTCGTTACATTGATTTCCTTTTTGCATCTCATCACTCCTCTCTGGATATGTTCTCCAAAGGTCAGCGTACTATGTGCAATTTATAAGGTTGGATTTTCCCTCTTCCTGGAAAAACATATCACTTGAGTCTTCTCAACTGAGAAACGGAAGCCCTTGTCTGCCTGGTAAGTCGCTTTGGAGAAAAGCGTCTGCTAAATTCCCTAAATGTAAATGGTTTAATGGCTCTAATTATCATACTAAAAGGAAAACATGCATACCCCCACTTACATCATTGGTGGACTTAGACTCTACATTGATTTTTAACGAACTTCCAACTTCAGGACATTTACCTACTTCCAACTTCAAAATCGTAGACATGAACCAATTGCTGTTGGTGGACTTAGACTATACATTGATTTTTAACGAACTTCCAACTTCAGGACATTTACCTACTTCCAACTTCCAAATCTACACATGTTTAATGGTGACACTGACAAAAATGACAACTTCCAACTTCCAAATCTACATATGTTCAATGGTGACACTCTGACAAAAATGACCGATGGTGGACTTAGTGTATGAATACATTTTGAATTAGCTTCCAAATCGCTGATGTTTAGTTTTAACATGGTTCACTACTGCCCCCTAGAGTTTCCCGAATTTTACTTTCAAATCCAGACATTAATTTTTTCGATTTTCGAAGTCGATTTTCCAAAATTCCAAATTCAGCTTCCAACTTCCATCTTTCAACTTCCATTTCCAACGTCCAGATTCCAACTTCCAAGTTTCGAATCTACATATGTTCAATGGTGACACACACAATTCCAAAAAGGACAGTAAGGTGGGGGTGAATCTGGGCTTTCCAAGTTGGCTATACAAACCCATGTTAAATTGGCTCCAAACCCTAACCCTAACCCTACTAACCCTAACCCTAACCCTAACCCTAACCCCAACCCTAACCCTAACCCCAACCCCTAACCCTAACCCTCCTAACCCAACCTAACCCTAACCTACCCTAACCCTAACCCTCCTAACCCTACCCTAACCCCTAACCCTAACCTACCCTAACCCTCCTAACCCTACCCTAACCCCTAACCCTAACCTACCCTAACCCTAACCCTCCTAACCCTAACCCCCCTAAACCTAACCCTAACCCCTAACCCTAAACCCTAACCCTAACCCTCTAACCCTAACCTCTAACCCTAACCCTACCCTCTAACCCTAACCCTACTAACCCTAACCTTACTAACCCTAACCCTACTAACCCTAACCCCAACCCCTAACCCTAACCCTCCTAACCCAACCTAACCCTACCCTAACCCTAACCCTAACCTTAACCCTCCTAACCCTAACCCTACTAACCCTAACCCTACTAACCCCCTAACCCTAAACCCTAACCCTAAACCCTAACCCTAACCCTAACCATATCCCCTATTCAACTACCCAGTTGTCGGACGAGGTGGGGGGGTCATCGAGATAACTCTAACCCTAACCCCTAACCTAACCTAACCCTATCCCCTATTCAACTACCCAGTCGTCGGACGAGGTGGGGGGGTCATCGAGATAACTCTAACTACCTAACCCTAACCCTAACCACTAACCCTAACCCTAACCCTCCTAACCCAACCTAACCCTAACCTACCCTAACCCTAACCCTCCTAACCCTAACCCCCCTAACCCTAACCCCTAACCCTAACCCTACCCTAACCCCTAACCCCCCCCAACCCTAACCCTAAACCTAACCCTACCCTAAACCTAACCACCAACCCCAACCCTAACCTAACCCTAACCCCTAACCCTATAACTCTAACCCTATAACTCTAACCCCTAACCCAACCCAACCCCAACCCTAACCCCTAATCCTAACCCCAACCCTAACCCTCTAACCCTAACCCTCTAACCCTAACCCCCTAACCCTACCCTAACCCTAACCCTAACCCTACTAACCCTAACCCTAACCCCTAACCCTAACCCTATAACCCTCTAACCCCTACCCCTAACCCAACCCCAACCCTAACCCCTAATCCTAACCCCAACCCTAACCCTAACCCTAACCCTAATTAGGGTTTGAACCCTAACCTCAGTCTGATTTTGGAACTTGGAATTTGGAAGTTGAGGGGCTGATTTTGGAAGGTATTTTTTATAAATTCCCAGAAAGGTTACAGTACAAAAGGTTAGGGTTTGTCAACCCAACCCTAACCCTAGAAAAATATAGGGTTAGAAAAAAACGTTGCAATTCCATCAATGACCATGCATAATTCGGGGGCACTAGTCCAAATCTTTATTTGGAAGTTGGAAGTCGGAAGTTGGAAGTGCCTTTAATTTGGAAGTGGATTTTTCACCACCAGGGGGCAGATGCATTTTATGCTGAATTTGGAAGTTGGAAGTGCATTTAATTTGAGAGTGGATTTTTCACCAGTAGGGGGCAGATGCATTTCATGCTGAATTTGGAAGTTGGAAGTAGGTAAATGTCCTGAAGTTGGAAGTTGTCATTTTTGTCAGAGTTTCACCATTGAACATATTTAGATTTGGAAGTTGGAAGTAGGTAAATGTCCTGAAGTTGGAAGTTGTCATTTTTGTCAGAGTGTCACCATTGAACATATTTAGATCTGGAAGTTGGAAGTTGTCATTTTTGTCAGAGTGTCACCATTGAACATATTTAGATCTGGAAGTTGGAAGTTGTCATTTTTGTCAGAGTGTCACCATTGAACATACGTCGATTTGGAAGTTGGAAGTAGGTAAATGTCCTGAAGTTGGAAGTTGTCATTTTTGTCAGAGTGTCACCATTGAACATATTTAGATCTGGAAGTTGGAAGTTGTCATTTTTGTCAGAGTGTCACCATTGAACATATTTAGATCTGGAAGTTGGAACTTGTCATTTTTGTCAGAGTGTCACCATTGAACATACGTAGATTTGGAAGTTGGAAGTTGTCATTTTTGTCAGAGTGTCACCATTGAACATGTGTAGATTTGGAAGTTGTAAGTAGGTAAAGGTCCTGAAGTTGGAAGTTGTCATTTTTGTCAGAGTGTCACCATTTTGAACATGTGTAGATTTGGAAGTTGGAAGTAGGTAAAGGTCCTGAAGTTGGAAGTTGTCATTTTTGTCAGAGTGTCACCATTTTGAACATGTGTAGATTTGGAAGTTGGAAGTAGGTAAATGTCCTGAAGTTGGAAGTTGTCATTTTTGTCAGAGTGTCACCATTGAACATATTTAGATTTGGAAGTTGGAAGTTGTCATTTTTGTCAGAGTGTCACCATTGAACATACTGTACGTAGATTTGGAAGTTGGAAGTAGGTAAATGTCCTGAAGTTGGAAGTTGTCATTTTTGTCAGAGTGTCACCATTGAACATATTTAGATTTGGAAGTTGGAAGTTGTCATTTTTGTCAGAGTGTCACCATTGAACATACGTAGATTTGGAAGTTGGAAGTTGTCATTTTTGTCAGAGTGTCACCATTGAACATGTGTAGATTTGGAAGTTGGAAGTAGGTAAAGGTCCTGAAGTTGGAAGTTGTCATTTTTGTCAGAGTGTCACCATTTTGAACATGTGTAGATTTGGAACTTGGAAGTAGGTAAATGTCCTGAAGTTGGAAGTTGTCATTTTTGTCAGAGTGTCACCATTGAACATATTTAGATTTGGAAGTTGGAAGTTGTCATTTTTGTCAGAGTGTCACCATTGAACATGTGTAGATTTGGAAGTTGGAAGTAGGTAAATGTCCTGAAGTTGGAAGTTGGAAATTCGTTAAAAATCAATGTATAGTCTAAGTCCACCAACCGCATAGCTACAAGGGGGCAGCAGCAGACCACATATACAAGAAAGAAGGAGGACACACACACACACACACTTCCACAGATATAGAATGTATGACGTTGCCTTTGGCAATCCATCATGGACACTTGATGTGTCTGACACTTGTGGTGAATGGTTTCCAAGAATGTTATATTATTCCCTAAACTCTCTATAAATGTCAATGTTGTAGGGTCCAAATATTACATACATGACAAAGGATTGACAACTGAGCCCCATCTTGGCAATGGGCTTCCAGGAATTAAATAATAATAATAATAATTAAATAATAATTCAGACCCTGTCCAAAAATTGTTTGAGCTAATTTACCTTATTGTCTTTTTTAAAGCTTATTTACTAATGATAGAAATGAGACCCAATAACCCATGGAGGAATCGAACACTGGTCGCAGTGTTAAGGACTAGACCTTGATGTTATGCTCTCTACCCGGTGAACCACCGAGGCTAACCTGCTTGAATCAACTTGTTGGAGCAAAAGGTTGATAGACAGATTTAGTTCTTGGAAATTATTCCAAAAGGTTGATATACAGATTGTGTTCTTGGAAGGCCTTATTTGACCTATTGACATAACAGTGCCGCTCTGCCATCTTAAGAGGCAGAAGCTTATACCCAAAAGAGAAGGCTGTTGATGCTACACCATACCTCAAGCTCAGACAGAAACATCTTTTCTTTGGCCTTTTAGAGAGGGTCAAAGGTGCTTCCAAAAGCCACTTTGAACCCTTATAACTTTGTGAAAGAAAGGCCTAGAGCAGTGGTTCTCAAAGTGCGGCCCGCGGGCCAATGGCGGCCTGCAGAAACATTTCTGGCGGCCCGCAATGACATAAGTTAAAAAAAAAAATAATAATAATAATATATATATTATTATTTTTTCTGTTCTAAATAGGTTTTTATTATGAAATACACACAGGACTGTTATATCCCAAATTCGACTGTATAGGGCAGAGAACCCCAGGGATTGTGTGTTAGTTAAAATGTTGCTCAAGGTTGAAATTTTTGGGTTCCTAAATTGGCCCTCAGCTGTCAAAACTTTGAGAACCCCTGGCCTAGAGGCATGAGGCCACGTGTTTTGGAGAGGTCTGAATGAGCTCTTTCCAGCACATGTCATCATCAATAGAAAGCACTATTTCTTGATATAGAAATTAAATTTGGAACACTTTGTGAAACTATAGGTTAAATTGGACTCTGCAGGCGTGTTGACCATCCCTGAAATAGCCCAGTGTCTTATTTTGGGGCATTTCTGTTGTTTCATTGTGGAATGGTAGTCACTTCCAGATTCGGTACCCCTCTCCTTTTGGAAGTGGGAATTCCAACTTCAGGAGATTGATCTACTTTCAACTTCCAAATTGTAGACATGAACCAATTGCTGTTGGTGGACTTAGACTATACATAGATTTTTAACAAACTTCCAACTTCAGGACATTTACCTACTTCCAACTTCCAAATCTACACATGTTAAATGGTGAAACTCTGACAAAAATGACAACTTCCAACTTCAGGACATTTACCTACTTCCAACTTCCAAATCTACACATGTTTAATGGTGACACTGACAAAAATGACAACTTCCAACTTCCAAATCTACATATGTTCAATGGTGGACTCTGACTTCCAACTTCCAAATCTATATATGTTGAATGGTGAGACTAATTATTTAGTAAACGACTAAACTATAAACGAATTGTAAATAAACTACAAGTATTTATAATTTGTCAAAATCAAAACATTGTGACCAACACACCAACATCTACATGGTTTTATGTATATTCTATATATAATATGTGTTGAGATTAATTTGACCATAATTATACCTAATTAAAAATGTCAATTCATCAGTAAACAAGACGATAAGACGGTCAACAATCAAACATTTATTTATTAATACTGTAACATTGGAACTTTTAAACATATAAATAATAGAACATATTAACATAACAATGGAACATATCAACATAACAACAATGGAACATATCAACATAACAACAATGGAACATATCAACAATGGAACACTGTAACATTGGAACATTTAAACATATCAATAATAGAACATATTAACATAACAACAATGGAACATATCAACATAACAACAATGGAACATATCAACAATGGAACACTGTAACATTGGAACATTTAAACATAAATAATAGAACATATTAACATAACAACAATGGAACATATCAACATAACAACAATGGAACATATCAACAATGGAACACTGTAACATTGGAACATTTAAACATATCAATAATAGAACATATTAACATAACAACATATTTTATTCTAATGGCCACATTGGATCCTTTATGTAGGCATTAAATGCGTCCGTGGACGTGGGTGACATGTATTCTTCATAGGACAAAGTGTTGAGGTCTTTCAAGAAATTTAGCATTGAAAACGGTACGGCGGGTTCGGGCTGTACGCTCGGCGTCACTGTCGGCCCAGTGTTCAGGTGGGGGGACCTTGGTGTGGATGGGCTCTCCCTGTCCAGGCTGTGTATGTTTCCAGGGCTGGGGCTGGCAACGGTGGCTGAAGAGGTGGCCTGTGCTGTTCCAGGGCTGTTATGATGCTGCAGGGCCTGCAGACGACCTACTGACCTCTCCAACCCTTCCACTCTCTTCTCCAGTGCAGTGCATGACATGCAGCAGTACACTGGATGGATGGCAGGTGTGGATGGGGAGGAAGCCAGGAATCCATTGGAAACTGGTCCTGGAGAAGGTAGGGGAGGGGCCAATGGAGAGTGCTTGGGGGTTGAGCGGGGTAGATCCAACCTGGACACCATGGGGAGAGTTGGGCTTGTTGCCCTCAGCTCCCCAAGCTTCACCACAACCAGATGCTGCTTAGCGATTAGCATCTGCTTTTCGACCTCCTGCAAGTTAATTTGAATGAATACAAATATTGAATCAATTATAATGCAATTATAAACACAATGTAGAGACAGTTGCAAATGTATAACAAAGGTTTTCATTCTATATCTATTTCTTATTTCACTGTTTTATATTTGTACATTTTATAAGAAGCTCTTTTATTGAGGTCCATTGTGTTCTGCTGTGTCATGGATATTTCCTATGTGGATCAATAAAGGTAGCATGTTTATTTTTTTAAGTGAACTCACATTTGGAGGAAGTTGGTGGAGGTCCGCCAGGTGTTTGTCCAGGCGGGACAGGCCCACCTTGTCGCACACACGGCAGTTCAGTTTACCTGTAACCCTAAAAACAAGAACAGTTTCCATCAAGCCTTGGCTGTTGATAGGGTTAGGAATAATTACATCTGAAACTACAGAATGCATTTCTTGCAGACAATGCAGCGAGTGCTGTAGTGGAAAGAAAGGTTAAATAAAGAAAAATAAATATCTAAAGAATAATAACAGTAGTTGAGCACTTAACTATGACTTTGACTCACCGTCCACTGGACCATTTGAGGAGCAGGGTTTTTTCCTCAATGTTTGGTATAGCATGACATGCCGTCAGGTGTTGCCTCAGGTGGGACATGAATTTCCCGCAAATCGGGCACTCTTTGTTGTCTGGCTGAGGAGATGGACAAATAATAAAATAAAAATCAACATTCAATCGAATTACAAATGCTTATCAACATGTAGTGAAGATGGTATTACACAGGCCCGGTTCTACGGGGGTGCATAAGCATGCATTGCACCCCCCAAAAAATTGTTTGCACCCTCAATTGAAAAAAGGAGGGAGGCAAAGCTTGGATATCAATAAGCTAATGTTGCAGCTGAAATGTTCTCCACATCACAAGACATGATGTGATACCATCTTTTAAGCACAGTAAATGTTTTTGTCCCAACATGTCAGTAGAACTACCCAGAAGTGCTTGTCAATCTACTGGTAGAAAGGCCTGTGTAAAAAGCGAAGTCTGAACTGAAGCTGGGTAGCTGAGTTTACTATAGTACTGGTGCACCCCCTGTAATCTCAGATGCACCCCAAGGCATTCTGTTCTGGAACCGGGCCTGGTATTACACTGTAATAGTTAAAAATTGAACTCACTTCCAACTTCAACGTTCAAATTAGGACCCGTAAGAAGAACAAGACTACTTACCATCTTGACGATATGTGAACTGATTGAATGGCATTGCCGTGCAGCTCCTAACTGTATCGATCGTTTAGGTCATCCTCCAGGTAAATGGGGGCGGACTGAATTCGAGTTTCGTTTTTCTGTTTCTGAAAGAATGTGAGCATTCTGTTTCTAATAGTATCTCAGCCACTGTAGGTCGTACAGGAAAACCGAAATATGCATAGGATTTGTTTAATCGAGACCTTTAAGATGCTATATCATTCATTAGGGTTCCATGAAAAAAGCAGTTAACTATAACGTAATTATGTATATATTACATCTATTCGATGACAACAGGAAATGCACGCCGGCTGCAAAAACCGAGTTGTGCGTTGGATTAGGCTCACCTAGACCTTTAAAATCATTCATTATGGTTGTAAGGAAGAGGGCGTTCAACTATAAACGAATTATAAATCAACAGGACGAAATGGACGCCACTTGATGCAGAGAACGCTTTTTTTTTTTTTTTTTCTCCACCGTCCCATTAGCTCACCGCACAGAGCGTGTGTTAATTAGGCCTCGTCTTGAACGCAGAGACCGGGGCTCGATTCCTGGCAGTGACCTTCCAAATTCCAACTTCCGACTTCCAAATCTACATATGTTGAATGGTGAGACTAATTCTTTAGTAAACGAATAAACTAAACTATAAACGAATTATAAATAAACTACAATTAAAATGCTTTTCAAAATCAAAGCATTGTGTCCAAATCTATATATGTTCAATAGTGGACTCTGACTTCCAACTTCCAAATCTATATATGTTCAATGGTGGACTCTGACTTCCAACTTCCAAATCTATATATGTTCAATAGTGGACTCTGACAAAAAAATCCAACTTCCAACTTCCAAATCGACATACGTTCAATGGTGAGAAAAAAATACGACTTGCAACTTCCAAATCTATATATGTTGAATTGTGAGACTAATTCTTTAGTAAACAAATAAACTAAACTATAAACGAATTATAAATAAACTACAATTAAAATGCTTTTCAAAATCAAAGCATTGTGTCCAAATCTATATATGTTCAATAGTGGACTCTGACTTCCAACTTCCAAATCTATATATGTTCAATGGTGGACTCTGACTTCCAACTTCCAAATCTATATATGTTCAATAGTGGACTCTGACAAAAAATCCAACTTCCAACTTCCAAATCGACATACGTTCAATGGCGAGAAAAAAATACGACTTGCAACTTCCAAATCTATATATGTTGAATGGGGAGACTAATTCATTAGTAAACGAATAAACTAAACTATAAACGAATTATAAATGAACTACAATTACACAAAATGGCAGCCATAAAGGTGACCGTTTTCTGTCAAAATCAAAGCATTGTGAAAAACACACCAAAATCTACGGGGTTTTATGTATATTCTATATATAATATATGTTGAGATTAATGAGATCATAATTATACCTAATTAAAAATGTCAATTCATCAGTAAACAAGATGATAAGACGGTCAACAATCAAACATTTTTTTATTAATACTGTAACATTGGAACTTTTAAACATATAAATAATAGAACATATTAACATAACAACAATGGAACATATCAACATAACAACAATGGAACATATCAACAATGGAACACTGTAACATTGGAACATTTAAACATATCAATAATAGAACATATTAACATAACAACAATGGAACATATCAACATAACAACAATGGAACATATCAACATAACTCAACTCAACTTTATTTATAGAGCCCTTTAAGACAACCACAGCTGAAACAAAGTGCTGTACATAATGCAACAGAAGAATAAATATAACATTATAGCTGCTGCGCAGCAATGGGTCGGGTCCGGGCTAATTTTGGCAAATTCTGAGCAACAAACAGGAGAATAGGAAGACAGGACAGTTGACCTTATAATGTTCAATGTGCACCAGTTGAGGATTGAACCCACAACCTCTGGAACCAAAGACCATTGTCTATCGCACTGAGCTAATTGGCAAGTGGCATTTCAACAGTGGCTTCACAAATTGAGTGACAGCTGTTGTAAAGGCAAATTTAAAAAATGGTCAAAATTTCAGAAATTCAGTCATCTAAACAAAAATCTGATAATACATAAATTGCATCTTGACAGCATGGAAATGTTGGTGATTTGTTTTTAATGATAAGTGTTTTGCTTCATAAGAGAAAATATGTTTAAAAATTCCACTCTCACATTGGCTGCAGTTGTTCCCATGAGAGCAGAATTCAAAATGTTCTCAAAAATTCAGTTTTTGAGATAAAATTCTGATATTTGCCAAACTTCATCAACCATGACTCCAGAATATTCTCCATTTTTTTCAGGAAGATTGAAAATGTATTTATCAAGAATTTGATGGTATACGTTTACAGTACTGTTTACAGTCATACGTTTTCATGCACTGTAGGATCAATTTTTGCTTAATCAAAAATCCGAGAAACAAGTTTTGTTGAGGACGGTCTGGAGATGCTCTGTACCTTAGTTTGGTGACAATTGAGCAAAAATTGTGGGAGGAGATACATTTTAAAAGTTTTACAGTTATTGAAAAAAACAGAGTGATGGACTTCATAATTTGTAATGAGTTTAAGTGGACAAAAGTTTCAGCAGTATTGAGGCTACATTGTGGTGAAGTTTCAACACTGTAGCATCTACCGTTGGTTTGGTAGGAATTTTTTAAGTTTTTAAATTTAAACGCTTATTGTGCCCCCCCTAGGAGGGGGGGGCACATGTCCTTGGAGTTGAGTGAATCTGGCATGGGACTGGACCTTTGTGCAAAGTTTGGTGAGTTTTCACCCATGGGAAGTATGACTTCCTTGGAAGAAGAAGAAGAAGAAGAAGAAGAAGAAAGAATTCCTAGGAATACAATAGGTTCCCGGCAGCTTAGCTGCCCGGACCCTAATAATAATTGTTTATTGCTTTTAAAACAGTTTAAAAGCAATAAAACAATTTAGAATTTAAATAAAACAATTAAAATAAAAAACATTAAAAACAATGAACAGAACAAACCATACAACACTAAAACAGAGGTAGAGTCTCATGCTGAGTTGAACGCCAAGGAATAAAAGTGGGTTTTAAGACTAGTTTTAAAAATGGACAGTGAGGAGGCCTGTCTAATGTGGAGGGGAAGCTCGTTCCACAATTTTGGAGCGGCAACTGAAAAGGCTCTGTCCCCTTTGAGCTTCCGTTTGGACCTCGGTACCTCCAGGAGCAGCAGATCAGCTGACCGGAGGCACCGAGCAGGGGCGTAGGGGTGAAGAAGCTCAGAGAGGTAAGATGGGGCCAGTCCATTTAAAGATTTAAAAACAAATAAAAGAATCTTAAAATGAACTCTAAAATGCACAGGCAGCCAGTGGAGGGAGGCCAGGATGGGGGTGATGTGCTCCCTCTTACGTACTCCAGTTAGCAGGCGTGCGGCCGCATTTTGCACCAACTGGAGACGTGCAAGGGAGGACTGGCTAACTCCAAAATAAAGTGCATTACAGTAATCCAGCCGAGATGTGATGAAGGCATGGATTACTGTTTCAAAGTGCTGATGTGCAAGAAGTGGTTTGACCTTTGCCAGCTGTCTAATTTGGAAAAAGCTGGACTTTACCACAGAGCTAATTTGTCGATCCAGTTTAAAATCACTGTCCATCTTAAAACCCAAGTTTAAAACTGTTGGCTTTGTAAACTCTCCCAAAGGGCCCAAGTCAACAGGGGGGGGTTCGCAGAGGCCACTGGGACCAAACACCATCACTTCCGTTTTCTTCTCATTAAAATTTAAAAAGTTGAGGGCCATCCAGGCTTTGATGTCCTCAAGACATGCAAGAAGTGGTGTGAAGGAGAAGGCATTTTTCTTTTTTAGAGGCACATAAATCTGACTGTCATCAGCATAAAGGTGGAAGGATACGCCATGCTTCCTCAGAATGGATCCCAGTGGCAATAAGTACAGAGAGAAAAGTAGGGGTCCTAGAATCGACCCCTGCGGAACCCCATATGGCAGTGGAGCAGAGCTGGATTTCGAGTCCCCAAGGCTCACACTCATTGATCTACCGGTAAAATATGACTTGAACCAGTCTAGTGCAGTACCACGTATACCCACTAGGTAGCGTAGCCGAGCCACTAGGGTGTTGTGATCCACGGTATCAAACGCTGCAGTCAAGTCTAATAAAACCAAAATAACATGTTCACCAGAGTCATTTGCCAAAAGGATGTCATTGAACACTCTAATCAAAGCTGACTCGGTGCTATGCAGACTTTTAAAACCTGACTGGAAGACCTCCAAGACATCATGTTCATCTAAAAACGACTTGAGTTGAGTGAACACAACTTTTTCTAAAATTTTGGAAATAAAAGGCAGCTTAGAAATAGGTCTAAAATTGGCCAGCACACTGCCATCAAGGCCAGGTTTTTTAAGTAGGGGCTGGACCACAGCATGCTTAAAACAGTGAGGAACAACACCAGAGGACAGACTGGTATTGATGATGGACAGGACAGACTGACCTAAACATGGGAAAACTTCTTTTAAAAAACCAGGAGGGACCACATCATACGGAGAGCCTGTTGGTTTAAGGTGGCCAATCAGGTCTTCTAAAAATGATAAGGACACCGGCTCAAACATTTCAAAAATTGCAGAACAAGGAACAGGAACAGAGGGGTCCGATGCAGGAGCTGAAATGAGAGCCCTTACAGTAGCAACTTTATCGATAAAAAAGTCCAGGAAGCTATTGCAAGTCTCAGGGGATGCCTCCAAGCTGACAGGCTGTGGGGCATTAAGAATGGTGTCAATTGTTTTAAATAATACACGGGGATTGTGGCGATTTAACTCGATGAGGTTTGCCAAGTATTTTTGTTTGGTTTCTTTGACCGTGTCCTGGTAGCAGCGCCAGCAGTCTTTTAAGATTTGGAAGGAAACCTGCAGCTTGTCCTTCTTCCACCTCCGCTCGGCTTTGCGGCACTCCCGTCTAGCTGCACGAGTCTCCTCACTAAACCAGGGCTCGGGTTTAGGCTTGGGCTGCACATTTTTTATCGGAGCCACAGAGTCCAATATGGTTCGGCAGGAGGAGTTAAACCAAGAGCTGAGCTCCTCTGTGTTAGCAGAGGCAGGACAGGCAGAGAGCTGATTAAAAGCCACAGAAAACTGACCAGCAGTTGAAGGGTTAAAAAACCGACGGCTCTGAACAGAGGCGCCACATTTAGAATCAGCACAGGATAAAACAGTCTCAAACAAAACAGGCATATGATCAGAAAACGCATCGTCACAAATCTCCAGGTTAGACACAGATAAACCACAAGAGAGGACGAGGTCTAACGTGTGTCCATGTTCATGTGTGGGGCCAGATACACACTGCACCAGGTTAAAAGAGTCAATAAGGCTTAAAAAGTCCTTCACCAAAGGCTTTTCAGGACAACACACATGAATATTAAAATCCCCCAGAAAAATGGCACGGTCATATTTCGGCATGATTTCAGCCAAAAGACCAGAAAAGTCATTTACAAAGTCCTTATTGTATTTCGGGGGTCGGTATATGACAGCACACAGCACCGGGTCTGAACAACCGACCTCAAATAAAGTCACTTCAAAGCTTTGAGGTGAGGATAAAACTGTGCGCTGTTTACATTTGAAAGTGTTTTTAAAAACCACCGCCGTCCCTCCTCCACGACCCGATGTCCGCGGGGTATTAAAACAACAACAGTCAGCAGGTAACAGCTCAGCCAGAGCGCTGGACTCACCGGCACCAATCCATGTCTCCGTCACACAGAAGAAATCCAGGGCACGGGAGCAGAAAAAATCCCTCAGGATGAAAGTTTTGTTTGCCAGGGATCTGGTGTTCACCAGGCCAAACCTGGTGGGAGCTGGGGGCCGTAATCCAGCGGAACGAGAGGCCCGGGGAAACGTCCGCAGGAGCCGATGATCCACACCGCGCCGAGAGGCCCGGAAAGGGCAGAGGCGGCGAGGCAGGAGTCCCTCTAAAGATCCGACGACAGGTACCAGGCAGACATCGGCGGGGTCGAGGAAGCGTCTGGGCACCGCGAAACCGGATGATAATCCATATCCTGACCAGGAGGAGGACGAAGAGCGAGACAGCCAGAGCTTCAGCTTCACCAGCCGGCCACCGCGACTGCCGCGGCGACGGGGGCGCTTCCGCCGAGGAGGTAGGGCCGAAACCCGGCACAGGTGAGGCGGAAGCCCCGCCAGGAACGGAGGACAAGTATTTTGTCCATCCTGATAAAACGCACCTAAGTGTGCAACATTCTGCCTGATTAACAGGAGAGACTGGCGATCATACACCAGCAGAGACTCAGTTTGTCTAGTGCCGATGGTAAAAAACAGTAAAAACAACACGCATTGCAGGAGCAGCAGACGGCCGGCCACACACACTGGCGCCATCTCAGATCTTTTCTATCATATCAACATAACAACAATGGAACATATCAACAATGGAACACTGTAACATTGGAACATTTAAACATAAATAATAGAACATATTAACATAACAACAATGGAACATATCAACATAACAACAATGGAACATATCAACAATGGAACACTGTAACATTGGAACATTTAAACATATCAATAATAGAACATATTAACATAACAACAATGGAACATATCAACATAACAACAATGGAACATATCAACAATGGAACACAAGTTACAAACACAAGCCAATATCTGTCAGAACAACCACCATCTTCCTGGCTCCTTTTAACTTTGTGGCGGGCGGCATTGGGCCTGTAATAACCCCGCTTTTTTCCACCACCGCCCCAGAAAACGAAAGCTTCCTCTTCACCACTCGACGGTTCAGTGGGTACCCCACTTCAGGTTCCTCTGAGTCGGATTCCTCCAGCTCCAGGGCCATGTCCTCATCACAGGAAGAGTCTCGCTGTGCAGCAGGTGTGGGGGGGGTCCCACTGTTGAGGTCTTCATCACAGGGAGGGTCTCGCTGTGCAGCAGGTGTGGGGGGGGTCCCACTGTTGAGGTCCTCATCACAGGGAGAGTCTCGCTGTGCAGCAGGTGTGGGGGGGGTCCCAGTGTTGAGGTCCTCATCACAGGGAGAGTCTCGCTGTGCAGCAGGTGTGGGGGGGGTCCCACTGTTGAGGTCCTCCTCCTGTGCAGTGGGTGACCTTGGTGTGGGCGGGGTCTCTGTGTCATAGCTATCATCATAAGATGGCTCTCCTTCCTCCACACTGCTGGAGTCCTCTTCCTCTCTGGTGTCAGCGTCCTCCATTAGCGCCTTCATTCTTAGACCCCTCACCTGAAACAGTTCTGTCACATTCGGGACAGGGCAGTAAAACCGGTCAGCAGTCGCTACGTCGTGGCACATTGAGCTTGCCACCCTGGTGCGCTCCTCTTGTGTCAGGTGTTTCTTTGCCTTGGAAGAGGACATAAAAGCTGGTTAGAGGACAAAAAATTTCAGAGAACTTTGGTGTAAGTTATGTCCACTTTCACACTCAAGCCTGATGGTGGAGAATGCAATGCAAGGTTCCACACTTACCTGACTGCTGACACTGGATCGCACCATGTTAAAGTTGATGCTGCCCTTCATGCCAGCATCAACCCAAGCGCCAACGAGCAGACGACTCAATTTTGAATGTTGCTGCCCATCATGCCTGTGGATGAGGTAAGGCGAGTCCTTGTGGAGGCAGTTGGACGTCTGATGTCCATCAGACGTCTCAGCCAACCGTACTCCTCCTCAAAGAGAGCCATCTGGGCATGCCCAAAGCTTCTTTGAGTCTTATGCTCCCCAACCTGAAAGACAAAATAAACATATGGTAGTCAAACACACACACACACACACACACACACACACACACTTGATAACAAGCATGAAAAACAACCATCTGACATGTAACTCACCCACACTACATATCCTTCTCCCTCGTGTTCTGCCTCCAGGACCTCCTTCTTCTTCAAAGAATTGAACACCACTGGCCGGTGTCCAGTTAGAATGGCCAGGTAGCCAGTAAGGTAGCCCTGGACCAGGTCAAGGTCCAGCGATGTGGCCTTTTTTTCCAGTCGATCTAATAAGAGAAAAAATAGAAACCCTAAATGGGGCACCATCTCTTCATGGTCATGGCCTTCAGAGGACTTCTTCTCATTTTCCCTAGTATGTTTCCTTATTGCCTGCTATAAGGAAACATACTAGGGAACATGAGGACTGTGAGCATGTAAAGCTCTTTTAAACTGTAAACAGGGATTCAAGGCTATAAATAAGCTTGTACCAGAACTTGAATTGAACTATATTGAAACCTAAACAAGGCAAACCAAAGGAGAATATGTTGGTGGCTTACTTACTGAGCAATTTGGGGATCTTTCGCTTCGCCTTCTCTAAGAAGCGGTTTTCCTCCCCGGCACTCAGCATGTTCTCTGGACACACAAAATGACCAAAATAAAATATTTGTATTTCTGTAATAACAATAAGTCACATTGTGAAAAGGCAGCCCTCCTTTTCACGTATACATCTGCTACCCACAACATTTAACTGATCAACACGCACACACACATTCACACATCTGGTAATGACACGCAGTGCCGGCAACCGCGTCTTCTCATTAAAACATTAATGATCACCTTCTACTACATTATTCTTCTACATTATACTTTGGTAACTCATCTACACATCCTAGCAATCGGTTAGGTACCAGCCGATCTGCTCCATAACCCATTCTCTGCCATTTATCCATACATTTTGCACGACATAAACAAACACTGACAGTCCTCACTCACTTCCTGGTCCCCTCAAGCATTTCCAATCCCAGGCAACCCGAGCACCTGGAATCACTTAATTGCCTGATTGGGATGCGGGAAGATGACCGTTGCAAGGGGGGGGAATTGTTAGGGCTATAAGGTAATTATTATGGGGTGTTATATTTTTTTCATAGTTATGTACATAATCATAATTTGAGATCTGAGTAGTAGAAGAGAAAAGTGTGTACAAATGTTTGACAATGTTGTTAAGATGAACATAGCATTGTACATGGACCCCTATACACCCCTATACAAATGGTATCTCCCAAGGGAGATAATTGAATGGCTTTATTTAAGCCCTGTGTTCGGGCCTGCAGGGAACCCACGGGAGGATCGCTTGTTGTGAGGCGGTATATGTATCACAATGCTTTCCTGCAGACCTAGGACTAGTGAACAACCCTCGAGTTGATTTTGTTTTTGTTTCTCTAAGTATTTTTGTTTGGCTTGGCCACTTTTTCTTGAGTAAGAACTATAAAGAAATTTTCCAAAATTTCATGCAAACCACAGTGCTGGCTGAATTCCTGTGACCTCCTCAATCAATCCAGTAGCCCATATCCTGAAGTGGGAGTGAGCCGAGAGGCTCATCACCACACACATATGGAGGCTGACATCTTTAGACTGGCTCCAGTGCCTGTTGAGTCCCAGTCCCACAACTCACTCCATATTGAACACACTTCAAATTTTTGACCTCCCTTCCTTTTGGAAGCGGGACAAATGAGGGTATGGTTAAGGAAACCATGGGACCAAAGTAGTTTAGTGAGGCGCACACTTCAAAAACATTAAAATGACTTCTACAACAAAGATTTAAAAAAATAAACTTACGACTTCTTCTTCTTTATTGTTTGGCGGTGGCTCACCACATCCCGCAGAATGTCGCTCTGGAGCGCTTTGATGGTCTGCCCCATCTGCACCCCAGTGATTTTGCTTGTTGAGCGATGGAAGAGATCCACATGCTTAATGAACCCCTTCACATTGCTCATCATATTCTTAATGGTTGTCACTTGATAGTTTGCTCTTTTCAGCACAAGTGGCCACCTGCAGAAAGAACAGTTATAAACAGTTGTAAACAAACATTACTTAGCATTGTCTTTGAGAATATATATACTTTTAAATTCTAATAAATGGGATGCTCTGAAGTAATGTTACTTACTCTTGCAACTTCGTCAGGTTAAAGAGGAACCTCATCCCCCTCTTGGCTGGTGCCCCCTTCTGCATGTATGCAGAAAAACGTTGGGCATGGCTTCGCCGGGTCCTGGCATTTTCCTTGTCCTTTTTCCCTGTCTTGCACCCCAGGGAAGCCCGCTGGTACATCAGCAGTGCATTTCCTGTATGGAAACATGTCCCAGTTAATGTTGAGACCAGAATCCCTGTACTGCAGTCCAAGGGGGCCTTCCAAGAATACACACACTCTTTGCAATAAAAACAAAACAGATACTATTACTTACAGAGAGCAGTCTTCTTCAGAATGGGCGTTCTCTGGGTATGCTTGAATTTCTTTCCAGGGCTGGGGCTGGCAAGGGTGGCTGAAGAGGAGCCCTGTGCTGTTCCAGTCCTGTTATACAGCTGCAGGGACACCGTGGCCTTCAGCTGAGTAACTAATAACTCCAGCCCTTCCACTCTCTTCTTCAGTTCAGTGCATGCCATGCAAGAGTAGACTGGATGGATAGGCATGGGGGCAGGTGTGGATGGGGAGGAAGCCAGGAATGGAGAAGGTGGGGGAGGGGCCAATGGAAAGCGCTTGGGGGTTGAGCGGGGTTGGGCGCAGGCCAACGTAGAATGGTCCGACTGGGTCGACCATGGAGAAGGAGGTGCGGGAAAAGAAAATGTCTTGGGGGTTGAGTGGGATTGGGGGGAAAGCATCGCGGGAGAGGGAGACTGGAGTTCAGTTGGGGTGGCTGGATCAACTGAAGGCCCAGGTTGGACTTCTGCCTCCTCCTCAATTGCTGAAGCCAGTTGGTGCTGTGGGTCATTGATGTAGCAATACATGTAGTGGAGGTCGCCTGACGGGCATTTGCTTTTCACAGATATCAGACATTCCCATGCGCTCAGGACATAATGAATGATTAATGCAGAACAAATTTAAAAAAAATTCAAAATCACCACTGACTTTTAAATCCAACCTGGACACCATGGGGAGAGTTGGGCTTGTTGCCCTCAGCTCCCCAAGCTTCACCACAACAAGCTGCTGCTTTGCGAGTAGCATCTGCTCTTCGACCTCCTGCAAGTTAATTTGAATGAATACAAATATTGAATCAATTATAATGCAATTATAAACACAATGTAGAGACAGTTGCAAATGTATAACACAAGTTTTTATTCTATATCTTTTTCTTATTTCACTGTTTTATATTTGTACATTTTATAAGAAGCTATTTTCTTGATAATCACAGGTTATTGAACAAATTGAAAGTCTAGAAGTTTTTAGGATTTTTGTGGATCAATAAAGGTTACATATTATTTTAAAATGTCACTTCAAATGTCAGTCTCTTTCCTTTAATGGGTGCTAATGAAAAGCAAATCAACAGACATTATTTTAAAGAGGTGTTTACACTTATTTCATTTAAGAAAATTATTTTGAATCAGTAGCCCTACATATAGTATCTCATATCGTGTATATATATCATTCAATATGGTTGTATGGAAGAGGGCGTTCAACAAATTGAGTTAACTCACATCTGGACGAAGTTGGTGGAGGTCCGCCAGGTGTTTGTCCAGGCGGGACAGGCCCACCTTGTCGCAAACACGGCAGTTTAATTGACCTGTAACACTAAAATGAACATGAACAGCTTCCATCAAGGCCTTGGCTGGGGATAGGGTTAGGAATAATTACATCTGAAACTAGAGAATGCATTTCTTGCAGACAATGCAGTGAGTACTATAGTGGAAAGTAATTTTAGATAAAGAAAAATAGAAAGAAAGAAAAACGATAGTTGAGCACTGCTTGCAACACCCAACTGTGACTGACTCACCGCCCACTGGACCAGCTGAGGAGCAGGGTTTTTTCCTGAACGTTGCTCACTTTATGAACTCCGATTAGGTGTTGGCTCAGGTGGGAAATTAACTTCCCGTTAATTAACTTGCCCGTTGGGCACTCTCTGACATCACTTTTTTTTCTCGATGACTGAGGAGATGGACAGATGATAGACAACAATAAAATAGAAGTAAACATTCAAACAAATAACAAATGCTTCTCAATATGTAGTGAAGATGGTATTCCTATGGGAAGCCGACAGAAGAGTACTTACCATCATGATGGTCCGCTGGGGTTAATAACATTGTTCATTTGAATAAACTAAACTATAAACAAATTATAAATAAACTACAATTAAAATGCTTTTCAAAATCAAAGCATTGTGAAAAACACACCAATCTACAGGGTTTTATGTATATTCTATATATAATATATGTTGAGATTAATGAGATCTTAATTATTCCTAATTAAAAATGTCACTTCAAATGTCAGTATCTTGCCTTTGATTGGTGTTAAATGAACAGCAAATCAACAGACATTAAGAACATTATTTTGAATCAGTAGCCCTACATATAGTATCTCATATTGTGTATATATATCATTCAATATGGTTGTATATGTGGCCGTGTGGCCCAAAACTACATCTCCCAGCTTACCTGCCTCTGAACCGCCCCGCTCACCTGACGGTGATCTGTTTAATTAACGATGATTTGTTTAAGCTTGCACCCGCGTAAGCCAGTTTAGGTCCACGCTGGAAGAATAGTTGTTCAGGGTTGCGGTTGTAGGATTATTGGTTATTATTGTTATTTCTAAAAACAGCTACTTTAGGAGGTTCACGGAGCAGTTACGTTACCGGCGCAACTGCAACAGGGGGGGTATTCCATCAACCAAGCTAAACCCAAAGCCGGGCTTATTTTGCTTAGCCTGGCTTCTTTCAGCTAGGGTTGCGTTCCATTAATGTGGCTTAAGGGAATCTCCGCTAAGTAACCATGGCAACTTATCTGACCAAACAACCATCAAGCTAAACGTAAAGCCGGGCTTCTTTCAGCTGGAGTTGCGTTCCATGAACGTCACTTAAGGGAATTTCCGCTAAGTAACCATGGCAATTTATCCGACCAAACTAACCTGGTCGGGAGCAGGTTAACTATCAGGCTAATTTGAGCGGTGTTTCAGAGAAATCCACCTCTCAGCAACAATTGTACCATCAGAAGGTTCCGCCAAGCCTAATCCTCACAATTTTGTCATAAATGTACATATATGAAGTACAAACAGCGTATATTTTCACTAAGGGTCTGAGATTAAATGACGCAAATGAAATAATTCAATGAATTGCTATCTATTATTACTGTGGCTATTTGTTCAACACATTTTTACACAAATCTATGTATTATCGCGTTATCAGTAATCAGCGGCTGGGTGAATGGTCTAGCACTTGCCCTGTGATACGTGCCACCCGAGTTCGCGTCTAGACTAATGCATAGTATTCTTGGCGTTGCATTCATTTTGTGATTCCCTTTATTAATTTTATTAATTCCCTAATTAAGAATATTCAAAGAAATGGAAAATAAATGGCATGAAAAGTTATTTGATTTCTCTAGTAATCCTTCCTATATTACTATTACTTGCGAGGGGATAGAACCCCAGACGCCCGGGTGCAAGCCCGACACGTTAACTCGAGACTATCTCCCTGCTTTTAAATCCATGGTCAATATTAAATTAAAATATGTTACGCTTAATACTACTTATGCATTCAACAGATCGCCGATTTTTGTGCCAGGCAGCCTCCCTGTTTCTATTAATGGTTACGGTCAGTGACTGACTGGGATTAAAAAAACGGCCCTGGCATTTTCACCCACCAGCGGCCCACACGGGGGCGCACGCACGCACGTGCCCGCTACACAGATATAACTTCACACGCACGGAAATAACACACACTTTTGTAGCCCCATTGGTGATGAACTCTAACTATAATATGCATAAAGACTGCACCAAAATCATGGATATACTAATGCACTAGAATGCCTAGAATAGATCTTCAGAGCAGGCACTCCATAATACAAACGTGTCTTAATTAACGTCATGCAGTTAACAAGGTGCGAAGGAGCTTGCTCTTCTCCGCAACCCTGTCTGTCATGTCATCAGCATCCAAGTTCATTAGGACCTCTTTCTCTGTCGCCATCAGCATAAAGGCCTCCAAATTATCCTGTGACAATCGTGTCCTTAGGCGATTCTTGATTAATTTAAGAGTGGAAAAACTCTGTTCGCATGCCACTTGAGTAGGCTACATGACACTGTTAGTAGGAATTTATATGCCAACCATATATTGTTGTAGGCACAGGTGAAGAGGTTTAACTGCTGGTGAAGGAAATTGCAACAGATTAGACAATGCAGGTAGCACATTTCTTGCTCACCAGGTTAATTCCTGTAGTAGCCTATCTTCTTCTATCTCAGCGGCATCATCAAATTCCGACGCTCTGACGTCTCTCTGTGTACTCGTTTAAAGGAGACTTTCATTGTCAGCCAACAGTAATCTCCTTCTCTCCTTCTGTCGCTGAATTCCTCAATTCATAGTTTAACCTCAGCAGACTCTCTTCCAACAACCCCCTAACACACAGATGCGGTCTGATTCGGTTTTGAAATTCCCAGAAGTAATAAATAAGTAATAAAAAATAATAAGTAATAAAAAATACAGGCAGATTTGTTGTATTTCAATTTCAAAGCACTTTTTAAACATCTGATTGAATAAGGCTACAAAAGAATGTAGACCGATGTAAATATTGAGGGTAACCATGACTGTGTAGTAGAGACTCATATCTGGTATAAATACTGATCAGTTTCTAAGTATGTGGTATGGCTAGGGATTTAGAGATAAATGGCTGACTTGAAGCCGTTTAACACTGAGAGATAATGTTGGGCCACGCAAACCCGACAAGCATGCCGCTCCGTGATTGGCCGGCCCAAACGGCCCACGAGAGGCCGCGGCCCCTCTGGCATCTGCCTGAATGCCAGACCGTCCAGTCCGTCACTGGTTACGGTGTTCCCTTTTTGAGTTATTATGTGCGTGTACTCCTCATAGACCTCCACAAGCAGCTTCTGTTCGCCGCTGGAAAAGATCCCGCTCGGTCCTTTTCGGACATTTGATCCATGATTCGACATTCACGGTTCTGGGCTGGTTACATATCTTGTGAACGAGCGTAATTCACGATAACGTGAGTCTGGCTGAACTGCGATGATGGAACGGCTTTAGCCTCAAGTGGAAGTTGGCGCTAGTTCTAACCAGGCTTAATCAACTAATCGCCGCTTTCGTTAGCGACTTTGATGGAATACCCCCAGGGTCTTCCTCGCCGGTAGCCTGCGTGCCAACGCTGTGGTCTCCCGCTGCCATACTGCATGCCGGACTGCATAATCGTGATATATCGGGTATGAATCTTTTTGTGTTGGCCATTATCATAATGCTCATCTGGCTGGTTTTTGCAGTGTGGACTCTTGTGTGGTCATTTGTGTGGTGTGTGTGTGTTGTGCTGATTCTGTTTTGATTTATGGATGTATGCATATTGCAATTTCCTGTGCATTTTGGAAAATAACCTGTTTTTGCAATTCACAGCAATGAAAGATTATATTGTATTATGTTAGTGGGAAAACTGTTTTTAATATAAATATTGTACTGTTTTGTCCTAGGTCGCGCTACAGCTTTTGTGCAGCGCAGTCAATCACTGTTTTCCCCTACCATTGTAACTTATTTGAGAAATCACAGCGTACCCCAGTTTATTTTTGATTAATTTACAGATTGTGTTACGACAATTTACGTGTTCCATTAGTGTGCCCTTGTGCGGTGTTTTCACCTTTTTGTTCAGACTATTGCCGTGTTTCGTTAGTGTGCCCTTGTGGGTTGTCTCACCTTTTTGTTTGTTTTATTGATTGTTGTGAGTTTGTCTTTGTACAGGGTACCTGTGAGTTACTTTATTAATCTGACATCTAGAGCCTACCTTTAATATTTATAAATAAACATACTATATATTTTGATACGTCAGGCTCTGCCTATAGTCATTTAATTGATACTCTTGGAGGGGAGGGGGGAAATCACTACAAGTGGAAAGGTTACTTTGTATTGGTTACATATAGAAGAGGGCTTCCAACTATAAACTAATTATAAATCAACAGGACAAAATGGAAGTAAGATAGCGTTTTTGTGAGAAGGTGAAACTCGCCCCCTTCTCACAGTCTCACATAAGAGAAACTATTGTTATTATTATTATTGTTGTTATTATTATTATTATTATTATTACTATTATATTGTGTATATATATTATAATTGGGATGGTGTGAAATTGGACTTCCGCCACGATAGGGGGCAGTGTGATAATGAAGTCTCAGGATCATGCCATCAGGGAATAGCCCAGGGGGGTGTTGATATAAACAGCTGTTTTGTAAATATCTATAGGTTGTGCACAAGGTGTGGGTATGTATATATTTGGTGATTGTTTATTTAGATTTATTTATGTTGATTTGGTATTCACACAATGTACTTTCTGGTCAGTTATGTAGGATTGGTAGCTTTAGCTACAGAATGTTCCCCCAAATAGTGGTATGGCCCATACAGCCTTGATTGGTCCAATGCATTTCCCTATTTAAGGGCTGCCTCATTTGGTGTTTGGGGGCTGAAGGTGGTGCTGGCTTGATGGGAGGCCAGTGCGAGAGCGGTATGTTTTGGTTAACCTATGTTATGCTATCTAGCTTATACTTGCTGTCATTTTCTTTTCTTTTGGAACTTTGCTTTATTTTTTTGTGAATGTTTTTGAAGAAAATAAAGCTTCACTTTATTTTGCCCTGAGACAATTGCCCTCATTTTTTGCCCACACTCTCTGAATCTGGTTGGCCATATCCCAGATACGTGGGGTGACCACGCCGGTCCCTCACAGTTTTATTTTATTTTTTTTCTCCACGGTCCCATTGGCTCAGAACATAGAGCGTGTGTTAATTAGGACTTGTCTTGAAAGCAGAGACCCGGGTTCGATTTCTGGCAGTGACCTTCCAACTTCCAAATCTATATATGTTGAATGTTGAGACTAATTCTTTAGTAAACGAATAAACTAAACTATAAACTAAACTATTAACTTTTAAGTATTTTAGCATATATAAATACAAAGCTGTAATAACCACACATAGCTACAAGGGGGCAGCAGCAGACCACATATACAAGAAAGAAGGAGGAGACACACACACACACTTCCACAGATACAGAATGTATGACGTTGCCTTTGGCAATCCATCATGGACACTTTATGTGTCTGACACTAGGTCACTTGGTCTGAATGGTTTCCAAGAATGTTATATTATTCCCTAAACCCTCTATAAATGTCAATGTTGTAGGGTCCAAATATTACATACATGACAAAGGATTGACAACTGAGCCCCATCTTGGCAATGGGCTTCCAGGAATGAAATAATAATAATTAAATAATAATTCAGATCCTGTCCAAAAATTGTTTGAGCTAATTTACCTTATTGTCTTTTTTTAAAGATTATTTACTAATGATAGAAATGAGACCCAATGACCCATGCAGGAATCAAACACTGGTCGCAGTGTTAAGGACTAGTCCTTGATGTTATGCTCTCTACCCGGTGAACCACCAAGGCTAACCTGCTTGAATCAACTTGTTGGAGCAAAAGGTTGATAGACAGATTTAGTTCTTGGAAATTATTCCAAAAGGTTCATATACAGACTGTGTTCTTGGAAGGCCTTATTTGACCTATTGACATAACGGTGCCGCTCTGCCATCTTAAGAGGCTGAAGCTTATACCCAAAAGAGAAGGCTGTTGATGCTACACCATATCTCAAGCTCAGAAAGAAACAGCTTTTCTTTGGCAGCTTTTCTGTCTTTTCATTGTGGAATGGTAGACACTTCCAGATTGGGTACTCCACTCACATATGTTCTCATCAATAAAAGACACTATTTCTTGATATAGAAATCAAATTTGGAACACTTTGTGAAACAAAAAGTTAAATTGGACTCTGCAGTCGTGTTCGCCATCCCTGAAATAGCCCAGTGTCTTATTTTGGGGAATTTCTGTTTCTTTGTGGAATGGTAGACACTTCCAGATTGGGTACTCCACTCTTTGTGGAAGGCCTCACTTGACCTATTGACATTTGGGAAGCGTTCAACGGTGCCGCTCTGCCATCTTAACAGGCTGAAGCTCCAAACTAATGGCCAAAAGAGAAGGTTGTTGGTGCTACAACATACCTCAAGTTCGGACAGAAAAAACATTTCCTTGGCTTTTTACAGAGGGTGAAAGGTGCTTCCAAAAGGCAATTCTAAGTGAATGGGGAAAACCCTAACCTACTAATTTTGTGACCTTTCGAGATGGCGAGTGGTTCCAAAACGCATACACACGTCCCAATTGTTCCCATGAACGACATATCCAAGAGTCTGCCTCTTTGACCAAACAGAAAGAAAATTCCCTGTTTAGTTTCACTTCCAGATTGGGTACTCCACTCTTTTTGGAAGGCCTCACTTGACCTATTGACATTTGGGAAGCGTTCAACGGTGCCGCTTTGCCATCTTAACAGGCTGAAGCTCCAAACTAATAGCCAAAAGAGAACGTTGTTGGTGCTACAACATACCTCAAGCTCAGACAGAAACAGCTTTTCCTTGGCTTTTTACAGAGGGTGAAAGGTGCTTCCAAAAGGCAATTTTAAGTGAATGGGGAAAACGCTAACCTGCTCATTTTGTGACCTTTCGAGATAGCGAGAGGTTCCAAAACGCATTCACGTGTCCCTCTTGTTCCCATGACCGACATATCCGACAGTCTGCCAGTCTGAAAAAAAATTCCCTGTTAAGGTCACTTTTTCCATCAGACCTACTCAGAAGTGTAACCCCCAAGTGCTTCTCACTCAGGATTTGGTCAAGAGACCAATTAAGAGACAGGAAGGTGTCACCGCCCCGAGACTTGACGAGCTTTTCACAGGGTCTGACTGGGACCTCCACTCCGAATCTCAGCCCTCTAGGACCTCGGGGTCGCCAACCCTAACCCTAACCCCAACCTCCCCCCTTCCCCCAACCCCTTCCCCAACCCCAACCTCCCCCTAACCCCTCCCCTTCCCCTAACCCCCACCCTAACCTCTCCCCTTCCCCTAATCCTAATCCCAACCCTTCCCCCAACCTCCCCCTTCCCCTAACCCCTCCCCTTCCCCTAACCCCCACCCTAACCCTAATCCCAACCCTAACCTCTCCTCTTCTCCTAACCCCAACCCTAACCTCTCCCCCTCCCCTAACCCCAACCATAACCTTTACCCACCACCATCCTACCTTTCGTCACCACCTTTTCCCATAGAACCCTCTCCATACACCACAGCATCAAATCTGTTATATTTTAGTCCAGGAAAGGCCGCCGAGACAGGATCGCTTTTAACTCACTTTATTTGGTTAAGGTTATTGATCTATTGTCTATCGTCTATGAAACAAAAGGAGAGGGATCGTATATAACACGCGTGGAGCGTCTCTAAGCTTTACATCTAATCGATACGCCGCCCAAGAGATTCTGATTCTAAAATGGCGGAGTCCGAGTTAAATAGCCAGGTAGAGGTGGGCGTGTTCTGTGGCTTTAAAAGCCTGCCCCCTTTCATCTATGTATGATCTGAGGGGTGTTCCACAAAGCCGGTTTTATCACTTACCCAGCTAAGTTAACCCAGGGTTAGCGGCAACCCTAGGTTTTCCGTTCCAAAATGACCACGGCATGTAAGTTGCTATGGAAACATATGCTCTCAATCAAACCTGGTCGGAGCAGGTTTTGCGCAGGTTAAGTTTGGAAGATAACCCGGTTTTGCTCAGAGTAGGCTATTTAAACCCACGTTTATCGCAGCTTTTACGTGTTCGCCTATTGATATCGGAGCGCAAATAATTTGTGCAATTCACAGAGAGATTAATTAGACCACGGCTCGACATATTGTCCTTTCCGGATGACTTTTTGCTGGAGAGATATAGTTTTTCACGTGATTCTTTGATATATTTAAATAGCCTTCTCCAACCCTACATTGCAAATGTTACCAATCGTGGATCTGCCCTCAGTTCACTACAAACTATTTGCATAGCTTTCCGTTTTTTTGCGACGGGTAGCTTTTTGTACAGTGTAGGAGATGCTGAGCACATGGGCAAAGCTACCGTCTGCCACTCCGTGCGTCTGTCTTGCGCTGAAGCGGTTGTTGCGTAACTTCATGGAGTTTCACCAACTTGCAGGTCAGCATTATCTACTTTAAGTGTTCCCAAATGGCTCCGAAATTATCCTTGTTGACTTTTCATCTGGGTGTTATATTTCAGGATTTCCTAATGTAATTGGGTGCATTGATGGCACACATCCAATGTGAGCAATACATTTCAACAGGGTGCGTTGCATTATGAACATATCATAGACCTCATATAATTGTTGTGCTTGTGCAAGATAGCTCAAAGTTTGTATTTGATCGCAGGGCAATTCGATGGGGATCTCCTAGGAGATCGAGGGTATCAATGCCTCCCGACGCTCATCACCCCGTACCCTAATCCCGCTCCTGGACCACAGACAACATTTAACCTGGCACACAGCAGAACCCGCGTTAAGATTGAAAATACATTCTGGATATTGAAGTCCAGATTCCAATGCCTACGTGGACTAAGGGTTTGTCCGGAACGGGCATGCGATGTAATTGTTGCATGCGCCGTCCTCCACAATATAGCCACTCTGCGCAAAGAGATGCCTCCCCACTTTACCCGTTCCTTGAGGAGGAACACATTCGCAAATGTTTGTAAGGGCTGACAAAGGATGCGAGACCACATTTGCAGAAATCATTTAAATAAATAAAAATATAATTTTTATTCTTTAGTTGCTGAGGGAGGAAAAAGAATAATTAGTACCTTGATCGGTAAAATATGCGGCCCGTTTCGCCATTTTGATCAGGATTTCAATGATCCATACATCACGTCTTTATAGGTTTGCCGTGAACGCGCACAACCCTGTGTTAACCAACCCCGTGTTGATTGAACTAATTCATAACCGGTGCTGTGGAACCGACAGCTCTGGGTTAGTCGGCACAGGATCGGACAACCTAGAGTTCAGCGTTAACTCTGTGTTTGTTAAACCTCCGTTCTTGGAACACCCCTCAGCTTGTTATGTTTACTCAGTATTGTGGCTATGGGAGAATATTATGGCTGAAATATGTTACAATTCCCTCCTTGGTCATCTCAGATGACCATTCTACATGCCATAATCACTACTAACCATATAAAGTAGGAAAAGTAAAAAGCAAAAAAAAAAAAAATGCATATACCCATGGGTTGGTTACCATGGAACAATCATCAACATCAACACCACACAATACAATCAATATGTCATACGGTCATAAAGGCATAATCATAAAGACATATAAGTATTCATCAATGGAAATTTTGTCAAAACACAATTTTTTTAGCATGTATGGAAAATCTACTGAACATAAAAGTAACACAATTTTTTCAGCATGTATGGAAAATCTACTGAACATAAAAAGTAACACAATTTTTTCAGTATGTATGGAAAATCTACTGAACATAAAAGTAACACAATTTTTTCAGCATGTATGGAAAATCTACTGAACATAAAAAGTAACACAATTTTTTCAGCATGTATGGAAAATCTACTGAACATAAAAAGTAACACAATTTTAAATTTTCTTCAAGTATGCATAGGTTTGAATGGCTCAGTGAGCTTTATGTATGTAGAGTTTTGGACATTTTACATTTAAATCTAAACAAAATTTTGTAATAGTAAACATGACTCTCATAAGTTTGTTCAATGTTTCATCATTCAAATAAACCAGGTATATTGCTTCTCTTAGATACATGCACTGAACTTCTGGGGACCGGGGACTATTCTATGTAATTTAACCTGATCACATCGGGCCCTTCGGGTTGCTGCTCACTCATTGTCTCCGGGGTAGGTTTGATTCCTACATAAGCCTGTAAGACATCTGGCAGTCTTGGGAGCACTCACTGCTGTGGTGATCAACCGATTCAGTAGTCCTCGTATGCAAGGAATGCAACAACAACAAATCACAACTAACACGGTTATTGCTACTATTCCCATCATGAAGACTGAGTGAATTGGACCCATCCATTTACCAAGTATGTTCTCCATCCACGCGGTGATAGGGTTAGTGATGCCCGAGTTCTCCGCCCACTCTAATCTGAGGGCCTGTAGGCCTGCCAGCGCTCTGGACACTGACCCATCTGGAGCTGCGTTATTGGGGATATAAGTACAACATGCTTTTCCTATCATCTGGCACACCCCTCCTTGCTCAGCCGTCCACATGTCCAATGCTAACTGGTTTTGATAGGCCATACGAGAGGTAGCATCTAATTGTTCTGATATTCCCCTAATCGCCTCGGTGGTAAAGTTGACAAACCGCTGTTGGTTATAATATATATAGTTTATCCAATCAACATTTTTATTAATGGTGGCCCACCAAACAAAAACAGATTCAAATCCTGCTATTACTTGATTGCGAGCTTTATGTTCTTCGGGGACGCCTCGGGGCACACCTATGGAGTCTATGTAAATATTTTTATCTAAACTTCCTGAGACCGGTTTCAGTGTTCGTTTCTGACGAATAAAATTTGGGAAGTCTCTATTCTTCCATATCTTGAGATTCATCACGTGTTTGCTATCTGGTAAAATATAGATAGGCATTACAAGTTGAATTACAGCGCATGTCCTTGAGAAATTTATGGGGAGAACCCTCTGATGATTTGTCCTCCGCAGAACCACCATATGTCACTATGAGCATGAGTCATATTAGATAACAGATCTATCACTCTAGTGGTGTTACATACTCCAGGAGGAAGGGACCCCACTTTCTTACCTATGCCATTACCTTGGATGCAATGGTAGCCAGGAGTAAGATTAACTTCGAAGCTGGGGGGTATAGCCCTAATTAGGGTCTCAGGATACATAATATCTAATAAGCCTTTTACATTAGTCATACACCCAGTGATGTGGCCGTCTACAAACAGTTCTAGTAAGCATGCAAACCCTTCTTTTGAGTTAAACGGGGTAATCCTAGCGGGAGCTGTGGTTAGAGTGGGTCGTCCTTCAGCGCAGATTATACAGTCGGTCTTTCCCTGAGCTTGTGCCATGTAATTCAACCATTTTAACCATATATTTACATTATGTCCCCCTGTTTCTACTTCCCATTTATCTGCTTGCACAGGGATAGTATCCCTCCTTGTACCCAGGATGTGTGAACCATGACGTCTGCTTTCATACCTTGAAGGCACTGGGGCCGCGGTAGTATATTGTAGGCTCAGTTGATGTCTGTGTGTGGCGCCCGTGCCTCTATGCCTCTTGGGGTCGTTCTTCTACACCTCTGCGTCTAACCTTCCAGAAGGGAAGGCTCCACGGTTACAGTGTCAACCCCTCAGCAACAGGCGGAACAGGTCGCCACGGCTGATTCTCTTCCGTTGTATTCTCCGGGTCTATCGGGTCCATGTGGTGCTTCCTTCCACCTGGATGGCTGTTGGCGTTGCTCTGATGACTTTGTATGGTCTTTCTCTCCTGGGTTTGTTCTTGAAAACCCTTAGGTAGATCTGGTCACCCGGCTCCACTCCCCTTGGTGGGTTCTCGTCTGGCTTTGAGGTTCTGCTTTTCTCTTGTTGGAATACAAACTCATGTACAGCAGTTAGTCGTCAAACATATTGTTCTTAATTCTATATAATTGCTTTAACGGAAGTCCCTTATGGGATCCTTGAAATGAAGTTGAAGGCATGGATCAACCAGTAAATATTTCATGCGAGGTTAGATGAGTCATTCTGTTAGCTTGCATGTGAGAACTCATTAGTGTTAGTGGTATTGTTCTACACAATTCAATTGAGTCAAAAGTTTGATTAGTCTCACTACTTCCCTCCTTGCTCATGGTTAACTCCATGAGCATTAAATGATAATTGAAATTGAGAACATAGCATGTAGGATCACTTCCTAACAGATAGCAGCTAATCGACCATGATTCTAGATTTTAATTGATTCAATTGACAAGTAATTCTACTTGTACAGTTTTAGATTTACTTTTTATTATATGTATTTCAGTCTCATAATTGTCATACCCATTTTTATTCAATTATCCTTTCCAGTGTGATTTTTCCTATTACCCTTTTTTTATTTTTTTTTAAATATTTTATAATATTTTTATATATATATATTTTTTTATGTGATATCAATGATATCTGTGATATGTTGAACTGTGCATTAACTCCGCCGTCCCCGAGTCCTTTTGGGGCGGGTCCTTCTGCTCAGATTGGTGAGAGAGGATTTTCCCTGAACTCTAAGAGTCCCCAGCGCTGGTTGACCCCTGGACTTCTGTGGACGAGCGGTGTGTGTGCTATGGACAACTTTATATGCTAATTGTTCACGTTATGGAGTCTAGATAATAACCCCTAAATTCTGCGATTACCATGGGACGTATTGATCATGGTGTCCCTTTACTAGAAAAGAGTTTACACCTGAAACACCATTTGGTGCTTTTCCCACCTTCTGTGATCTTCTAAAGTTTTTCTCCTCTGATTTACTACCTCTGGGCTGGGCCCTTTGTTTCTCTGCGTGTCTCTTTTTTCTGACTCTAAACATTTTTGGCCGCACCTGGGGTCATAAATCGATAACCCCCAGAAGTACCCTTGTCCCACTTCTCTTAGTGGGAGACAAAATCTTAAAAACAATCTTTATACTTTATAGGGTTTCCTTCAACACATGGACAATCGTACACCACAAAAAATAATGTTCATCATAACTAAACACATATTTACAAGTTCGAATCATATAAGTCGAACTGACCGATTTCAGGTTTTCAACACATGGACAATCGTACACCACAAAAAATAATGTTCATCATAACTAAACACATATTTACAAGTTCGAACCATATAAGTCGAACTGACCGATTTCAGGTTTTCAATAATCTTTTCTGGTTATTCCAGATTCCTACACGTCTAAATTCAACACCGTCATGGTGGATTTTAACCCTCTTAGGGGAACCACTTGCCGAATAGGAAAAAAAAGGGGACTCAAATTTCCCACAAAAAATAGAAACAGTTGCAAACTAATATGTACATTACAAAAAATAACACAATCCAAAAATAAACACCAATGGGTTAGTAGCTGATTTTGAAAACGTTTACTCTGACGATAATCTGTAGATAATATTTAACGGTGTCTCTGTCTCTTCCCATCTCTTAGAAGAGACAGGGACATGGGTAAAAATGCTGGTTTAATAACTAAGTATCACTGTTAGTGTGCATGATGGATCTTAGGTGTACAGAGCAAATATTTACACAGACAATCAGGGAGAACGAAAACTGTTCTTCTGGGCAGTAGGGGGGCGATTGGGTAATTGTTGAGAGTTGGATATGATTTTCCTTTTGAAAGTAGGGGGGGTGATTATTAGCATGGACGTTGATTAGGTGCCAAGCACAAAGTGCGAGGAACCTATTGTAATTGTTAGTTTTATTATTATTCCGCCCCGTTTGCATTACACAGTCTAAACCGCTCGCACGCTCTTTATGAAACTTACTAGACCTGTAGAGGTTGACCCAAGATTAACAGACAGCAAATATTACACTGATTGGCCCAAAGGTGGCGCTATACTAACTGCCCAAAAATGCAAACTTTGCACAAGCATATCTCGTAGCCGGTTTGACCTACACTCATGAAACTTTGTTCACACGTGCATATCCTCAGGCTGGACAAATATGCCTCAAGAACTTATGACTTGCGGTTCCTAGATTTGCCGCATTAGTCTGTACAATAAAGTTTAAAGCACCCATGAGCCATTGACTTCTAAAAGAGGCGTGGTTTAAAACACAAAAGTAGTTAAATGCTCATATCAACATCAAGTTGGACTCCTATGATCTTGACTCCAATGCAAAAGTCAAATTCTGAACAAGATAAAGTCAACATATTTACAAATACGGCGTGGCATCGAAATGGGTGTGGCCTGTCACAAAAAACACCACAGCTCATAGACACAATGTTTGCTTTGAGCGGGACCAACTTCGTGGCTGTTGGGCCCAAAGTTCCAGCTAAGTGAAATGAAAGTGATTGGCAAAACAACATGGCTGCTAGAGGCTCAAAATCCTCAAAAATTGTCAAAATTTAACGTCAAAAGTCAGGGTTAACTTAACCCAATCACCATCAAACCTGGGATAGTCAAAGGTACATGGGTCAAGATGAAACTGTCCAAATTGTATCTAAATCAGTCTAAAGTTGGCGCTATTGCAACAGTCCAAAAATGCAAAAAATGGTTTGATCGTTTATTTGTCGGCTCAGGTTTGGCACCGTAAAATGCTGTTTGCAGCTTTATTTCACCTTATTGTTTGCCCATGAAAAAAAATTACAATATTAAGATTTGCATTATTAAGATTTGCATCTTCAATAGTAGACGAATATTTTGCTTTGACCGTTATTCATAATCACAATTAATGCTCTATCATTCTATTCAATTGTCTCTTTTTTAACCCAACTATCTAAATCGGATGACCTGATCTTTATTTATGCTACATATTGTTTGTATTTAATATTGTCTATCCTTTGCCACACTTCTACCTTCTGCATACCACATCAAACGTGCATATGACTTATTCTAATAAAGTAAAACCTGGTTTCATCTTTACGTTCTTATAGTTACATGAGTATCAAACCTGTTCATTATTATTTCCAAAACAGTTTCCTAGTTATTCAAGTCCCTTATCTATCTATACCATTACAAAAATATTATTATTATATTTATCTAGTTTTCCGTTGGTCAACATCTAATCGATACAATATTCTCA
>NC_140288.1:15696035-15698535 GCF_964030765.1 Micromesistius poutassou
TCCCCGAGTTGGCCCTTCTGAGACACCCTGCATGAAGCCCTGTCAGCCCGTTAAAACATCCAGCCAGCTGAAGGCCCAGCCAAGGGTTCTCAAGCAAGAACACAATAATGAAGGGAACATTCACTGATTGAGCCATGCGCATTTGCCATGCTCAAAATACGAGAGACAGAGTGAGACAGAGTGAGACAGACAGACAGACAGACAGACAGACATTCATTGATTGAGCCATGAGCATCTGCCATGCTCAAAATACGAGAGACAGAGAGAGAGAGGGTGAGAGTGTTAGAGTTAGAGTTAGAGTTAGAGAGAGAGAGAGAGACTGAGGGTGATTGTAGGGGTAGGGAGGTGTCGAACTGGAGAGAGGGGGGGGGTCGTATGGGGAGGGAGGGGTCGAACTGGAGAGGGGGGGGGGTCGTATGGGGAGGGAGGGGTCGAACTGGAGAGGGGGGGGGGGTCGTATGGGGAGGGAGGGGTCGAACTGGAGAGAAGGGGGGGGTTGTAGGGGGAGGGAGGGGTCGAACTGGAGAGAGAGGGGGGGGGTCGTAGGGGGAGGGAGGGGTCGAGAGGGAGAGAGGGAGGGGGGGGAGGTGTTCTCTTTGTTAACCAGATGGTGATCTGGCCTTTGAAGCTCCTCTAGGTGTGATAGGCAGTCTTTATGACAATGTCTCTCATCCCCCAATGTTTAAACAATGCTTCCACCATGTGGTCGACCATAATCGCCATTAAAAAATGCGTTAACATGGCCACCGACACGACGAGAACTGTATTCCATACAGATTGTCTTTGTTTCATGGGACCTAGAGACACCACCACGTGTGGACTCCCATTCTAGTCTTCTGGGCCTAATAACACCACGGTATTGCCGACTCGACAATGCTCTGAACACTCTTTCCAGCTTCGAGGTCTCAACGAACTGTTTAATACAACTTGGATAACAATTTAGCTCATCAGTAGGCTACTGTGTCCCGGTCAAAACGCGGACACGTCGAAAACTTAACAAATCCTTTATACAGATCACCTCTAAAACCCCGTCGGGTATCACATTTAGACAAACATATATACAATTCTGGCCCTTTGTTTCCTCGGTTTAGTCTTATAATGGCGACTAAATCATTGTTTATAATTAATTCCCAATCGGAGTTATCAGCGATCGTTCATCTTTACTTCGGCTTAACTGTAATGACTATGGACCGGAATAACGGAGCTTTCACGAAAATGAATACTGATTACCTCTGCCACCTAAAGTTCCTATAACTAATCTATGCAGATTTAGTCTTTGCGACAATAGGTTCTGCTTACCTTATTTTATTGGGCCCGTGGCAGGGATGATCAGATCCTCGTGTTCGATCGGCTCGGTCAGTCCAGGTCCGCCTTTCCTTGGATAAATCACGTCAGGGTCACCAAATTGTTGTGGATTTTGGTCCAGGAAAGGCCGCCGAGACAGGATCGCTTTTAACTCACTTTATTTGGTTAAGGTTATTGGTCTATTGTCTATCTTCTATGAAACAAAAGGAGAGGGATGGTATATAACACGCGCGGAGCGTCTCAGAGCTTAGCATGCAGGATACGCCGCTGAGAGATTCTGCCTGCAAAGGCGGAGTCTGAGTTTATGTATCCCAGGTGTTCTTCTTTGGGTTTTCTCACTTCCTGTGTGTGTCCGTTGCTGCCCCTAGTGTAAATGTTTTATAACTTTGTCAAATGTGTTCAGTGCTGCCCTCAGGCGATTAGGAGGGGAAATTACCTCTAAACTATGCTTGGTGCTACTGGATATGGCTATGTGAGAGTATTACAGTAAAAATGTATCGCTAGGGAATATTACAATTAAAAAATGTCACATGGTAGCTAGTCAGAGTCACCACATGGTAGCTAGTCAGCTTTCCTATCTTTTCCTGTCTGTGTTTGATTGGTGGTGATGTGTGATGATGATTGGTGGTGATGTGTGATGATGATTGGTGGTGATGTGTGATGATGATTGGTGGTGATGTGTGATGATGATTGGTGGTGATGTGTGATGATGATTGGTGGTGATGTGTGATGATGATTGGTGGTGATGTGTGATGATGATTGGTGGTGATGTGTGATGATGATTGGTGGTGATGTGTGATGATGATTGGTGGTGATGTGTGATGATGATTGGTGGTGATGTGTGATGATGATTGGTGGTGATGTGTGATGATGATTGGTGGTGATGTGTGATGATGATTGGTGGTGATGTGTGATGATGATTGGTGGTGATGTGTGATGTCACGTAATCCAGATCCAAGCCCCGCCCCAGAGCAGAGCCCCCAGGACCCTGGCCTCAGAGAAGACTCCCTGAAGGTCGGTGGACACACAAACCTGCTACTACTTTACTACTTACTTTAGAGGGTTGTAATGTGTGTGTGTGTGTGTGTGTGTGTGTGTGTGTGTGTGTGTGTCAGAAGTGGAAGCTGGATCAGGAGCAATGCCAGCAGGAGGTGGAGCCTGGCGGGAAGGGAGGGAGGGACAGCGGCGTGAAGAG
>NC_140288.1:15706035-15737096 GCF_964030765.1 Micromesistius poutassou
TACCCAGGACTGCCCCGGCCCTCCTGGTGTCCCCTCAGGATCTCCCTGCTGCCCATACGGCCTTGACCTCCCAGACTGCGCTACGGTCTGTCCCCTGGACACACTCTGAACCGCACACTGCATCCCTCCCCTGGACACACTCTGAACCGCACACTACACCCCTCCGCCCCCAGCTAGCCCCCCAGCTAGCCCCTCAGCTAGCCCCAAGCTCTGTCCCCCAGCTGGCCCTCCCGTTAGCCCCCAGCTAGCCCCTCAGTTAGCCCCCAGCTAGCCCCTCAGTTAGCCCCCAGCTAGCCCCTCAGTTAGCCCCCAGCTAGCCCTCCCGTTAGCCCCCAGCTAGCCCCTCAGATAGCCCCCAGCTAGCCCCCAGCTAGCCCCTCAGTTAGCCCCCAGCTAGCCCTCCCGTTAGCCCCCAGCTAGCCCCTCAGTTAGCCCCCAGCTAGCCCCTGTTAGCCCCCAGCTCAGCCCCCGTTAGCCCCCAGCTAGCCCCCGTTAGCCCCCAGCTAGCCCCTCAGTTAGCCCCCAGCTAGCCCCTCAGTTAGCCCCCAGCTAGCCCCTCAGTTAGCCCCCAGCTCAGCCCCCGTTAGCCCCCAGCTAGCCCCCGTTAGCCCCCAGCTAGCCCCTCAGTTAGCCCCCAGCTAGCCCCTCAGTTAGCCCCCAGCTAGCCCCTCAGTTAGCCCCCAGCTAGCCCCCAGACACACTCTGAACCAGTTTGCCAATGGGAGAGGTTGAAGCAACATAAGTCTGATCAAACTGTTACAACATGAGTCTGTGCCTGCAGAACACAGAGCAAAGCTACCACAGCTCTCATCTGTTAATGTTGTATGCACATACAATGACAATAAACTGTGTGTGTGTGTGTGTGTGTGCGCAGTCAGCTGAGTCTCAGTCCCGTCTGTTCAACAGCCTCCACCTGTCTGCTGCTGACGGCCTGACTCTCAAGTTCATGGAAGACCCACAAGGTGACACACTCACGCACACACACACTCAGAGGACACACAAGGACACACACACTCAGAAGACACACAAGGTGACACACGCACACACACACTCAAATGAACCCTTTATACAGTCTATTAGGTTAGTTTAACGTGTGTGTGTGTGTGTGTGTGTGTCAGAGACCCCTGGACAGCGCACCCTGCTGGTGAGGCAGAGCGTCCCGGCCTGGCAGGATGGGGTTGCCGTGGCGATGCCTGCGGAGCTGTCCCGGGTCGTTACGAGCCAGGGAGCTGTGGTCCGACGCATGACAGACGGCTCCACAGAGGTACTGAGGTCCAGACCCACAGCCTGGCACACTGTGGTCCAGACCCACATCACACTGTGGTCCAGACCCACAGCCTGGCACACTGTGGTCCAGACCCACATCACACTGTGGTCCAGACCCACAGCCTGTCACACTGTGGTCCAGACCCACAGCCTGTCACACTGTGGTCCAGACCCACATCACACTGTGGTCCAGACCCACAGCCTGTCACACTGTGGTCCAGACCCACAGCCTGGCACACTGTGGTCCAGACCCACATCACACTGTGGTCCAGACCCACATCACACTGTGGTCCAGACCCACAGCCTGGCACACTGTGGTCCAGACCCACATCACACTGTGGTCCAGACCCACAGCCTGGCACACTGTGGTCCAGACCCACATCACACTGTGGTCCAGACCCACAGCCTGTCACACTGTGGTCCAGACCCACATCACACTGTGGTCCAGACCCACAGCCTGGCACACTGTGGTCCAGACCCACATCACACTGTGGTCCAGACCCACAGCCTGTCACACTGTGGTCCAGACCCACATCACACTGTGGTCCAGACCCACAGCCTGTCACACTGTGGTCCAGACCCACAGCCTGGCACACTGTGGTCCAGACCCACAGCCTGGCACACTGTGGTCCAGACCCACAGCCTGTCACACTGTGGTCCAGACCCACAGTCTGGCACACTGTGGTCCAGACCCACATCACACTGTGGTCCAGACCCACAGCCTATCACACTGTGGTCCAGACCCACAGCCTGTCACACTGTGGTCCAGACCCACAGCCTGGCACACTGTGGTCCAGACCCACAGCCTGGCACACTGTGGTCCAGACCCACAGCCTGGCACACTGTCGTCCAGACCCACATCACACTGTGGTCCAGACCCACAGCCTGTCACACTGTGGTCCAGACCCACATCACACTGTGGTCCAGACCCACAGCTGTCACACTGTGGTCCAGTCCCACAGCCTGTCACACTGTGGTCCAGACCCACAGCCTGTCACACTGTGGTCCAGACCCACAGCCTGTCACACTGTGGTCCAGACCCACAGCCTGTCACACTGTGGTCCAGACCCACAGCTGTCACACTGTGGTCCAGACCCACAGCCTGTCACACTGTGGTCCAGACCCACAGCCTGTCACACTGTGGTCCAGACCCACAGCCTGTCACACTGTGGTCCAGACCCACAGCCTGTCACACTGTGGTCCAGACCCACAGCTGTCACACTGTGGTCCAGACGTTGTGACTACAGAGTGGTGCTCTGAGCCTCTCTTGAGGAACACAGCCTGGTCTCCTGTTCAGAGCCTCTGGTCACACTCTCTGGCCTCGGATATTAAAATGGAGGCTGACCGCAACAAACGGCTTCAACGCAAGAGAGATTCTGATGACTGTGTGTGTGTGTGTGTGTGTGTGTGTGTGTCTCTCTGCGTGTGTGTGCGTGTCTGTGTGTAGGTGCTGTTCCCAGACGGGGCGGTCTCCTTCAGCCCAGACTCGGGCCCAGTGTGGCCGGCGGTCTCTGAGGGTGAGCTGACCACTGGGGTCCACTCAGCTACCTCAACGCTGTCTCCATCGCTTCTCCTCACATCCTCCCCTCACACCAGACTGTATTGTTCAAAAAGCTCACTTTTGGTGTGTGTGTGTGTGTGTGTGTGTGTGTGTGTGTGTGTGTGTGTGTGTGTGTGTGTGTGTGTGTGTGTGTGTGTGTGTGTGTGTGTGTGTGTGTGTGTGTGTGTGTGTGTGTGTGTGTGTAAGTGAACACTGAGGCAGGCGACTCCGTCCCCCCCGGTCGAGGACGCTGGATCACCACAGCACCCTCGGGTGCCAGGGTCTGCACCGTGGGCAGCACCCATGAACAGATCCCCACCGCCCCGGTGCTCTGTGTCCACGCCACAGACCCCCTCAGCCGGGCGGTGAGTCGCTGATCTGATTTATACTGTATACTAGGGATGATTTATACTGTATACTAGGGATGATTTATACTGTATACTAGGGATGATTTATACTGTATACTAGGGATGATTTATACTGTATACTAGGGATGATTTATACTGTATACTAGGGATGATTTATACTGTATACTAGGGATGATCTATACTGTATACTAGGGATGATTTATACTGTATACTAGGGATGATTTATACTGTATACTAGGGATGATTTATACTGTATACTAGGGATGGTTTATACTGTATACTAGGGATGATTTATACTGTATACTAGGGATGATTTATACTGTATACTAGGGATGATTTATACTGTATACTAGGGATGATTTATACTGTATACTAGGGATGCACCCAAATGAAAATGAGGAAACCAAGGCCGAAAGCCAAAAACCGAAACACCGAAATAAATTATTATGCCAATTATTAGTAGGCCTACCATTGCATTTATAGCTATGACTGTGTACTAACCTCACTAAAATCAAGGCATTGCAATTCAAAGAATAAATCAATTACAATTATTAAAAGTATAAAAATATTTATTTAGCACTGAAAAAACAACACAGTTTTCCGTTTTGCACTTTGCGGACGGTCCCTAAACTCGCGGCTGATAGCCGACAGCTCATAGAAGCTGCCTCATAGCGAGCCGTCGTTAAAGCTCGTTTGGATGAAAACAAGGTTGTAGCTGGTTCTCTAGATTACTACATTTAGTCTTTTTCAGATATATGGAAATATGCCCACACCACAGACATGTTGGCGCAGAGGCGCTTATCCAGACAAGCGTGTGCTGGCCGCGGTTTTTGTTTGCGTCATCACAATTTCCTGTTTCGGCCGTGTTGTTTCGGTGATAAAAGTGTTTCGGGCGCTTTTGGGCCATTTTCGGCCGAAAATTTTCGGTGGCTGAAATTTCGGTGCATCCCTACTGTATACTATATATATATATATATATATATATATACACACACAAACGGCTTCACTAGTGGTCCTAGTGAGGAGGTCCTAGTGAGGAGGTCCTAGTGGTCCTAGTGAGGAGGTCCTAGTGAGGTGGTCCTAGTGAGGAGGTCCTAGTGGTCCTAGTGAGGAGGTCCTAGTGAGGTGGTCCTAGTGAAGTGGACTTGTTTGTTCCAGGTGATGCTGACGCGTCAGGACCGTGTGGTACGTGTCCAGGAACCGGACGGAACAATGACCGTGGAACACGCAAATGGAACCAGAATCACCAGCTTCTACCAGGGGAGGGGCTTCTACCAGGGGAGCTCTACACCCAGACACACAGGTACACACTGAGGACCCTAGGCCCTCTGGACCAGAGACTGTAGGACCCTAGGCCCTCTGGACCAGAGACTGTGTGGTTGTGTTGACGGGTTGGTTAGTGTTAGTCTGTGTGGTTGTGTTGACGGGTTGGTTAGTGTTAGTGATGGTTGGGGTGTAGTTAAGGTGTTGCCGTGACTCCCTCCCCTCCAGGGGAGGTGGAGGAGGAGGGGCCAGTGGAGCGGGTGGTGCTGGTGGAGCGCGACGGCTCGGCCCAGGTGATGGTGTTCCCTGAGCGCCGCGCGGCTCGCGTCTTCCTTGCAGACGGAACCGTTGTCACGGGAGACGGCTGTGGAGACTATCAGGTGGGTTAGTTACCGAGTAGCTAGGCTAACCCTAGCTCCCGATCAGCTAGGCTAACCCTAGCTCCCGATCAGCTAGGCTAGCCCTAGTCCCTAACCCTAGACCCTTATCTTAACGTACAACGTGATGTAAAGATGACCCTTATCTTAACGTACAACGTGATTTAAAGCTGACCCTTATCTTAACGTACAACGTGATTTAAAGCTGACCCTTATCTTAACGTACAACGTGATGTAAAGATGACCCTTATCTTAACGTGCAACGTAATGTAAAGCTGACCCTTATCTAATGGCTGGTAACGTACAAAGTAATGTAAAGCTTTACCCTTATCTTAACGTACAACGTGATGTAAAGATGACCCTTATCTTAACGTACAACGTGATTTAAAGCTGACCCTTATCTTAACGTACAACGTGATGTAAAGATGACCCTTATCTAATGGCTGGTAACGTACAAAGTAATGTAAAGCTTTACCCTTATCTTAACGTACAACGTAATGTAAAGCTTTACCCTTATCTTAACGTACAACGTAATGTAAAGCTGACCCTTATCTTAACGTACAACGTGATGTAAAGCTTTACCCTTATCTTAACGTACAACGTAATGTAAAGCTGACCCTTATCTTAACGTACAACGTAATGTAAAGCTTTACCCTTATCTTAACGTACAACGTGATGTAAAGATGACCCTTATCTTAACGTACAACGTGATTTAAAGCTGACCCTTATCTTAACGTACAACGTGATGTAAAGATGACCCTTATCTAATGGCTGGTAACGTACAAAGTAATGTAAAGCTTTACCCTTATCTTAACGTACAACGTAATGTAAAGCTTTACCCTTATCTTAACGTACAACGTAATGTAAAGCTGACCCTTATCTTAACGTACAACGTGATGTAAAGCTTTACCCTTATCTTAACGTACAACGTAATGTAAAGCTGACCCTTATCTTAACGTACAACGTAATGTAAAGCTTTACCCTTATCTTAACGTACAACGTAATGTAAAGCTGACCCTTATCTTAACGTACAACGTGATGTAAAGCTGACCCTTATCTTAACGTACAACGTAACGTGAAGTTTTACCCTTATCTAATGGCTGGTTCAGACTACACGATTCTCAGATATTCCTCCACGATTTAACATGTCACACTATGATTTAACATGTCACACTATGATTTATCATGTCACACTGATTTAACATGTCACACTGATTTAACATGTCACACTATGATTTAACATGTCACACTATGATTTAACATGTCACACTATGATTTAACATGTCACACTATGATTTATCATGTCACACTGATTTAACATGTCACACTATGATTTAACATGTCACACTATGATTTATCATGTCACACTGATTTATCATGTCACACTGATTTAACATGTCACACTATGATTTATCATGTCACACTGATTTAACATGTCACACTGATTTAACATGTCACACTGATTTAACATGTCACACTATGATTTAACATGTCACACTATGATTTAACATGTCACACTATGATTTATCATGTCACACTGATTTATCATGTCACACTGATTTATCATGTCACACTGATTTAACATGTCACACTATGATTTAACATGTCACACTATGATTTATCATGTAACACTGATTTAACATGTCACACTATGATTTAACATGTCACACTATGATTTAACATGTCACACTATGATTTAACATGTCACACTGATTTAACATGTCACACTATGATTTATCATGTCACACTGATTTAACATGTCACACTGATTTAACATGTCACACTATGATTTAACATGTCACACTATGATTTAACATGTCACACTATGATTTATCATGTCACACTGATTTAACATGTCACACTGATTTAACATGTCACACTATGATTTAACATGTCACACTATGATTTAACATGTCACACTATGATTTATCATGTCACACTATGATTTAACATGTCACACTATGATTTAACATGTCACACTGATTTAACATGTCACACTGATTTAACATGTCACACTATGATTTATCATGTCACACTGATTTAAAATGTCACACTGATTTAACATGTCACACTATGATTTATCATGTCACACTGATTTAACATGTCACACTGATTTAACATGTCACACTATGATTTATCATGTCACACTGATTTAACATGTCACACTGATTTAACATGTCACACTATGATTTAACATGTCACACTATGATTTAACATGTCACACTATGATTTATCATGTCACACTGATTTAACATGTCACACTGATTTAACATGTCACACTATGATTTAACATGTCACACTATGATTTAACATGTCACACTATGATTTAACGTGTCACACTATGATTTAACATGTCACACTATGATTTATCATGTCACACTGATTTAACATGTCACACTATGATTTAACATGTCACACTATGATTTAACATGTCACACTATGATTTAACATGTCACACTATGATTTAACATGTCACACTATGATTTATCATGTCACACTGATTTAACATGTCACACTGATTTAACATGTCACACTATGATTTAACATGTCACACTATGATTTAACATGTCACACTATGATTTAACATGTCACACTATGATTTATCATGTCACACTATGATTTAACATGTCACACTATGATTTAACATGTCACACTGATTTAACATGTCACACTGATTTAACATGTCACACTATGATTTATCATGTCACACTGATTTAACATGTCACACTGATTTAACATGTCACACTATGATTTATCATGTCACACTGATTTAACATGTCACACTGATTTAACATGTCACACTATGATTTATCATGTCACACTGATTTAACATGTCACACTGATTTAACATGTCACACTATGATTTAACATGTCACACTATGATTTATCATGTCACACTGATTTAACATGTCACACTGATTTAACATGTCACACTATGATTTAACGTGTCACACTATGATTTAACATGTCACACTATGATTTAACATGTCACACTATGATTTAACATGTCACACTATGATTTATCATGTCACACTGATTTAACATGTCACACTATGATTTAACATGTCACACTATGATTTAACATGTCACACTATGATTTAACGTGTCACACTATGATTTAACATGTCACACTATGATTTAACATGTCACACTATGATTTAACATGTCCCACTATGATTTATCATGTCACACTGATTTAACATGTCACACTATGATTTATCATGTCACACTGATTTAACATGTCACACTGATTTAACATGTCCCACTATGATTTAACGTGTCACACTATGATTTAACATGTCACACTATGATTTATCATGTCACACTATGATTTATCATGTCACACTGATTTAACATGTCACACTATGATTTAACATGTCACACTATGATTTAACATGTCACACTATGATTTAACATATCACACTGATTTAACATGTCACACTATGATTTAACATGTCACACTATGATTTAACATGTCACACTATGATTTTCTCATATGATTTTCTCATTTCTCATATTTCTCATATCTCATTTTCTCATATTTCTCATAAGTGATAGTTGATAGTTGATAGTTGATAAGTGATAGTTGATAGTTGATAGTTGATAGTTGATAGTTGATAAGTGATAGTTGATAGTTGATAGTTGATAGTTGATAAGTGATAGTTGATAGGTGATAGGTGATAGTTGATAAGTGATAGTTGATAGTTGACAAGCGATAGTTGATAGTTGATAAGTGATAGTTGATAGTTGATAGTTGATAATTGATAAGTGATAGTTGATAGTTGATAGTTGATAATTGATAGTTGATAGTTGATAGTTGATAGTTGATAGTTGATAATTGATAATTGATAATTGATAATTGATAATTGATAATTGATAACTGATAGTTGATAGTTGATAGTTGATAGTTGATAAGTGATAGTTGATAGTTGATAGTTGATAGTTGATAGTTGATAGTTGATAAGTGATAGTTGATAGTTGATAAGTGATAGTTGATAAGCGATAGTTGATAGTTGATAGTTGATAGTTGATAGTTGATAGTTGATAGTTGATAAGTGATAGTTGATAGTTGATAGTTGATAGTTGATAGTTGATAGTTGATAGTTGATAGTTGATAGTTGATAAGTGATAAGTGATAGTTGATAGTTGATAGTTGATAGTTGATAGTTGATAAGTGATAGTTGATAGTTGATAGTTGATGGTTGATAAGTGATGGTTGATGGTTGATGGTTGATGGTTGATGGTTGATAGTTGATAGTTGATAAGTGATAGTTGATAGTTGATAGTTGATAGTTGATAGTTGATAGTTGATAAGTGATAGTTGATAGTTGATAGTTGATAGTTGATAAGTGATAGTTGATAAGTGATAGTTGATAAGTGATAGTTGATAAGTGATAGTTGATAGTTGATAGTTGATAGTTGATAGTTGATAAGTGATAGTTGATAAGTGATAGTTGATAAGTGATAGTTGATAGTTGATAAGTGATAGTTGATAGTTGATAAGTGATAGTTGATAGTTGATAAGTGATAGTTGATAAGTGATAGTTGATAGTTGATAAGTGATAATTGATAAGTGATAGTTGATAAGTGATAGTTGATAGTTGATAATTGATAACTTATAGTTGATAGTTGATAGTTGATAGTTGATAAGTGATAGTTGATAAGTGATAGTTGATAGTTGATAAGTGATAGTTGATAGTTGATAAGTGATAGTTGATAAGTGATAGTTGATAAGTGATAGTTGATAGTTGATAAGTGATAGTTGATAGTTGATAAGTGATAGTTGATAGTTGATAAGTGATAAGTGATAGTTGATAATTGATAAGTGATAGTTGATAAGTGATAGTTGATAGTTGATAATTGATAACTTATAGTTGATAGTTGATAGTTGATAGTTGATAAGTGATAGTTGATAAGTGATAGTTGATAGTTGATAAGTGATAGTTGATAGTTGATAGTTGATAATTGATAATTGATAATTGATAAGTGATAAGTGATAAGTGATAGTTGATAGTTGATAGTTGATAAGTGATAGTTGATAGTTGATAAGTGATAGTTGATAAGTGATAGTTGATAAGTGATAGTTGATAAGTGATAGTTGATAGTTGATAAGTGATAGTTGATAGTTGATAAGTGATAGTTGATAGTTGATAAGTGATAGTTGATAATTGATAAGTGATAGTTGATAAGTGATAGTTGATAGTTGATAATTGATAACTTATAGTTGATAGTTGATAGTTGATAGTTGATAAGTGATAGTTGATAAGTGATAGTTGATAGTTGATAAGTGATAGTTGATAGTTGATAGTTGATAATTGATAAGTGATAAGTGATAAGTGATAAGTGATAGTTGATAGTTGATAGTTGATAGTTGATAGTTGATAAGTGATAGTTGATAGTTGATAGTTGATAGTTGATAAGTGATAGTTGATAATTGATAAGTGATAAGTGATAGTTGATAGTTGATAGTTGATAAGTAATAGTTGATAGTTGATAGTTGATAGTTGATAGTTGATAGTTGATAAGTGATAGTTGATAGTTGATAGTTGATAGTTGATAGTTGATAGTTGATAATTGATAAGTGATAAGTGATAAGTGATAAGTGATAAGTGATAAGTGATAGTTGATAGTTGATAGTTGATAGTTGATAGTTGATAGTTGATAGTTGATAGGTGATAGTTGATAGGTGATAGTTGATAAGTGATAAGTGATAAGTGATAAGTGATAAGTGATAGTTGATAGTTGATAGTTGATAGTTGATAGTTGATAAGTGATAGTTGATAGTTGATAAGTGATAGTTGATAATTTATAACTGATAGTTGATAAGTGATAGTTGATAGTTGATAAGTGATAAGTGACAGTTGATAGTTGATAGTTGATAAGTGATAAGTGATAGTTGATAAGTGATAGTTGATAAGTAATAGTTGATAGTTGATAGTTGATAGTTGATAGTTGATAGTTGATAGTTGATAAGTGATAGTTGATAGTTGATAGTTGATAGTTGATAGTTGATAGTTGATAATTGATAAGTGATAGTTGATAGTTGATAGTTGATAGTTGATAGTTGATAGTTGATAAGTGATAGTTGATAGTTGATAGTTGATAGTTGATAGTTGATAGTTGATAGTTGATAGTTGATAGTTGATAGTTGATAAGTGATAGTTGATAGTTGATAGTTGATAGTTGATAGTTGATAAGTGATAGTTGATAGTTGATAGTTGATAAGTGATAGTTGATAGTTGATAAGTGATAGTTGATAAGCGATAGTTGATAGTTGATAGTTGATAAGTGATAGTTGATAGTTGATAGTTGATAGTTGATAATTGATAAGTGATAGTTGATAGTTGATAGTTGATAGTTGATAATTGATAATTGATAATTGATAATTGATAGTTGATAGTTGATAGTTGATAGTTGATAACTGATAGTTGATAGTTGATAGTTGATAGTTGATAAGTAATAGTTGATAGTTGATAGTTGATAGTTGATAGTTGATAGTTGATAGTTGATAAGTGATAGTTGATAGTTGATAGTTGATAGTTGATAAGTGATAAGTGATAAGTGATAAGTGATAGTTGATAATTGATAAGTGATAGTTGATAGTTGATAGTTGATAGTTGATAGTTGATAGTTGATAGTTGATAGGTGATAGTTGATAGTTGATAGTTGATAGGTGATAGTTGATAAGTGATAAGTGATAAGTGATAAGTGATAAGTGATAGTTGATAGTTGATAGTTGATAGTTGATAGTTGATAAGTGATAGTTGATAGTTGATAAGTGATAGTTGATAGTTGATAAGTGATAGTTGATAATTTATAACTGATAGTTGATAAGTGATAGTTGATAGTTGATAAGTGATAAGTGATAGTTGATAGTTGATAGTTGATAAGTGATAAGTGATAGTTGATAAGTGATAGTTGATAAGTGATAGTTGATAAGTGATAGTTGATAAGTGATAGTTGATAAGTGATAGTTGATAGTTGATAGTTGATAAGTGATAGTTGATAGTTGATAGTTGATAGTTGATAGTTGATAAGTGATAGTTGATAGTTGATAGTTGATAGTTGATAACTGATAACTGATAGGTGATAGTTGATAGTTGATAGTTGATAGTTGATAAGTGATAGTTGATAGTTGATAATTTATAACTGATAGTTGATAAGTGATAGTTGATAGTTGATAAGCGATAGTTGATAGTTGATAGTTGATAGTTGATAAGTGATAGTTGATAGTTGATAGTTGATAAGTGATAGTTGATAGTTGATAGTTGATAGTTGATAGTTGATAGTTGATAATTGATAAGTGATAGTTGATAATTGATAAGTGATAAGTGATAAGTGATAAGTGATAGTTGATAGTTGATAGTTGATAGTTGATAAGTGATAGTTGATAGTTGATAGTTGATAGTTGATAGTTGATAAGTGATAGTTGATAGTTGATAGTTGATAGTTGATAGTTGATAGTTGATAAGTGATAGTTGATAAGTGATAGTTGATAAGCGATAGTTGATAGTTGATAGTTGATAAGTGATAGTTGATAGTTGATAGTTGATAGTTGATAGTTGATAATTGATAATTGATAAGTGATAGTTGATAGTTGATAGTTGATAGTTGATAGTTGATAGTTGATAATTGATAATTGATAATTGATAAGTGATAAGTGATAAGTGATAGTTGATAGTTGATAGTTGATAGTTGATAAGTGATAGTTGATAGTTGATAGTTGATAAGTGATAAGTGATAAGTGATAGTTGATAAGTGATAGTTGATAAGTGATAAGTGATAGTTGATAGTTGATAGTTGATAGTTGATAATTGATAAGTGATAGTTGATAGTTGATAAGTGATAGTTGATAATTGATAAGTGATAGTTGATAGTTGATAGTTGATAGTTGATAATTGATAATTGATAATTGATAATTGATAAGTGATAAGTGATAGTTGATAAGTGATAGTTGATAGTTGATAGTTGATAATTGATAATTGATAAGTGATAGTTGATAGTTGATAGTTGATAGTTGATAGTTGATAGTTGATAGTTGATAGTTGATAGTTGATAAGTGATAGGTGATAGGTGATAGTTGATAGGTGATAGGTGATAGTTGATAGGTGATAGTTGATAGGTGATAGTTGATAGTTGATAAGTGATAGTTGATAGTTGATAAGTGATAGTTGATAAGTGATAGTTGATAAGTGATAAGTGATAGTTGATAAGTGATAAGTGATAGTTGATAAGTGATAGTTGATAAGTGATAGTTGATAGTTGATAAGTGATAGTTGATAAGTGATAGTTGATAAGTGATAAGTGATAGTTGATAAGTGATAAGTGATAGTTGATAAGTGATAGTTGATAAGTGATAGTTGATAAGTGATAAGTGATAGTTGATAAGTGATAAGTGATAGTTGATAAGTGATAGTTGATAAGTGATAGTTGATAGTTGATAATTGATAAGTGATAGTTGATAGTTGATAGTTGATAGTTGATAAGTGATAGTTGATAATTGATAAGTGATAGTTGATAGTTGATAAGTAATAGTTGATAGTTGATAGTTGATAAGTGATAGTTGATAGTTGATAGTTGATAATTGATAATTGATAAGTGATAAGTGATAAGTGATAGTTGATAAGTGATAGTTGATAGTTGATAAGTGATAGTTGATAGTTGATAAGTGATAGTTGATAATTTATAACTGATAAGTGATAGTTGATAGTTGATAGTTGATAGTTGATAGTTGATAGTTGATAAGTGATAAGTGATAAGTGATAGTTGATAGTTGATAGTTGATAAGTGATAGTTGATAAGTGATAGTTGATAAGTGATAGTTGATAGTTGATAAGTGATAGTTGATAAGTGATAGTTGATAGTTGATAGTTGATAAGTGATAGTTGATAGTTGACAAGCGATAGTTGATAGTTGATAAGTGATAGTTGATAGTTGATAGTTGATAAGTGATAGTTGATAGTTGATAGTTGATAATTGATAGTTGATAGTTGATAATTGATAATTGATAACTGATAGTTGATAGTTGATAGTTGATAGTTGATAATTGATAAGTGATAGTTGATAGTTGATAGTTGATAGTTGATAGTTGATAGTTGATAGTTGATAGTTGATAAGTGATAAGTGATAAGTGATAGTTGATAAGTGATAGTTGATAGTTGATAGTTGATAATTGATAATTGATAGTTGATAGTTGATAGTTGATAGTTGATAGTTGATAGTTGATAGTTGATAGTTGATAAGTGATAGTTGATAGTTGATAGTTGATAGTTGATAGTTGATAGGTGATAGGTGATAGGTGATAGGTGATAGTTGATAGTTGATAGTTGATAGTTGATAGTTGATAGTTGATAGTTGATAAGTGATAGTTGATAGTTGATAGTTGATAGTTGATAGTTGATAGTTGATAAGTGATAGTTGATAAGTGATAATTGATAGTTGATAATTGATAAGTGATAGTTGATAAGTGATAGTTGATAAGTGATAGTTGATAGTTGATAATTGATAAGTGATAGTTGATAGTTGATAGTTGATAAGTGATAGTTGATAATTGATAAGTGATAGTTGATAGTTGATAAGTAATAGTTGATAGTTGATAGTTGATAAGTGATAGTTGATAGTTGATAGTTGATAGTTGATAATTGATAATTGATAAGTGATAAGTGATAAGTGATAGTTGATAAGTGATAGTTGATAGTTGATAAGTGATAGTTGATAGTTGATAGTTGATAGTTGATAACTGATAAGTGATAGTTGATAGTTGATAGTTGATAGTTGATAAGTGATAAGTGATAGTTGATAGTTGATAGTTGATAAGTGATAGTTGATAAGTGATAGTTGATAGTTGATAAGTGATAGTTGATAAGTGATAGTTGATAGTTGATAGTTGATAGTTGATAAGTGATAGTTGATAGTTGACAAGCGATAGTTGATAGTTGATAAGTGATAGTTGATAGTTGATAGTTGATAAGTGATAGTTGATAGTTGATAGTTGATAATTGATAATTGATAGTTGATAATTGATAATTGATAACTGATAGTTGATAGTTGATAGTTGATAGTTGATAATTGATAAGTGATAGTTGATAGTTGATAGTTGATAGTTGATAGTGATAGTTGATAGTTGATAGTTGATAGTTGATAGTTGATAAGTGATAGTTGATAAGTGATAAGTGATAAGTGATAAGTGATAGTTGATAGTTGATAGTTGATAGTTGATAGTTGATAGTTGATAACTGATAACTGATAAGTGATAAGTGATAGTTGATAAGTGATAGTTGATAGTTGATAGTTGATAGTTGATAAGTGATAGTTGATAGTTGATAGTTGATAACTGATAACTGATAACTGATAGTTGATAAGTGATAGTTGATAGTTGATAGTTGATAATTGATAAGTGATAGTTGATAAGTGATAGTTGATAGTTGATAGTTGATAGTTGATAAGTGATAGTTGATAGTTGATAAGCGATAGTTGATAGTTGATAAGTGATAGTTGATAAGCGATAGTTGATAGTTGATAGTTGATAAGTGATAGTTGATAGTTGATAGTTGATAATTGATAAGTGATAATTGATAAGTGATAAGTGATAGTTGATAGTTGATAAGTGATAGTTGATAGTTGATAGTTGATAAGTGATAGTTGATAGTTGATAGTTGATAGTTGATAAGTGATAGTTGATAACTGATAACTGATAACTGATAACTGATAACTGATAGTTGATAGTTGATAGTTGATAGTTGATAGTTGATAGTTGATAAGTAATAAGTAATAAGTAATAAGTGATAGTTGATAGTTGATAGTTGATAGTTGATAGTTGATAAGTGATAGTTGATAGTTGATGGTTGATAATTTATAACTGATAGTTGATAAGTGATAGTTGATAGTTGATAGTTGATAAGTGATAGTTGATAGTTGATAGTTGATAGTTGATAAGTGATAGTTGATAGTTGATAAGCGATAGTTGATAGTTGATAGTTGATAAGTGATAGTTGATAAGCGATAGTTGATAGTTGATAGTTGATAGTTGATAAGTGATAGTTGATAGTTGATAATTGATAAGTGATAGTTGATAATTGATAATTGATAAGTGATAGTTGATAGTTGATAAGTGATAGTTGATAGTTGATAGTTGATAAGTGATAGTTGATAGTTGATAGTTGATAGTTGATAGTTGATAAGTGATAGTTGATAGTTGATAGTTGATAATTGATAATTGATAAGTGATAGTTGATAGTTGATAGTTGATAGTTGATAGTTGATAGTTGATAATTGATAATTGATAATTGATAGTTGATAGTTGATAGTTGATAGTTGATAACTGATAGTTGATAGTTGATAGTTGATAGTTGATAAGTGATAGTTGATAAGTGATAGTTGATAAGTGATAGTTGATAAGTGATAGTTGATAAGTGATAAGTGATAGTTGATAATTGATAGTTGATAGTTCATAGTTGATAATTGATAGTTGATAATTGATAACTGATAGTTGATAAGTGATAGTTGATAGTTGATAGTTGATAGTTGATAAGTGATAGTTGATAGTTGATAGTTGATAGTTGATAAGTGATAGTTGATAGTTGATAAGCGATAGTTGATAGTTGATAGTTGATAAGTGATAGTTGATAAGCGATAGTTGATAGTTGATAGTTGATAGTTGATAAGTGATAGTTGATAGTTGATAGTTGATAATTGATAAGTGATAGTTGATAATTGATAAGTGATAGTTGATAGTTGATAGTTGATAGTTGATAGTTGATAAGTGATAGTTGATAGTTGATAGTTGATAAGTGATAGTTGATAGTTGATAGTTGATAGTTGATAAGTGATAGTTGATAAGCGATAGTTGATAGTTGATAGTTGATAGTTGATAAGTGATAGTTGATAGTTGATAGTTGATAGTTGATAATTGATAATTGATAGTTGATAGTTGATAGTTGATAGTTGATAGTTGATAGTTGATAGTTGATAATTGATAATTGATAACTGATAGTTGATAGTTGATAGTTGATAGTTGATAAGTGATAGTTGATAGTTGATAGTTGATAATTGATAAGTGATAGTTGATAAGTGATAGTTGATAGTTGATAGTTGATAGTTGATAAGTGATAGTTGATAGTTGATAGTTGATGGTTGATAATTTATAACTGATAGTTGATAAGTGATAGTTGATAGTTGATAGTTGATAAGTGATAGTTGATAGTTGATAGTTGATAGTTGATAAGTGATAGTTGATAGTTGATAAGCGATAGTTGATAGTTGATAGTTGATAAGTGATAGTTGATAAGCGATAGTTGATAGTTGATAGTTGATAGTTGATAAGTGATAGTTGATAGTTGATAATTGATAAGTGATAGTTGATAATTGATAATTGATAAGTGATAGTTGATAGTTGATAGTTGATAGTTGATAAGTGATAGTTGATAGTTGATAGTTGATAAGTGATAGTTGATAGTTGATAGTTGATAGTTGATAGTTGATAAGTGATAGTTGATAGTTGATAGTTGATAGTTGATAATTGATAATTGATAATTGATAAGTGATAGTTGATAGTTGATAGTTGATAGTTGATAGTTGATAATTGATAATTGATAATTGATAATTGATAGTTGATAGTTGATAGTTGATAACTGATAGTTGATAGTTGATAGTTGATAGTTGATAAGTGATAGTTGATAAGTGATAGTTGATAAGTGATAGTTGATAAGTGATAGTTGATAATTGATAGTTGATAATTGATAGTTGATAGTTCATAGTTGATAATTGATAGTTGATAATTGATAACTGATAGTTGATAAGTGATAGTTGATAGTTGATAGTTGATAGTTGATAAGTGATAGTTGATAGTTGATAGTTGATAGTTGATAAGTGATAGTTGATAGTTGATAAGCGATAGTTGATAGTTGATAGTTGATAAGTGATAGTTGATAAGCGATAGTTGATAGTTGATAGTTGATAGTTGATAAGTGATAGTTGATAGTTGATAGTTGATAATTGATAAGTGATAGTTGATAATTGATAAGTGATAGTTGATAGTTGATAGTTGATAGTTGATAAGTGATAGTTGATAGTTGATAGTTGATAAGTGATAGTTGATAGTTGATAGTTGATAGTTGATAAGTGATAGTTGATAAGCGATAGTTGATAGTTGATAGTTGATAGTTGATAAGTGATAGTTGATAGTTGATAGTTGATAGTTGATAGTTGATAGTTGATAATTGATAGTTGATAGTTGATAGTTGATAGTTGATAATTGATAATTGATAACTGATAGTTGATAGTTGATAGTTGATAGTTGATAAGTGATAGTTGATAGTTGATAGTTGATAATTGATAAGTGATAGTTGATAGTTGATAGTTGATAAGTAATAGTTGATAGTTGATAGTTGATAGTTGATAAGTGATAGTTGATAGTTGATAGTTGATAGTTGATAGTTGATAGTTGATAGTTGATAAGTGATAAGTGATAAGTGATAAGTGATAATTGATAAGTGATAGTTGATAGTTGATAGTTGATAGTTGATAGTTGATAGTTGATAAGTAATAAGTAATAAGTGATAGTTGATAGTTGATAGGTGATAGTTGATAGGTGATAGGTGATAGGTGATAGTTGATAGTTGATAGTTGATAGTTGATAAGTGATAGTTGATAAGCGATAGTTGATAGTTGATAGTTGATAAGTGATAGTTGATAAGCGATAGTTGATAGTTGATAGTTGATAGTTGATAAGTGATAGTTGATAGTTGATAGTTGATAAGTGATAGTTGATAATTGATAGTTGATAGTTCATAGTTGATAATTGATAGTTGATAGTTGATAGTTGATAGTTGATAAGTGATAGTTGATAGTTGATAGTTGATAGTTGATAAGTGATAGTTGATAAGCGATAGTTGATAGTTGATAGTTGATAAGCGATAGTTGATAGTTGATAGTTGATAAGTGATAGTTGATAGTTGATAGTTGATAGTTGATAAGTGATAGTTGATAAGCGATAGTTGATAGTTGATAGTTGATAAGTGATAGTTGATAAGCGATAGTTGATAGTTGATAGTTGATAGTTGATAAGTGATAGTTGATAGTTGATAGTTGATAAGTGATAGTTGATAATTGATAGTTGATAGTTCATAGTTGATAATTGATAGTTGATAGTTGATAGTTGATAGTTGATAAGTGATAGTTGATAGTTGATAGTTGATAGTTGATAGTTGATAAGTGATAGTTGATAAGCGATAGTTGATAGTTGATAGTTGATAAGTGATAGTTGATAGTTGATAGTTGATAAGTGATAGTTGATAATTGATAGTTGATAGTTCATAGTTGATAATTGATAGTTGATAGTTGATAGTTGATAGTTGATAAGTGATAGTTGATAGTTGATAGTTGATAGTTGATAGTTGATAAGTGATAGTTGATAGTTGATAGTTGATAGTTGATAGTTGATAAGTGATAGTTGATAGTTGATAGTTGATAGTTGATAGTTGATAGTTGATAGTTGATAGTTGATAAGTGATAGTTGATAGTTGATAGTTGATAGTTGATAGTTGATAGTTGATAGTTGATAATTGATAATTGATAATTGATAAGTGATAGTTGATAGTTGATAGTTGATAGTTGATAGTTGATAGTTGATAGTTGATAGTTGATAGTTGATAGTTGATAAGTGATAGTTGATAGTTGATAGTTGATAGTTGATAGTTGATAGTTGATAGTTGATAGTTGATAGTTGATAGTTGATAAGTGATAAGTGATAAGTGATAAGTGATAGTTGATAGTTGATAGTTGATAGTTGATAGTTGATAAGTGATAGTTGATAGTTGATAGTTGATAGTTGATAAGTGATAGTTGATAAGTGATAGTTGATAAGTGATAGTTGATAGTTGATAGTTGATAGTTGATAGTTGATAAGTGATAAGTGATAAGTGATAAGTGATAGTTGATAGTTGATAGTTGATAAGTGATAGTTGATAGTTGATAGTTGATAGTTGATAGTTGATAGTTGATAGTTGATAAGTGATAGTTGATAGTTGATAGTTGATAAGTGATAGTTGATAAGTGATAGTTGATAAGTGATAGTTGATAGTTGATAGTTGATAGTTGATAGTTGATAAGTGATAGTTGATAGTTGATAGTTGATAGTTGATAGTTGATAGTTGATAAGTGATAGTTGATAAGTGATAGTTGATAGTTGATAGTTGATAGTTGATAGTTGATAGTTGATAGTTGATAGTTGATAGTTGATAAGTGATAGTTGATAAGTGATAGTTGATAGTTGATAGTTGATAAGTGATAGTTGATAAGTGATAGTTGATAAGTGATAGTTGATAGTTGATAGTTGATAGTTGATAGTTGATAGTTGATAAGTGATATTTGATAGTTGATAGTTGATAAGTGATAGTTGATAGTTGATAGTTGATAGTTGATAGTTGATAAGTGATAGTTGATAGTTGATAGTTGATAGTTGATAGTTGATAAGTGATAGTTGATAGTTGATAGTTGATAGTTGATAGTTGATAGTTGATAGTTGATAGTTGATAAGTGATAAGTGATAGTTGATAGTTGATAGTTGATAGTTGATAGTTGATAAGTGATAGTTGATAAGTGATAGTTGATAAGTGATAGTTGATAAGTGATAGTTGATAGTTGATAAGTGATAGTTGATAGTTGATAGTTGATAAGTGATAGTTGATAGTTGATAGTTGATAATTGATAATTGATAGTTGATAGTTGATAATTGATAAGTGATAGTTGATAGTTGATAGTTGATAATTTATAAGTGATAGTTGATAGTTGATAGTTGATAGTTGATAAGTGATAGTTGATAGTTGATAGTTGATAGTTGATAGTTGATAAGTGATAGTTGATAGTTGATAGTTGATAAGTGATAGTCAATAGTTGATAGTTGATAGTTGATAAGTGATAGTTGATAGTTGATAGTTGATAATTGATAGTTGAGAAGTGATAGTTGATAGTTGATAGTTGATAAGTGATAAGTGATAGTTGATAAGTGATAGTTGCTAAGTGATAGTTGATAGTTGATAGTTGATAGTTGATAGTTGATAAGTGATAGTTGATAGTTGATAGTTGATAGTTGATAGTTGATAAGTGATAGTTGATAAGTGATAGTTGATAGTTGATAATTGATAATTGATAAGTGATAGTTGATAATTGATAATTGATAATTGATCATTGATAAGTGATAGTTGATAGTTGATAGTTGATAGTTGATAGTTGATAGTTGATAGGTGATAGTTGATAGGTGATAGTTGATAGTTGATAGTTGATAGTTGATAGTTGATAGTTGATAAGTGATAGTTGATAGTTGATAGTTGATAGTTGATAGTTGATAGTTGATAGTTGATAGTTGATAAGTGATAAGTGATAAGTGATAAGTGATAGTTGATAGTTGATAGTTGATAGTTGATAGTTGATAGTTGATAGTTGATAGTTGATAAGTGATAGTTGATAGTTGATAGTTGATAGTTGATAGTTGATAGTTGATAAGTGATAGTTGATAAGTGATAGTTGATAGTTGATAGTTGATAATTGATAGTTGATAGTTGATAGTTGATAGTTGATAAGTGATAGTTGATAGTTGATAGTTGATAAGTGATAGTTGATAAGTGATAGTTGATAAGTGATAGTTGATAGTTGATAGTTGATAGTTGATAAGTGATAGTTGATAGTTGATAGTTGATAGTTGATAGTTGATAGTTGATAAGTGATAGTTGATAGTTGATAGTTGATAGTTGATAGTTGATAGTTGATAAGTGATAGTTGATAGTTGATAGTTGATAGTTGATAGTTGATAGTTGATAGTTGATAGTTGATAAGTGATAGTTGATAGTTGATAGTTGATAGTTGATAGTTGATAGTTGATAGTTGATAGTTGATAAGTGATAGTTGATAGTTGATAGTTGATAAGTGATAAGTGATAGTTGATAAGTGATAGTTGATAAGTGATAGTTGTTAGTTGATAATTGATAAGTGATAGTTGTTAGTTGATAGTTGATAGTTGATAGTTGATAGTTGATAAGTGATAGTTGATAGTTGATAGTTGATAGTTGATAAGTGATAGTTGATAGTTGATAGTTGATAATTTATAAGTGATAGTTGATAGTTGATAGTTGATAAGTGATAGTTGATAGTTGATAGTTGTTAGTTGATAGTTGATAGTTGATAAGTGATAGTTGATAGTTGATAGTTGATAGTTGATAAGTGATAGTTGATAGTTGATAGTTGATAAGTGATAGTTGATAAGTGATAGTTGATAGTTGATAGTTGATAATTGATAGTTGAGAAGTGATAGTTGATAGTTGATAGTTGATAATTGATAAGTGATAGTTGTTAGTTGATAGTTGATAGTTGATAGTTGATAGTTGATAAGTGATAGTTGATAGTTGATAGTTGATAGTTGATAAGTGATAGTTGATAGTTGATAGTTGATAATTTATAAGTGATAGTTGATAGTTGATAGTTGATAAGTGATAGTTGATAGTTGATAGTTGTTAGTTGATAGTTGATAGTTGATAAGTGATAGTTGATAGTTGATAGTTGATAGTTGATAAGTGATAGTTGATAGTTGATAGTTGATAAGTGATAGTTGATAAGTGATAGTTGATAGTTGATAGTTGATAATTGATAGTTGAGAAGTGATAGTTGATAGTTGATAGTTGATAAGTGATAAGTGATAGTTGATAAGTGATAGTTGCTAAGTGATAGTTGATAGTTGATAGTTGATAAGTGATAGTTGATAGTTGATAGTTGATAGTTGATAGTTGATAAGTGATAGTTGATAGTTGATAAGTGATAGTTGATAGTTGATAATTGATAATTGATAAGTGATAGTTGATAATTGATCATTGATCATTGATCATTGATAAGTGATAGTTGATAGTTGATAGTTGATAGTTGATAGTTGATAGTTGATAGGTGATAGTTGATAGGTGATAGTTGATAGTTGATAGTTGATAGTTGATAGTTGATAGTTGATAAGTGATAGTTGATAGTTGATAGTTGATAGTTGATAGTTGATAGTTGATAGTTGATAGTTGATAGTTGATAGTTGATAGTTGATAAGTGATAAGTGATAAGTGATAAGTGATAGTTGATAGTTGATAGTTGATAGTTGATAGTTGATAAGTGATAGTTGATAGTTGATAGTTGATAGTTGATAGTTGATAGTTGATAGTTGATAGTTGATAAGTGATAGTTGATAGTTGATAGTTGATAAGTGATAGTTGATAAGTGATAGTTGATAGTTGATAGTTGATAGTTGATAAGTGATAGTTGATAGTTGATAGTTGATAGTTGATAAGTGATAGTTGATAAGTGATAGTTGATAAGTGATAGTTGATAGTTGATAGTTGATAGTTGATAAGTGATAGTTGATAGTTGATAAGTGATAGTTGATAAGTGATAGTTGATAGTTGATAGTTGATAGTTGATAAGTGATAGTTGATAGTTGATAAGTGATAGTTGATAAGTGATAGTTGATAAGTGATAGTTGATAGTTGATAGTTGATAGTTGATAGTTGATAGTTGATAGTTGATAAGTGATAGTTGATAGTTGATAGTTGATAGTTGATAGTTGATAGTTGATAAGTGATAGTTGATAGTTGATAGTTGATAGTTGATAGTTGATAGTTGATAGTTGATAGTTGATAGTTGATAGTTGATAAGTGATAGTTGATAAGTGATAGTTGATAAGTGATAGTTGATAAGTGATAGTTGATAAGTGATAGTTGATAGTTGATAGTTGATAGTTGATAGTTGATAATTGATAGTTGATAGTTGATAGTTGATAGTTGATAGTTGATAAGTGATAGTTGATAAGTGATAGTTGATAAGTGATAGTTGTTGATAAGTGATAGTTGATAGTTGATAGTTGATAGTTGATAGTTGATAAGTGATAGTTGATAGTTGATAGTTGATAGTTGATAGTTGATAAGTGATAAGTGATAAGTGATAAGTGATAAGTGATAGTTGATAAGTGATAGTTGATAGTTGATAGTTGATAGTTGATAAGTGATAGTTGATAGTTGATAGTTGATAGTTGATAGTTGATAGTTGATAGTTGATAAGTGATAGTTGATAGTTGATAGTTGATAGTTGATAGTTGATAGTTGATAGTTGATAGTTGATAGTTGATAAGTGATAGTTGATAGTTGATAGTTGATAGTTGATAGTTGATAGTTGATAGTTGATAGTTGATAGTGGATAGGTTGATATTTGATAGTGATAGTTGATAGTTGATAGTTGATAGTTGATATGTGATAGTTGATAGTTGATAGTTGATAGTTTGATAGTTGATAGTTGATAGTTGATAAGTGATAGTTGATAGTTGATAGTTGATAGTTGATAAGTGATAGTTGATAAGTGATAGTTGATAAGTGATAGTTGATAAGTGATAGTTGATAGTTGATAGTTGATAGTTGATAGTTGATAGTTGATAGTTGATAGTTGATAGTTGATAGTTGATAAGTGATAAGTGATAAGTGATAGTTGATAGTTGATAGTTGATAGTTGATAGTTGATAAGTTGATAGTTGATAGTTGATAGTTGATAGTTGATAGTTGATAAGTGATAGTTGATAGTTGATAGTTGATAGTTGATAGTTGATAGTTGATAGTTGATAAGTGATAGTTGATAGTTGATAGTTTGATAGTTGATAGTTGATAGTTGATAGTTGATAGGTGATAAGTGATAAGTGATAAGTGATAAGTGATAAGTGATAGTTGATAGTTGATAGTTGATAGTTGATAGTTGATAGTTGATAGTTGATAGTTGATAGTTGATAGTTGATAGTGAGATAGTTGATAGTTGATAAGTGATAAGTGATAAGTGATAAGTGATAGTTGATAGTTGATAGTTGATTAGTTGATAGTTGATAGTTGATAGTTGATAGTTGATAAGTGATAAGTGATAGTTGATAGTTGATAGTTGATAAGTGATAGTTGATAAGTGATAGTTGATAAGTGATAGTTGATAAGTGAATAGTTGATAGTTGATAGTTGATAAGTGATAGTTGATAAGTGATAGTTGATAAGTGATAGTTGATAAGTGATAGTTGATAAGTGATAGTTGATAGTTGATAAGTGATAGTTGATAGTTGATAGTTGATAGTTGATAAGTGATAGTTGATAGTTGATAGTTGATAGTTGATAGTTGATAGTTGATAGTTGATATTGATAAGTGATAGTTGATAGTTGATAGTTGATAATTTATAAGTGATAGTTGATAGTTGATAGTTGATAAGTGATAGTTGATAGTTGATAGTTGATAGTTGATAGTTGATAAGTGATAGTTGATAGTTGATAGTTGATAGTTGATAGTTGATAAGTGATAGTCAATAGTTGATAGTTGATAGTTGATAAGTGATAGTTGATAGTTGATAGTTGATAATTGATAGTTGAGAAGTGATAGTTGATAGTTTGATAGTTGATAAGTGATAAGTGATAGTTGATAAGTGATAGTTGCTAAGTGATAGTTGATAGTTGATAGTTGATAGTTGATAGTTGATAAGTGATAGTTGATAGTTGATAGTTGATAGTTGATAGTTGATAGTTGATAAGTGATAGTTGATAAGTGATAGTTGATAGTTGATAATTGATAATTGATAAGTGATAGTTGATAATTGATAATTGATAATTGATCATTGATAAGTGATAGTTGATAGTTGATAGTTGATAGTTGATAGTTTGATAGTTGATAGTTGATAGGTGATAGTTGATAGGTGATAGTTGATAGTTGATAGTTGATAGTTGATAGTTGATAAGTGATAGTTGATAGTTGATAGTTGATAGTTGATAGTTGATAGTTGATAGTTGATAGTTGATAGTTGATAAGTGATAAGTGATAAGTGATAAGTGATAAGTGATAAGTGATAAGTGATAAGTGATAGTTGATAGTTGATAGTTGATAGTTGATAGTTGATAGTTGATAGTTGATAGTTGATAGTTGATAGTTTATAGTTGATAGTTGATAGTTGATAGTTGATAGTTGATAGTTGATAAGTGATAGTTGATAGTTGATAGTTGATAGTTGATAATTGATAGTTGATAGTTGATAGTTGATAGTTGATAGTTGATAAGTGATAGTTGATAAGTGATAGTTGATAAGTGATAGTTGATAGTTGATAGTTGATAGTTGATAAGTGATAGTTGATAGTTGATAGTTGATAGTTGATAAGTGATAGTTGATAAGTGATAGTTGATAGTTGATAGTTGATAAGTGATAGTTGATAGTTGATAGTTGATAGTTGATAGTTGATAGTTGATAGTTGATAGTTGATAGTTGATAGTTGATAAGTGATAGTTGATAGTTGATAGTTGATAGTTGATAGTTGATAAGTGATAAGTGATAGTTGATAAGTGTTAGTTGTTAGTTGATATTGATAAGTGATAGTTGTTAGTTGATAGTTGATAGTTGATAGTTGATAGGTTGATAAGGGATAGTTGATAGTTGTTAGTTGATAGTTGATAGTTGATAAGTGATAGTTGATAGTTGATAGTTGATAATTTATAAGTGATAGTTGATAGTTGATAGTTGATAGTTGATAGTTGATAAGTGATAGTTGATAGTTGATAGTTGATAGTTGATAGTTGATAGTTGATAGTTGATATGTGATAGTTGATAGTTGATAGTTGTTAAGTGATAGTTGATAGTTGTTAAGTGATAATTGATAAGTGATAGTTGTTAGTTGATAGTTGATAGGTTGATAGTTGATAGTTGATAAGTGATAGTTGATAGGTTGATAGTTGATAGTTGATAGTTGATAAGTGATAGTTGATAGTTGATAGTTGATAATTTATTAGTGATAGTTGATAGTTGATAGTTGATAAGTGATAGTTGATAGTTGATAGTTGATAGTTGATAGTTGATAAGTGATAGTTGATAGTTGATAGTTGATAGTTGATAAGTGATAGTTGATAGTTGAGTAGTTGATAAGTGATAGTTGATAAGTGATAGTTGATAGTTGATAGTTGATAATTGATAGTTGAGAAAGTGATAGTTGATAGTTGATAGTTGATAGTTGATAAGTGATAAGTGATAGTTGATAAGTGATAGTTGCTAAGTGATAGTTGATAGTTGATAGTTGATAAGTGATAGTTGATAGTTGATAGTTGATAGTTGATAGTTGATAAGTGATAGTTGATAGTTGATAAGTGATAGTTGATAAGTGATAGTTGATAGTTGATAGTTGATAGTTGATAAGTGATAGTTGATAGTTGATTGTTGATAGTTGATAGTTGATAGTTGATAGTTGATAGTTGATAGTTGATAAGTGATAGTTGATAGTTGATTGTTGATTGTTGATAGTTGATAAGTGATAAGTGATAGTTGATAAGTGATAGTTGATAAGTGATAGTTGTTAGTTGTTAATTGATAAGTGATAGTTGTTAGTTGATAGTTGATAGTTGATAGTTGATAGTTGATAAGTGATAGTTGATAGTTGATAGTTGATAAGTGATAGTTGATAGTTGATAGTTGATAATTTATAAGTGATAGTGTTGATAGTTGATAGTTGATAAGTGATAGTTGATAGTTGATAGTTGATAGTTGATAGTTGATAAGTGATAGTTGATAGTTGATAGTTGATAGTTGATAAGTGATAGTTGATAGTTGATAGTTGTTAAGTGATAGTTGATTAGTGATAGTTGATAGTTGATAGTTGTTAGTTGATAGTTGATAGTTGATAGTTGATAAGTGATAAGTGATAAGTGATAGTTGATAGTGTTAGTTGATAAGTGATAGTTGTTAGTTGATAATTGATAAGTGATAGTTGTTAGTTGATAGTTGATAGTTGATAGTTGATAGTTGATAAGTGATGATAAGTGATAGTTGATAGTTGATAGTTGATAATTTATAAGTGATAGTTGATAGTTGATAGTTGATAAGTGATAGTTGATAGTTGATAGTTGATAGTTGATAGTTGATAAGTGATAGTTGATAGTTGATAGTTGATAGTGATAAGTGATAGTTGATAGTTTGATAGTTGATAGTTGATAAGTGATAGTTGATAAGTGATAGTTGATAGTTGATAGTTGATAATTGATAGTTGAGAAGTGATAGTTGATAGTTGATAGTTGATAAGTGATAAGTGATAGTTGATAAGTGATAGTTGCTAAGTGATAGTTGATAGTTGATAGTTGATAAGTGATAGTTGATAGTTGATAGTTGATAGTTGATAGTTGATAAGTGATAGTTGATAGTTGATAAGTGATAGTTGATAGTTGATAATTGATAATTGATAAGTGATAGTTGATAATTGATCATTGATCATTGATCATTGATAAGTGATAGTTGATAGTTGATAGTTTATAGTTGATAGTTGATAGGTGATAGTTGATAGGTGATAGTTGATAGTTGATAGTTGATAGTTGATAGTTGATAGTTGATAGTTGATAAGTGATAGTTGATAGTTGATAGTTGATAGTTGATAGTTGATAGTTGATAGTTGATAGTTGATAGTTGATAAGTGATAAGTGATAAGTGATAAGTGATAGTTGATAGTTGATAGTTGATAGTTGATAGTTGATAGTTGATAGTTGATAGTTGATAGTTGATAGTTGATAAGTGATAGTTGATAGTTGATAGTTGATAGTTGATAGTTGATAGTTGATAGTTGATAAGTGATAGTTGATAGTTGATAGTTGATAGTTGATAGTTGATAAGTGATAGTTGATAAGTGATAGTTGATAGTTGATAGTTGATAAGTGATAGTTGATAGTTGATAGTTGATAGTTGATAAGTGATAGTTGATAAGTGATAGTTGATAGTTGATAGTTGATAGTTGATAAGTGATAGTTGATAGTTGATAAGTGATAGTTGATAAGTGATAGTTGATAGTTGATAGTTGATAGTTGATAGTTGATAGTTGATAAGTGATATTTGATAGTTGATAGTTGATAGTTGATAAGTGATAGTTGATAGTTGATAGTTGATAGTTGATAGTTGATAGTTGATGAGTGATAGTTGATAGTTGATAGTTGATAGTTGATAGTTGATAGTTGATAGTTGATAAGTGATAGTTGATAGTTGATAGTTGATAGTTGATAGTTGATAGTTGATAGTTGATAAGTGATAAGTGATAGTTGATAAGTGATAGTTGATAGTTGATAGTTGATAGTTGATAAGTGATAGTTGATAAGTGATAGTTGATAAGTGATAGTTGATAAGTGATAGTTGATAAGTGATAGTTGATAGTTGATAAGTGATAGTTGATAGTTGATAGTTGATAAGTGATAGTTGATAGTTGATAGTTGATAGTTGATAATTGATAATTGATAGTTGATAGTTGATAGTTGATAATTGATAAGTGATAGTTGATAGTTGATAGTTGATAATTTATAAGTGATAGTTGATAGTTGATAGTTGATAAGTGATAGTTGATAGTTGATAGTTGATAGTTGATAAGTGATAGTTGATAGTTGATAGTTGATAGTTGATAAGTGATAGTCAATAGTTGATAGTTGATAGTTGATAGTTGATAGTTGATAGTTTATAGTTTATAGTTGATAGTTGATAGTTGATAGTTGATAGTTGATAGTTGATAAGTGATAAGTGATAGTTGATAAGTGATAGTTGATAGTTGATAGTTGATAGTTGATAATTGATAGTTGATAGTTGATAGTTGATAGTTGATAGTTGATAAGTGATAATTGATAGTTGATAGTTGATAGTTGATAAGTGATAGTTGATAAGTGATAGTTGATAAGTGATAGTTGATAGTTGATAGTTGATAGTTGAGAAGTGAGTTGATAGTTGATAGTTGATAGTGATAGTGATAAGTGATAGTTGATAGTTGATAGTTGATAGTTGATAAGTGATAGTTGATAGTTGATAGTTGATAGTTGATAGTTGATAGTTGATAGTGATAGTGATAGTTGATAGTTGATAGTGATAGTTGATAGTTGATAGTTGATAGTTGATAGTTGATAGTTGATAGTGATAGTTGATAGTTGATAGTTGATAGTTGATAGTTGTAAGTGATAGTGATAGTTGATAGTTGATAGTTGATAGTTGATAGTTGATAAGTGATAGTTGATAGTTGATAGTTGATAGTGTAGTTGATAGTTGTAGTAGTTGATAGTTGATAGTTGATAGTTGATTAGTTGATAGTTGATAGTTGATAGTGTTAGTGATAGTTGATAGTGTATAAGTGATTGTTGATAGTTGATAGTTGATAGTTGTTAGTTGATAGTGATAGTTGATAGTTGATAGTGATAAGTGATAGTTGATAGTGTAGTGATAGTTGATAAGTGATAGTTGATAGTTGATAGTTGATAAGTGATAGTTGATAGTTGATAGTTGATAGTTGATAGTTGATAAGTGATAGTTGATAGTGATAAGTGATAGTTGATAGTTGTTATTTGATAATTGATAAGTGATAGTTGATAGTTGATAGTTGATATTGATTTGATAGTGATAGTGATAGTTGATAGTTGATAGTGATAGTTGATAGTGATAGTTGATAGTTGATAGTTGATAGTTGATAGTTGATAGTGGATAGTGATAGTTGATAGTGATAGTTGATAGTTGATAGTTGATAGTTGATAGTTGATAGGTGATAGTTGATAGTTGATAGTTGATAGTTGATAGTTGATAGTTGATAGTGATAGTTGATAGTTGATAGTGATAGTTGATAGTGATAGTTGATAGTTGATAGTTGATAGTTGATAGTTGATAGTGATAAGTGATAAGTGATAGTTGATAGTTGATAGTTGATAGTTGATAGTGATAGTGATAGTGATAGTTGATAGTTGATAGTGATAGTTGATAGTTGATAGTTGATAGTTGATAGTTGATAAGTGATAGTTGATAAGTGATAGTTGATAGTTGATAGTTGATAGTTGATAAGTGATAGTGATAGTTGATAGTTGATAAGTGATAGTTGATAGTGATAGTGATAGTTGATAGTTGATAGTGATAGTTGATGAGTTGATAGTGATAGTTGATAGTTGATAGTTGATAGTTGATAGTTGATAGTGTAGTTGATAGTGTGTTAGTTGATAGTTGATAGTTGATAGTTGATAGTGATAGTGAGTTGATAGTTGATAGTTGATAGTTGATAGTTGATAGTTGAGTGTGAAGTGATAGTTGATAGTTGTAGTTGATAGTTGATAGTGATAGTTGAGTAGGTTGATAGTTGATAGTTGATAGTGATAGTGATAGTTGATAGTTGATAGTTGAGAAGTGATAGTTGATAGTTGATAGTTGATAGTTGATAAGTGATAGTTGATAAGTGAT
>NC_140289.1:0-34817 GCF_964030765.1 Micromesistius poutassou
ACCTGGAGGTCCACGTCAGGAGAACACTGAGTCCACGTCCAAAACAGACACCTCGCTGTGGGGGCCCAGCCGGACCTCAACCTGAGAGCTATGTGCCTAAACTTTGAGTTTGGTTCCCCTGGGACAGGAACGGCCCCCCCCCTGTTATAAGAAGAGGCTAGCTAGCTGGGCGCTGGCTAAGCGGTAGCTAGGCTACAACGCTACCACGCTCGTAGTCCCCTCTGACTGAAAACGTTCTCATGTCTCGATCAGCTGCTTTGAAACCAAAGCCATACAAATGTGACCCCCGAACTGACTCGTTAGGTACCGAGGAATCGTTAAGGGGGAGCTGTATGGCTCGGTGTCACGCGTTCGGACGTCTGGTTGTAGTACCAGGACAGGACCGAAGGGGGCGTATGTGCTGTTCAACCAAAGGCTTTCATCTGAAGCACTTTAGAGCCACTGCTTTCCACTTGGACGGCTTCCGTGTTGGCATCGTGGACAGAACACCACCACTAATACTACTGCTAGTACTACTACTAATCCTGCTACTGCTACTACTACTAATAATATTAATACTAATAATGGTACTGCTCAATACACCTTTGTGCCACGGCAATGTAGCAATGATTGATGAAAGTGTTTTTTGACATTTGGGAGCCAAGTAGTGGAGTTTTTTAAAGTTAGAAATGAAAAACCATCTATTTCTTTTCCAGCAGAAAAGCAGCGTTGAAATGTACGCATAACGATGCACTAATTGTTTATTTTCTTGGTAAACAGAAAATATGTCTAATCAGTTTTTCTTTTTTTTTTTGAAATGCTGTTAACTGACATGCTGTGTTGGTATCTTTTTTTACAATCATGATTAGTCACGTTCATTTCTGTCTTTTGTAGCGTCGCGGTCTCCATCCACCTCCGTGGTGTCTGTGTCGTATGTCGTACTCCATAGGCATTAACGTATAGAGCACTGCCTGGAAACCTCTTAGTGCTGAAGAGCTCCAGGAACCTTCATGTTCAAGAGAACCCGTGATTCTTCCACGTTCAGAGAGCATGCCTGCAGACACCCCGGGCCCACGTAGGGTTTAGACTGTACCAACCTCTGGACCCAACCTTCATCCAACCTTCATCCAACTGTCATCAAACCTTAATCAAACCGTAATCATACATTCATCAAACCTTAATCAAACCTTCATCGTACCATAACCAAACCTTAATCAAACCTTCATCCAACTGTCATCAAACCTTAATCAAACCGTAATCATACATTCATCAAACCTTAATCAAACCTTCATCATACCATAACCAAACATTCATCAAACCTTTATCAAACCGTAATCAAACTGTCATCAAACCTTTATCGTACTTTAATCAAACTGTCATCAAACCTTAATCAAACCTTTATCGTACTTTAATCAAACCTTCATCATACCTGCATCATACTTTCAGGTGCCTCATCCCTGCAGGGGGCACACCTGGTGGGACACGCCCCCTGGGCGGAGTCCCACCTGGTGGGACACGCCCCCTGAATGGTCCCACCTGGTGGGACACGCCCCCTGAATGGTCCCACCTGGTGGGACACGCCCCCTGAATGGTCCCACCTGGTGGGACACGCCCCCTGGTGAGACACGCCCCCTGAGTGGGACACGCCCCCTGGTGATCCCCCTCCATCACATGGTTGGGACAACGGGCAACGAGTACCTGGCCAGGACGGTGGGCCTGACGACGTAGACTCTGGTCGGCATGGCGACGGTGTCCGGGTGGGGACGTCTCCATGGAGATGGGCGTGTGAACGCGTGCGTTTTATACCAAGTGATTGTGGGGGAGACTGGAGGAGCCCGTGGCGTCTCTCTGTCGGTCTCACCGAGTGTGGAACCAGAATGTTTACTTCCATGGAAATGTTCTTCTTGTTATTAAAGAGCTAAACACTGGCTGTGTGTTCTCCTTCATAGACGCGAACGTTATCAAGTACAGCACGGAATATCCACCATGATGCTTCTGAACGCCTTTCTGAATGACTGACAACCGTCTTATGCAAGTTGAGGTTACCTGGAAAAAGTTGTAAATCATGTTAGCCTCTCTGCTACATGCTCTTTAGCCTCTGTGCTACATGCTCTTTAGCCTCTCTGCTACATGCTCGTTAGCCTCTGCTACATGCTCTTTAGCCTCTGTGCTACATGCTCTTTAGCCTCTGCTACATGCTCTTTAGCCTCTCTGCTACATGCTCTTTAGCCTCTGCTACATGCTCGTTAGCCTCTGCTACATGCTCTTTAGCCTCTCTGCTACATTCTCTTTAGCCTCTCTGCTACATGCTCTTTAGCCTCTCTGCTACATTCTCTTTAGCCTCTCTGCTACATGCTTTTTAGCCTCTCTGCTACATGCTTGTTAGCCTCTGTGCTACATGCTCGTTAGCCTCTGCTACATGCTCGTTATCCTCTCTGCTACACGCTTGTTAGCCTCTGCTACATTCTCTTTAGCCTCTCTGCTACATTCTCTTTAGCCTCTCTGCTACATGCTCTTTAGCCTCTCTGCTACATTCTCTTTAGCCTCTCTGCTACATTCTCTTTAGCCTCTCTGCTACATGCTCTTTAGCCTCTCTGCTACATTCTCTTTAGCCTCTCTGCTACATGCTCTTTAGCCTCTCTGCTACATTCTCTTTAGCCTCTCTGCTACATTCTCTTTAGCCTCTCTGCTACATTCTCTTTAGCCTCTCTGCTACATTCTCTTTAGCCTCTCTGCTACATTCTCTTTAGCCTCTCTGCTACATGCTCTTTAGCCTCTCTGCTACATGCTCTTTAGCCTCTCTGCTACATTCTCTTTAGCCTCTCTGCTACATTCTCTTTAGCCTCTCTGCTACATTCTCTTTAGCCTCTCTGCTACATGCTTTTTAGCCTCTCTGCTACATGCTTGTTAGCCTCTGTGCTACATGCTCGTTAGCCTCTGCTACATGCTCGTTAGCCTCTTCTACATGCTCGTTAGCCTCTGCTACATGCTCGTTAGCCTCTGCTACATGCTCGTTAGCCTCTGCTACATGCTCGTTAGCCTCTGCTACATGCTCGTTAGCCTCTGCTACATGCTCGTTAGCCTCTGTGCTACATGCTCGTTAGCCTCTGTGCTACATGCTCTTTAGCTTATCTACTACACAGAAACTGTACAGGGAAGTGTAGTACGACATTATCTTTACTACATAATCTTTACTTAATTGTAGTACTACAGGATATTTACTGCAGTGTGGTATTAGTACTAGTCTCTATACCACAGTGTGGTATTAGTACTAGTCTCTATACCACAGTGTGGTGTAGTACTAATCTCTCTACTAGTGTGGTATTAGTAGTAGTCTGTATTACAGTGTGGTGTAGTACTAATCTCTCTACTAGTGTGGTATTAGTAGTAGTCTGTATTACAGTGTGGTGTAGTACTAATCTCTCTACTAGTGTGGTATTAGTAGTAGTCTGTATTACAGTGTGGTGTAGTACTAATCTCTCTACTAGTGTGGTATTAGTAGTAGTCTGTATTACAGTGTGGTGTAGTACTAATCTCTCTACTAGTGTGGTATTAGTAGTAGTCTGTATTACAGTGTGGTGTAGTACTAATCTCTCTACTAGTGTGGTATTAGTAGTAGTCTGTATTACAGTGTGGTGTAGTACTAATCTCTCTACTAGTGTGGTATTAGTAGTAGTCTCTGTATTACAGTGTGGTGTAGTACTAGTCTCTATACCACAGTGTGGAAAATGTGCCATTCATTTTAGTGCAATTCTTCCTTCTCATCAAGTATGATGTAAACCACATGATTGTGTCAGCTGAGATGTTATGAGTGGACAGTTTAGAAACTAAAACATTGTGGTTTACGGTGTCAAAGGCTTTCTTCAGCTCCAGAAATATTGCTCCAACCACTCCCCCATTGTCTAAATTGGATTTCAGTTCTTCCACAAAGTAGCATAAAGCGGTATCCGTAGAGTGATTAGATCTGAACCCAAATTGCATTGCATGCAATGGAATATGACATGCATGGAGATGGGCGGTGAGTTGGTTTGCTACAACCCTCTAATTGGGAGTATACTTATGGGCCTGTAATTTGCCACATCAGTAGGGTCCCCAGCCGTGAATATAGGTGTTATCACAGCCGTTTTACAGACATCAGGAACCAGTGTAGACTACTAGTCTCTATACCACAGTGTGGTGTAGTACTAGTCTCTCTACTGCAGTGTGGTGTAGTACTAGTCTCTCTACTGCAGTGTGGTGTAGTACTAGTCTCTCTACTGCAGTGTGGTGTAGTACTAGTCTCTCTACTGCAGTGTGGTGTAGTACTAGTCTCTCTACTGCAGTGTGGTGTAGTACTAGTCTCTCTACTGCAGTGTGGTGTAGTACTAGTCTCTCTACTGCAGTGTGGTGTAGTACTAGTCTCTATACCACAGTGTGGTGTAGTACTAGTCTCTCTACTGCAGTGTGGTGTAGTACTAGTCTCTCTACTGCAGTGTGGTGTAGTACTAGTCTCTCTACTGCAGTGTGGTGTAGTACTAGTCTCTCTACTGCAGTGTGGTGTAGTACTAGTCTCTCTACTGCAGTGTGGTGTAGTACTAGTCTCTCTACTGCAGTGTGGTGTAGTACTAGTCTCTCTACTGCAGTGTGGTGTAGTACTAGTCTCTCTACTGCAGTGTGGTGTAGTACTAGTCTCTCTACTACAGTGTGGTGTAGTACTAGTCTCTCTACTGCAGTGTGGTGTTAGTAGTAGGCTACTAGTCTCTCTACTGCTGTTTGGTGCAGTACTACAATCTTTTCTTTGAGTGGGTGTTAGACAAAGGAATCTCCCCCATTAGATGATTGATAAGTTCAATAAAACATTAACTCCTGGAAGTGTTGGAAAAAGGTTTGAATTCCGGGTAGGGGAATGTCCACGGCCCTGCAGCCTCTGGCGTCCCGACTGAAGGGCTGATGCTGCTGCTGCTGCGCAGGGGAGCAGCTGAACCAGTCTGACAGGTGTGGCCGACCGTGATAGCGTACCGTATTTCAGGAAGTGGTTCTCTTAGCGGAGAACTCTTGAGTGTCGCCACTCACCATCCAGTCCTTCATGCAGCTCCGAGCAGCCGGTGAGTTATGCTTTGTTCTCCTGGCTGAGCCGCTCCTGTGATGGGAGATCACAGGGGCAGCGTTGTGTCCTGTGTTCAGGTGATCTGTAGTGTGTGCAGTGTGTTCAGGTGATTTGTAGTGTGTAGTGTGTGCAGTGTGTTCAGGTGATCTGTAGTGTGTAGTGTGTGCAGTGTGTTCAGGTGATTTGTAGTGTGTAGTGTGTGCAGTGTGTTCAGGTGATTTGTAGTGTGTAGTGTGTGCAGTGTGTTCAGGTGATCTGTAGTGTGTGCAGTGTGTTCAGGTGATCTGTAGTGTGTGCAGTGTGTTCAGGTGATCTGTAGTGTGTGCAGTGTGTTCAGGTGATCTGTAGTGTGTGCAGTGTGTTCAGGTGATTTGTAGTGTGTAGTGTGTGCAGTGTGTTCAGGTGATCTGTAGTGTGTGCAGTGTGTTCAGGTGATCTGTAGTGTGTGCAGTGTGTTCAGGTGATCTGTAGTGTGTGCAGTGTGTTCAGGTGATTTGTAGTGTGTGTGCAGTGTGTTCAGGTGATCTGTAGTGTGTGCAGTGTGTTCAGGTGATCTGTAGTGTGTGCAGTGTGTTCAGGTGATCTGTAGTGTGTAGTGTGCAGTGTGTTCAGGTGATCTGTAGTGTGTGTGCAGTGTGTTCAGGTGATTTGTAGTGTGTGTGCAGTGTGTTCAGGTGATCTGTAGTGTGTGCAGTGTGTTCAGGTGATCTGTAGTGTGTGCAGTGTGTTCAGGTGATCTGTAGTGTGTGCAGTGTGTTCAGGTGATCTGTAGTGTGTGCAGTGTGTTCAGGTGATTTGTAGTGTGTAGTGTGTGCAGTGTGTTCACTTGGCAGTGGTGGTCGCGGAGCAGACCCCTCTCCAGGTGTAGGTCGTCATGATGACGGTGCACCAATGCGACTTATTACAGTTTTGATTTAAGTTAATAAGTAAAATAAGTAAACACTTTGAATAATTTGGTAATTTTGTGTGTGGCCGTACTATAGCCCTTTGTTTATTGATTGTTAATGTAGTAGTATTTAATATTGATTCAACCCTTTCCCCCAACCCGTAGCTACTAACAGTTCTTATCTGATTATCGCCGTTCAAGTGTGTGTGTGTGTGTGTGTGTGTGTGTGTGTGTGTGTGTGTGTGTGTGTATGCATCTGTAAGAGAGACAGAGAAATTGTGATTATTGTTATTATTAATTTAGCATTTTTATTAATTTAGCAGTAATTAGCAGTTACTTATTATTATTATATGATTTTTATCATGATATAATAAAATTGTCTGTGTCTATAAAAAAATCAGTCTGGTACGAGAGAGAAAGAGAGAGAGAGAGAGAGAGAGGAATACATGTTTACAGGTACGAGAGACAGGGAGACATGGAGACAGAGAGAGCGAGAGAGAAACAGGTGGAGAGACAGAGAGAGACAGGGTCAAAGAGTGGGAGAGAAAGAGAGAGAGAGATACAGAGAGACCCAGAGAGGGAAAGACAGGGAGATACATAGAGAGAGACAGAGAGAGAGAGAGAGAGACATGGAGACAGAGGGAGAGAGAGAGGGAGAAACACAGAGACAAATAGCGAAACAAAGAGAGACAGAGAGAGAGACATAGAGACAGAGAGAGACGAAAAGAGAGAGAGAGAGAGAGAGAGAGAGAGACATAGAGACAGAGAGAGATGAAAAGAGAGAGAGAGACAGAGATTTGTTCTCTTCCTAATCCCAAACCTCAGACTAGACTTGGAGACGACAACAATGGCAGCTTTCTGCTCACCTGTGACTGGTGTTATCGGGTTACAACAGTTTCTGTTGTTCTTAATAACTTAATCAGCTGCGGGTAGCCGCTGACTAGCCTAGCACGCTAGCTGACTGCGACCGCTAAATCTGGGGTTCCCAAGCTGGGAGCGGGGGCGGGCCCTGATAGGCAGGCTGTACCGCAGGCTGACTTGTGATTGATTTTAAGCTGTAGATATTTGATGGTGATTGTGTGACGTAAATACCACTATTGGAAAGGTCTCATGAAGGTCCTGAACGATGCGTAGAGCAGCCACACTGATCTCAAGTAGAAGACGTGTTACTTTAACATAACAAGAAGACCATAGACCATCTGATTTATGGTTTAAATAAGCAGAGTGGAAGTTAATATCAAAATATTCACATTAAATGGCTATTATCTGTTATTTGTCACTCATCAAGCGGTGCATTTAACGAGCTATGTTTAACGAACATTTCCTCATTGGGAAATGTTTGTTCGTCTCCTCTGTGTGATTTCCTCATAGCGACAACAATGTATCCGCTTTATATCATGTACTCATTATAACACAATGGATCTCCTCTGTCTCATGTCCTCATTATAACACAATGGATCTCATCTGTCTCATGTCCTCATTATAACACAATGGATCTCATCTGTCTCATGTCCTCATTATAACACAATGGATCTCATCTGTCTCATGTACTCATTATAACACAATGGATCTCATCTGTCTCATGTCCTCATTATAACACAATGGATCTCATCTGTCTCATGTCCTCATTATAACACAATGGATCTCATCTGTCTCATGTCCTCATTATAACACAATGGATCTCATCTGTCTCATGTCCTCATTATAACACAATGGATCTCATCTGTCTCATGTCCTCATTATAACACAATGGATCTCATCTGTCTCATGTCCTCATTATAACACAATGGATCTCATCTGTCTCATGTCCTCATTATAACACAATGGATCTCATCTGTCTCATGTCCTCATTATAACACAATGGATCTCATCTGTCTCATGTCCTCATTATAACACAATGGATCTCATCTGTCTCATGTCCTCATTATAACACAATGGATCTCATCTGTCTCATGTCCTCATTATAACACAATGGATCTTCACTCCTCATCATCACTCCTCATGTCCTCATCCCAATGTTGTGCTGACATATTCACATAATATTATAATATAACATCACCTTATAATATTATATATTCATACACACACGCACTCAGAAGTGTGGCTGGAAAATGTGGACATTTTGGTTAGAATGATTAACTGGTTATTATGAGATACTGGTTATTATGAGGGACTGGTTCTAATGATTAACTGGTTATTTCAAGGGACTGGCTGTTGAGTGTAGCTAGTTATGGTTGCAGATATTTATATTGGTATGTTGTTTGTTATTGTTAGGATCACTTTCAATCCAACTCATGATTGATATAGGGTTAGAAACTACATATAACTATATCAACTATATAAACTCTATTTCCTGGGTCTCTCTCTCTGTAGATGATCCAGCAGCCCCAGGACACTTGGTGCTTCTGCGTTTCCCTTGTTGTGGTGATGATGTGATCGAGCCCCAGCCAAGGAACCTCCATTAAAGGACAGAGATCATCTGGCGCTCAATTCACTCACTTCATCGCCTGCTATGATGACATGAAGAATCACCCATTCATTGATAGCAAGGTCATAATGGTGTGAATCTGTGTGTAAGAATGTGTGTGCATGTGTATGAATATGTGTGTGTGAGTGAGTGAGTGAGTGAGTGAGTGATCGAGTGAGTGAGTGAGTGTGTGTGTGGCGGGCTGGGTATCTGAGAGCTGTTCCCAATCAGACTCTGCCAGGTGAGGCTGCTTAAACATATTACAATATGTTAAATACATATACAATCAAAAATGATATTCAAACGTCTGTTTTTTCCTGTATTTCCTCCCCTCTGACAGAAATGGCTACATTGACCCAGGGGCTGTCGGTCTGCAGCCTCCTCCTCCTGCTCTACCTCCTCCTGGAGTCTCGGGAGTCTCTCAAAGCTTTTGCTGGCTTGAAATCAGAGGTAGTGTTTATGAAATCCGAGGTAGTGTTTATGAAATCCGAGGTAGTGTTTATGAAATCAGAGGTAGTGTTTATGGAATCAGAGTTAGTGTTTATGAAATCAGAGGTAGTGTTTATGAAATCAGAGGTACTGTTTATGAAATCAGAGGTAGTGTTTATGAAATCCGAGGTACAAGTGATTATGAAATCCGAGGTAGTGTTTATGGAATCAGAGGTAGTGTTTATGAAATCAGAGGTAGTGTTTATGAAATCAGAGGTACAAGTGATTATGAAATCCGAGGTAGTGTTTATGAAATCAGAGGTAGTGTTTATGAAATCAGAGGTACAAGTGATTATGAAATCAGAGGTAGTGTTTATGAAATCAGAGGTACAGTGTTTATGAAATCAGAGGTAGTGTTTATGAAATCCGAGGTAGTGTTTATGAAATCAGAGGTACAAGTGATTATGAAATCCGAGGTAGTGTTTATGAAATCCGAGGTACAGTGTTTATGAAATCAGAGGTAGTGTTTATGAAATCAGAGGTACAGTGTTTATGAAATCCGAGGTAGTGTTTATGAAATCCGAGGTAGTGTTTATGGAATCAGAGGTAGTGTTTATGAAATCCGAGGTAGTGTTTATGAAATCAGAGGTAGTGTTTATGGAATCAGAGGTACAGTGTTTATGAAATGAGAGGTAGTGTTTATGAAATCCGAGGTAGTGTTTATGGAATCAGAGGTAGTGTTTATGAAATCCAGGGTAGTGTTTATGGAATCAGAGGTAGTGTTTATGAAATCAGAGGTAGTGTTTATGGAATCAGAGGTACAGTGTTTATGAGATCAGAGGTACAGTGTTTAAAAATCAGAGTGAGAGTTCATGATATCAGAAGTAGAGAGAACAGAGTGTAGGCTCCACCTCCAAAATTCTCTTGCAAACATCAGCCAAGGACACAACTATTGACATGCATGCATTGAATGTTGTCAGGCAAGTATTAAACAGGACTGTCCTCTTTGTGTCATGTGCCTCAGGACAACCCTATGCAAGAAATGTTACGCCAGAAAAGAGCAGCAAAAGACGGTTGGTCTTCAAACTAAACAACAAAAATTAAGTTATTAATTAAACTGGTTAAAACCTACCTGATATGTATGATGCCGTTCTAGTTCAGCCTCTAATGATGCCGTTCTAGTACAGCCTCTAATTATGATGTGCTGCGGTCAAGTACAGCATCACTAGAGGCTCCTACTTGATTTGACCTGTGACCCCTGCAGCGGCGGCGAATAACTGGACGTACGTGATCGAGGTCGAGATGAACGGTTCCTCAAGCCTCGTAGCCGCACTGAACAACATCAGCCTCCCGGTCATACTCAACAACATGACTCAGATCAACGACATTCAGATCACCACAGGTAGGGCGACCCGTGTGAAGCCACTGATCAGCACAGTACACCAGTATTATTGATGGTTGCTACACGTATTGACATCATTCTGTGGGTTTCCCTCCCACTGTTGTCCTTGCACTGTGTGTGCAGGACCCTCCAGGTCACACACATCACACGCATTAATGCCGCGTTCACACTACCTCCGTCCGTCGACGGGGATCTCATTGACTTGACTGCACGGGGGCTCTCGAAATGCGTCGTGGGTCCGTCTGTTCTGTCGGCTCTGTCCGTTGCCTTGCGTCGAAAAGTCAAAAAGTCGAGAAATGTTCAACTTTTCAGGCAGCGACGGATCCGTCGGCCAATCGGATCGCGTTATGCAAATATACACAGACACACTGTCCAATGAAATCCCCTTTGTAATACGACCCGGGAAAACACACGGATACGTCAAAAAAGCCTCCATCCTCCAACGGAAAGAGGCAGTGTGAACGCGGTGCAAGCTCCTCCTCCTACTGAAAGAGAACTAAAGCAGCCCTGCCCCCCAAGGAGGAGCCCTGGGGGGCTTCAGCGGCGGGTCAGGCGGACCTGCTCCCCCTCTAAAGCCCCCACCGCCCCACCGGCTCTACCTTAGCCGGCCGCCGCCATGACACCGCCGTTTTTTTGTCTGACTGTCCGCAGTATGCACGTCGGTGGGCGCGGGAGTGCAGTGCCGCTGTGAGGAAGGGTTCGTCTGGCCGAACGAGAGCTGCCTGGCCTACGGCGCCTGTGATGTCATCACCCAGGGCGGCGTCTGCGCCTGCATCAACGGCACCCCCCCCGACGGGCAGGCCTGTCAGCCAATCGAACGTGAGCTGCGTGCGACCCCCCCCCCCCCCTGCATGTGCGCATTACCCGTGTGTAACAAAGACAATGCTTCATGTCACTGAGGTGGCTGAAACACTCTGGGCTCCTCCAGACAGGACCGGTTTATTGTAGAAGTTTGTAGAGAATGACACATGGCCTGGGGCCTTACATTTACATTTAGGGCATTTAGCAGACGCTATTATCCAAAGCGACTGATGGTTAATGCACACATTCACCCACCGACGGCGGAGTCGACCACGCAGGGCGACAGCCAGCGGGTCAGGAGCTGGTCAGGGTGAGGGCGTCTCGCTCAGGGACACCTCCACACCCGGAGCTAGGAGGAGCCGGGATCGAACTAGCAACCTTCCGGTGACCAGCCGACCCGCTCTACCTTCTGGGCTAAGCCGACCTCCATGTGGCCATGCAGGAGGGCTCCCTGAGTGTGTGCGGTGATGGCTGGTTCAATCTGTGCACGTTGATTGCTCAATGCACAACCGGTGTGCAGCCTCACCCAGCCCCAGAGTCCAGTCGGTCTGCCTCGGGCCAGGTGAGGCTGCTGAAACCAGCCGTCATCCATCATCCACACACACTCCACACCGTCTTTAAACAGAAACACATCCATAGTGAACCTAGAGACAGAGACTAGTCCATAGTGAACCCAGAGACAGAGACTAGTCCATAGTGAACCTAGAGACAGAGACTAGTCCATAGTGAACCCAGAGACAGAGACTAGTCCATAGTGAACCTAGAGACAGAGACTAGTCCATAGTGAACCTAGAGACAGAGACTAGTCCATAGTGAACCTAGAGACAGAGACTAGTCCATAGTGAACCCAGAGACAGAGACTAGTCCATAGTGAACCTAGAGACAGACTAGTCCATAGTGAACCCAGAGACAGAGACTAGTCCATAGTGAACCCAGAGACAGAGACTAGTCCATAGTGAACCTAGAGACAGAGACTAGTCCATAGTGAACCCAGTCAACCTTAGCCAATATGTCTCGTAAGAATGTTGCTTCAAACAATAAGCTGAGGAATTGAGGAAGTGCCAGGGGTTCATCATGGGCTTCCAGTAAGAGCGAGGGTGTGTTCAGCCAAGGCCTCTAGGAATGTAAACAGAGGACTCTTCTATTGTGTTGTGCTTGCCCTTTGACAATGGTGATCACTTACGCCAAGGGATGATATGGTATGAGATCTGTAACAAAATAAAAATATAATTGTTTTCTGCCTCCTATAATCCGGTTCAGATCTCCTACCTCCTGGTTCCTGTCTCCTCCCTCCTGGTTCCTGTCTCCTTCCTCCTGGTTCCTGTCTCCTTCCTCCTGGTTCTTGTCTCCTTCCTCCTGGTTCTTGTCTCCTTCCTCCTGGTTCCTGTCTCCTTCCTCCTGGTTCTTGTCTCCTTCCTCCTGGTTCCTATCTCCTCCCTCCTGGTGCCCTGTCTCTGAGCTGCTTGCGGCTGCTTGAGGACGGCCGGGGCTGACGGTCGGCCGCTGGGGCGTGGGAGGGGGCGCGTGTGTGTGGCCGCAGACGGAGCCCGTTCTGAGTGTGTGTTGTGGCTGCAGTGCCGCAGGTGGTGGTGGTGGAGTTGGAGCTGGAGCTCGATCTCGTTGACCCGACGACCCTGGAGACTCTCCGCGCCCTGCTGGAGAACAACAGCTTCCCTCTGGCCCTCGGCCCTGCAGTGGAGATCACCGACATCAACATCACCACAGGTACCTCCACCCCCCCCCCCCCCCCCGGGCCTCCACCCTCCCCCAGGGGCCAGGTCTCCACCCTCCCCCGGGCCTCCACCCTCCCCCAGGGGCCAAGTCTCCACCCTCCCCAAGGTTGAGTTACTGAGTGGTTGAGTTAGAGTGGTTGATTAATGATACTGTGTCTTTCAAGATCAAGAGTGTTTTTACTTGATTTCCAGGTGTTACAACTACATTACAGTTTTCCAGCATGAATGAAAATATTGTGCTTTTCTGTCCTCAGTTTGCTATCCATTCACGGATGGGTTCCAATGCACATGTGAGGACCAGTATCGCTGGTCATGTGACAAGTGTCTTCTGTATGGGTCATGTGACAACATTACTGATGAGACGTGTGGATGCATCAATGCCCTTCCGCTTGATGAAGAATACTGCCAGCTCTCCCAACTCAGTACGTTCTCATGTCTGGTCAGAGTTTACATAAAAATGTGGATACAGCCAAGAATCTGAAGCTGTAACACTGTACAAGGCCTCAATTCTCCTTAATGTCCTTAATGTAAGAGTATTGACCCATACTGGGATTGATCAACTCATAGATATGGTTAAAACACTAACTTTAAAGACACCCTCACATTCATAGAAGTCATTATTTTAGAAGCGCTTTAGAATGTGTCATGATGATTTGAGGTGAATATCTCTGTGAAATCTCTGTGTCTATTCCAACTCTGAAATCAGCATTCCTTTGACTTTTGTCTCCAAACAGTCAATACAACTTGTCCTATCACAACTTCTCCACCTCCAACAACCACTTCTCCACCCCCATCCACCACTTCGTCACCTCCATCAACCACTTCGTCACCTCCAACAACCACTTCACCAACTCCATCAACCACTTCTCCACCTCCATCAACCACTTCTCCACCTCCATCAACCACTTCGTCACCTCCGACAACCACTTCTCCACCTCCATCCACAACTTCTCCACCCCCATCCACCACTTCGTCACCTCCATCAACAAGTAGGACTTTCAAAAGAGTTGGCTTCCTGTCAAACAGCAAATAGACACGTTCGAACCTCATGTATTTGAAATGGATACTTTCCCATGATGCACCTGTTCTCACTGCAGGTCCTCCAGTGGACTATGAGTACCTGACTATTATCGAGTTGAAAACCACAAATGTTACAGTGATAGAGGAACTGAGGAGCATCCTGGATAACATCAGCTACCCCTTCCCCATCGACAGCAACATACTGATATCTGAGGTCAACATCACCACAGGTGAAAACAAAGTTCTGCCAATGTTGTGAAATCGCTCCATGCAGATGACTGGGTCACAGGTTTGAAGTATCATGTATTTGCTTGTCTATCATGTTTGATGATGTGTTATGAATGTATTGAACAATCTCTGCTGGATTTCCTAGACATCTTTTGTGACTGTTTTGACCAAAAATGCAGGATTTTGAGGCAGCTCTTCCAAAGAAAATGCTGAGCAATTTGGGGTTATTTTTGTATGTTTTTAGCACTAAAGTTATGGTAATCAGGAAAGTATGCAGAAACATTTGTGATTTAATAATGTATCATATTTCATTCAAGCTATAGACAAGTTTTCCAGTAAGAATTAAACAAAATTGTAAAATTGTATCACTTAAAATATAAGTGCCATATTGTGTCCTAAACTCCAAAAACAAGCAAGGGAATTTGGAAATGGATGCGACATTTAGTATGAAGAAGTGTGATGATTGGTCAAACTGGCGCGAAAGTTAAACAATTGGTCAAATTTTCGCAAATGTTGCATTGAATTGACATATTTAGAAGCTCCCACTGATCCACATAGATTGGTCGATTTTCAGTGAATTGTTAGGATGCAAAATCACATATTCCTGGATAGAATGATAACACCTTTCCATCACAAATGTTAACTTTCGTCCACAAAAGAGTATCATTTGGACCAAATTTTCCACAACATTGTGCTTTTCTGTCCTCAGTTTGCTATCCATTCACGGATGGGTTCCAATGCACATGTGAGGACCAGTATCGCTGGTCATGTGACAAGTGTCTTCTGTATGGGTCATGTGACAACATTACTGATGAGACGTGTGGATGCATCAATGCCCTTCCGCCTGATGAAGAATACTGCCAGCTCTCCCAACTCAGTACGTTCTCATGTCTGGTCAGAGTTTACATAAAAATGTGGATACAGCCAAGAATCTGAAGCTGTAACACTGTACAAGGCCTCAATTCTCCTGAGTCCTTAATGTAAGAGTATTGACCCATACTGGGATTGATCAACTCATAGATATGGATAAAACACTAACTTTAAAGACACCCTCACATTCATATACTGTAAGTCATTATTTAAGAAGCACTTGAGAATGTGTTTTGATGATTTGCTCCTTTATTTAAGCAAGATAGGAGATGAATATCGGTGTTAAAGGACTATTCCAACTATGAAATCAGGATTCCTTTGACTTTTGTCTCCAAACAGTCAATACAACTTGTCCTATCACAACTTCTCCACCTCCAACAACCACTTCTCCACCTCCATCAACCACTTCTCCACCCCCATCCACCACTTCGTCACCTCCATCAACAAGTAGGACTTTCAAAAGAGTTGGCTTCCTGTCAAACAGCAAATAGACACGTTCGAACCTCATGTATTTGAAATGGATACTTTCCCATGATGCACCTGTTCTCACTGCAGGTCCTCCAGTGGACTATGAGTACCTGACTATTATCGAGTTGAAAACCACAAATGTTACAGTGATAGAGGAACTGAGGAGCATCCTGGATAACATCAGCTACCCCTTCCCCATCGACAGCAACATACTGATCTCTGAGGTCAACATCACCACAGGTGAAAACAAAGTTCTGCCAATGTTGTGAAATCGCTCCATGCAGATGACTGGGTCACAGGTTTGAAGTATCATGTATTTGCTTGTCTATCATGTTTGATGATGTGTTATGAATGTATTGAACAATCTCTGCTGGATTTCCTAGACATCTTTTGTGACTGTTTTGACCAAAAATGCAGGATTTTGAGGCAGCTCTTCCAAAGAAAATGCTGAGCAATTTGGGGTTATTTTTGTATGTTTTTAGCACTAAAGTTATGGTAATCAGGAAAGTATGCAGAAACATTTGTGATTTAATAATGTATCATATTTCATTCAAGCTATAGACAAGTTTTCCAGTAAGAATTAAACAAAATTGTAAAATTGTATCACTTGAAATATAAGTGCCATATTGTGTCCTAAACTCCAAAAACAAGCAAGGGAATTTGGAAATGGATGCGACATTTAGTATGAAGAAGTGCAATGATTGGTCAAACTGGCGCGAAAGTTAAACAATTGGTCAAATTTTCGCAAATGTTGCATTGAATTGACATATTTAGAAGCTCCCACTGATCCACATAGATTGGTCGATTTTCAGTGAATTGTTAGGATGCAAAATCACATATTCCTGGATAGAATGATAACACCTTTCCATCACAAATGTTAACTTTCGTCCACAAAAGAGTATCATTTGGACCAAATTTTCCACAACATTGTGCTTTTCTGTCCTCAGTTTGCTATCCATTCACGGATGGGTTCCAATGCACATGTGAGGACCAGTATCGCTGGTCATGTGACAAGTGTCTTCTGTATGGGTCATGTGACAACATTACTGATGAGACGTGTGGATGCATCAATGCCCTTCCGCCTGATGAAGAATACTGCCAGCTCTCCCAACTCAGTACGTTCTCATGTCTGGTCAGAGTTTACATAAAAATGTGGATACAGCCAAGAATCTGAAGCTGTAACACTGTACAAGGCCTCAATTCTCCTGAGTCCTTAATGTAAGAATATTGACCCATACTGGGATTGATCAACTCATAGATATGGTTAAAACACTAACTTTAAAGACACCCTCACATTCATAGAAGTCATTAACTTAGAAGCACTTTAGAATGTGTTTTGATCATTGCTCCTTGACTTTTGTCTCCAAACAGTCAATACAACTTGTCCTATCACAACTTCTCCACCTCCAACAACCACTTCTCCACCTCCATCAACCACTTCGTCACCTCCAACAACCACTTCTCCACCCCCATCCACCACTTCTCCACCCCCATCCACCACTTCGTCACCTCCATCAACAAGTAGGGCTTTGACAAGAGTTGGCTTCCTGTCAAACAGCAAATAGACATGTAAGAACGTCATGTATTTGAAATGGATACATTCCCATGATGCACCTGTTCTCACTGCAGGTCTTCCAGTGGTCTATGAGTACCTGACTACTATCGAGTTGAAAACCACAAACGTTACAGTGATAGAGGAACTGAGGAGCATCCTGGATAACATCAGCTACCCCTTCCCCATCGACAGAAACATAATGATCTCTGAGGTCAACATCACCACAGGTGAACACAAAGTTCTGCCAATGTTGTGTTATCGCTCTATGCAGATGACTGGGTCACAGGTTTGAAGTATCATGTATTTGCTTGTCTATCGTGTTTGACAATGTGTTATGACTGTATTGAACAGTCTCTGCTGGATTTCCCAGACATTTTTTGTGACTGCTGTGACCAAAAATGCAGGATTTTGAGGCAGCTCTTCCAAAGAAAATGCTGAGCAATTTGGGGTTATTTTTGTATGTTTTTAGCACTAAAGTTATGGGAATCAGGAAAGTATGCAGAAACATTTGTGATTTAATAATGTATCATATTTCATTCAAGCTATAGACATGTTTTCCAGTAAGAATTAAACAAAATTGTAAAATTGTATCACTTGAAATATAAGTGCCATATTGTGTCCTAAACTCCAAAAACAAGCAAAGGAATTTGGAAATGGATGCGACATTTAGTATGAAGAATTGCAATGATTGGTCAAACTGGCGGGAAAGTTAAACAATTGGTCAAATTTTTGCAAATGTTGCATTGAATTGACATATTTAGAAGCTCCCACTGATCCACATAGATTGGTCGATTTTCAGTGAATTGTTAGGATGCAAAATCATATGTTCCTGGATAGAATGATAACACCTTTCCATCACAAATGTTAACCTTCATCCACAAAAGAGTATCATTTGGACTAAATTTTCCACAACATTGTGCTTTTCTGTCCTCAGTTTGCTATCCATTCACGGATGGGTTCCAATGCACATGTGAGGACCAGTATCGCTGGTCATGTGACAAGTGTCTTCTGTATGGTCCATGTGACAACATTACTGATGAGACATGTGGATGCATCAATGCCCTTCCGCCTGATGAAGAATACTGCCAGCTCTCCCAACTCAGTACGTTCTCATGTCTGGTCAGAGTTTACATAAAAATGTGGATACAGCCAAGAATCTGAAGCTGTAACACTGTACAAGGCCTCAATTCTCCTGAGTCCTTAATGTAAGAGTATTGACCCATACTGGGATTGATCAACTCATAGATATGGTTAAAACACTAACTTTAAAGACACCCTCACATTCATAGAAGTCATTATTTTAGAAGCGCTTTAGAATGTATCATGATGATTTGAGGTGAATATCTCTGTGAAATCTCTGTGTCTATTCCAACTCTGAAATCAGCATTCCTTTGACTTTTGTCTCCAAACAGTCAATACAACTTGTCCTATCACAACTTCTCCACCTCCAACAACCACTTCTCCACCCCCATCCACCACTTCGTCACCTCCATCAACCACTTCGTCACCTCCAACAACCACTTCACCACCTCCATCAACCACTTCTCCACCTCCATCAACCACTTCTCCACCTCCATCAACCACTTCTCCATCTCCATCAACCACTTCGTCACCTCCAACAACCACTTCACCACCTCCATCCACAACTTCTCCACCCCCATCCACCACTTCGTCACCTCCATCAACAAGTAGGACTTTCAAAAGAGTTGGCTTCCTGTCAAACAGCAAATAGACACGTTCGAACCTCATGTATTTGAAATGGATACTTTCCCATGATGCACCTGTTCTCACTGCAGGTCCTCCAGTGGACTATGAGTACCTGACTATTATCGAGTTGAAAACCACAAATGTTACAGTGATAGAGGAACTGAGGAGCATCCTGGATAACATCAGCTACCCCTTCCCCATCGACAGCAACATACTGATATCTGAGGTCAACATCACCACAGGTGAAAACAAAGTTCTGCCAATGTTGTGAAATCGCTCCATGCAGATGACTGGGTCACAGGTTTGAAGTATTATGTATTTGCTTGTCTATCATGTTTGACGATGTGTTATGAATGTATGGAACAATCTCTGCTGGATTTCCTAGACATCTTTTGTGACTGTTTTGACCAAAAATGCAGGATTTTGAGGCAGCTCTTCCAAAGAAAATGCTGAGCAATTTGGGGTTATTTTTGTATGTTTTTAGCACTAAAGTTATGGGAATCAGGAAAGTATGCAGAAAAATTTGTGATTTAATAATGTATCATATTTCATTCAAGCTATAGACAAGTTTTCCAGTAAGAATTAAACAAAATTGTAAAATTGTATCACTTGAAATAAAAGTGCCATATTGTGTCCTAAACTCCAAAAACAAGCAAGGGAATTTGGAAATGGATGCGACATTTAGTATGAAGAAGTGCGATGATTGGTCAAACTGGCGGGAAAGTTAAACAATTGGTCAAATTTTCGCAAATGTTGCATTGAATTGACATATTTAGAAGCTCCCACTGATCCACATAGATTGGTCGATTTTTAGTGAATTGTTAGGATGCAAAATCACATATTCCTGGATAGAATGATAACACCTTTCCATCACAAATGTTAACTTTCGTCCACAAAAGAGTATCATTTGGACCTAATTTTCCACAACATTGTGCTTTTCTGTCCTCAGTTTGCTATCCATTCACGGATGGGTTCCAATGCACATGTGAGGACCAGTATCGCTGGTCATGTGACAAGTGTCTTCTGTATGGGTCATGTGACAACATTACTGATGAGACGTGTGGATGCATCAATGCCCTTCCGCCTGATGAAGAATACTGCCAGCTCTCCCAACTCAGTACGTTCTCATGTCTGGTCAGAGTTTACATAAAAATGTGGATACAGCCAAGAATCTGAAGCTGTAACACTGTACAAGGCCTCAATTCTCCTGAGTCCTTAATGTAAGAATATTGACCCATACTGGGATTGATCAACTCATAGATATGGTTAAAACACTAACTTTAAAGACACCCTCACATTCATAGAAGTCATTAACTTAGAAGCACTTTAGAATGTGTTTTGATCATTGCTCCTTGACTTTTGTCTCCAAACAGTCAATACAACTTGTCCTATCACAACTTCTCCACCTCCAACAACCACTTCTCCACCTCCATCAACCACTTCGTCACCTCCAACAACCACTTCTCCACCCCCATCCACCACTTCTCCACCCCCATCCACCACTTCGTCACCTCCATCAACAAGTAGGGCTTTGACAAGAGTTGGCTTCCTGTCAAACAGCAAATAGACATGTAAGAACGTCATGTATTTGAAATGGATACATTCCCATGATGCACCTGTTCTCACTGCAGGTCTTCCAGTGGTCTATGAGTACCTGACTACTATCGAGTTGAAAACCACAAATGTTACAGTGATAGAGGAACTGAGGAGTATCCTGGATAACATCAGCTACCCCTTCCCCATCGACAGAAACATAATGATCTCTGAGGTCAACATCACCACAGGTGAACACAAAGTTCTGCCAATGTTGTGTTATCGCTCTATGCAGATGACTGGGTCACAGGTTTGAAGTATCATGTATTTGCTTGTCTATCGTGTTTGACAATGTGTTATGACTGTATTGAACAGTCTCTGCTGGATTTCCCAGACATTTTTTGTGACTGCTGTGACCAAAAATGCAGGATTTTGAGGCAGCTCTTCCAAAGAAAATGCTGAGCAATTTGGGGTTATTTTTGTATGTTTTTAGCACTAAAGTTATGGGAATCAGGAAAGTATGCAGAAACATTTGTGATTTAATAATGTATCATATTTCATTCAAGCTATAGACATGTTTTCCAGTAAGAATTAAACAAAATTGTAAAATTGTATCACTTGAAATATAAGTGCCATATTGTGTCCTAAACTCTAAAAACAAGCAAAGGAATTTGGAAATGGATGCGACATTTAGTATGAAGAATTGCAATGATTGGTCAAACTGGCGGGAAAGTTAAACAATTGGTCAAATTTTTGCAAATGTTGCATTGAATTGACATATTTAGAAGCTCCCACTGATCCACATAGATTGGTCGATTTTCAGTGAATTGTTAGGATGCAAAATCATATGTTCCTGGATAGAATGATAACACCTTTCCATCACAAATGTTAACCTTCATCCACAAAAGAGTATCATTTGGACTAAATTTTCCACAACATTGTGCTTTTCTGTCCTCAGTTTGCTATCCATTCACGGATGGGTTCCAATGCACATGTGAGGACCAGTATCGCTGGTCATGTGACAAGTGTCTTCTGTATGGGTCATGTGACAACATTACTGATGAGACGTGTGGATGCATCAATGCCCTTCCGCCTGATGAAGAATACTGCCAGCTCTCCCAACTCAGTACGTTCTCATGTCTGGTCAGAGTTTACATAAAAATGTGGATACAGCCAAGAATCTGAAGCTGTAACACTGTACAAGGCCTCAATTCTCCTGAATCCTTAATGTAAGAGTATTGACCCATACTGGGATTGATCAACTCATAGATATGGTTAAAACACTAACTTTAAAGACACCCTCACATTCATAGAAGTCATTATTTTAGAAGCACTTTAGAATGTGTTTTGATGATTTGCTCCTTGACTTTTGTCTCCAAACAGTCAATACAACTTGTCCTATCACAACTTCTCCACCTCCAACAACCACTTCTCCACCTCCATCAACCACTTCTCCACCCCCATCCACCACTTCGCCACCTCCATCAACAAGTAGGGCTTTCAAAAGAGTTGGCTTCCTGTCAAACAGCAAATAGACACGTTCGAACCTCATGTATTTGAAATGGATACTTTCCCATGATGCACCTGTTCTCAATGCAGGTCCTCCAGTGGTCTATGAGTACCTGACTACTATCGAGTTGAAAACCACAAATGTTACAGTGATAGAGGAACTGAGGAGCATCCTGGATAACATCAGCTACCCCTTCCCCGTCGACAGCAACATACTGATCTCTGAGGTCAACATCACCACAGGTGAACACAAAGTTCTGCCAATGTTGTGTTATCGCTCTATGCAGATGACTGGGTCACAGGTTTGAAGTATCATGTATTTGCTTGCTGCTTTGCATGTTAGTGCCATATTCCTAAACTCCATAAACAAGCAAATGAATATGTAAATAGATGTGAAATTTAGTATAGAGAAGTGCAATGATTGGAAAAATCCATGAGAAAGTTAAACAATTTGTCAAATATGCGTTTCGTTACGTTGAATGAATATATATGGAAGCTCCAGCTGAACCACATAGATTGGCCAATTTTTTAGTTTTGAATAACTGTACATTCCTGGATAGACTGACAGTTTTCCATCACAAAATGTTTCCCTTTGAACATGAAAACTTTGTTTGTGTTTTTCTGCCCTCAGTATGCTATCCTTTCAGGGCTGGGTTCCAATGCACATGTGAGGACCAGTATCGCTGGCCATGTGACAAGTGTCTTCTGTATGGTTCATGTGAGCCATACAGTCCAGCCACACAGAACACTACCGGGGACACGTGTGGCTGCATCAATGCCCTTCCTCCTGATGAAGAATACTGCCAGCTCTCCAATCAAATCCCATTCAGTACGCATTAATAGCTGAACAATTCTCCTCTCAACTATTCAAACTACAATCTTTATTAAAAACAAATTACTTAAGTAATTATTTTCACTTTTTTCCCAAACAGATTCCACTTTTTGTGCTTTACCCCCCACTCCTCCACCCACCTCCCCCACCTCTCCTCCACCCACCTCCACCACCTCTCCTCCAACGACCCCCATCACCTCTCCTCCACCCAACTCCACCACCTCTCCTCCACCCACCTCCACCACCTCTCCTCCACCCACCTCCACCACCTCTCCTCCAGCGACCCCCATCACCTCCACCACCTCTCCTCCAACGACCTCCATCACCTCCACCACCTCTCCTCCACCCACCTCCACCACCTCTCCTCCAACCACCTCCACCACCTCTCCTCCACCCAACTCCACCACCTCTCCTCCACCCACCTCTCCTCCAACCACCTCCACCACCTCTCCTCCAACCACCTCCACCACCTCTCCTCCAACAACCTCCACCACCTCTCCTCCACCCACCTCCACCACCTCTCCTCCACCCAACTCCACCACCTCTCCTCCAACCACCTCCACCACCTCTCCTCCAACGACCCCCATCACCTCCACCACCTCTCCTCCACCCAACTCCACCACCTCTCCTCCACCCACCTCCACCACCTCTCCTCCACCCTCCTCCACCACCTCTCCTCCAACGACCCCCATCACCTCCACCAACTCCACCACCTCTCCTCCAACAACCCCCATCACCTCCACCAACTCCACCACCTCTCCTCCAACCACCTCCACCACCTCTCCTCCAACCACCTCCACCACCTCTCCTCCAACGACCCCCACCACCTCCACCACCTCTCCTCCAACGACCCCCATCACCTCCACCACCTCTCCTCCAACCACCTCCACCACCTCTCCTCCAACCACCTCCACCACATCTCCTCCAACCACCTCCACCACCTCTCCTCCACCCAACTCCACCACCTCTCCTCCAACGACCCCCATCACCTCCACCAACTCCACCACCTCTCCTCCAACGACCCCCATCACCTCCACCAACTCCACCACCTCTCCTCCAACGACCCCCATCACCTCCACCAACTCCACCACCTCTCCTCCAACCACCTCTCCTCCAACCACCTCCACCACCTCTCCTCCAACGACCCCCATCACCTCCACCACCTCTCCTCCAACCACCTCCACCACCTCTCCTCCAACGACTCCCATCACCTCCACCACCTCTCCTCCAACCACCTCCACCACCTCTCCTCCAACGACCCCCATCACCTCCACCACCTCTCCTCCAACCACCTCCACCACCTCTCCTCCAACCACCTCCACCACATCTCCTCCAACCACCTCCACCACCTCCACCACCTCTCCTCCAATGACCCCCATCACCTCCACCACCTCTCCTCCAATGACCCCCATCACCTCCACCACCTCTCCTCCAACGACCCCCATCACCTCCACCACCTCTCCTCCAATGACCCCCACCACCTCTCCTCCACCCACCTCCACCAGCTCTCCTCCAACAGGTAAGACTGAGAAGGTGGTTTACTCAAATCCAAACCGGTTGCACGACATTTCACTTCACTTTCACTTTTCATTATCAATTCCTAATTACCAAGAAATCACAAGATCAGGATTCACACACGAGGCATTGGTTAAACAGTCGTCGTAGCAACAGAAAGATGTTGTAGATGAGACAAAGTAGGTCAAAGATGATGGAGGACTTGTGATAGATGACAATCACTGCATCACAACCACAGCCCATACTACGTATGGTATAGGTATATAGCACCTTCTAATGCTCCACGCAGCAACACATGAAGAGACAGCACGAGTCTGACTGGAGACTGACTGGCTGACTGGGCTGACTGCTGACTGGGATGAGTGCTGACTGGGATGAGTGGTGACTGGGATGAGTGGTGACTGGGATGAGTGCTGACTGGGATGAGTGGTGACTGGGATGGATGTTGACTGGGCTGAGTGGTGACTGGGATGAGTGGTGACTGGGATGAGTGGTGACTTGGCTGAGTGGTGACTGGGCTGAGTGCTGACTGGGCTGAGTGGTGACTGGGATGAGTGGTGACTGGGATGAGTGGTGACTGGGATGAGTGGTGACTGGGATGAGTGGTGACTGGGATGGATGTTGACTGGGCTGAGTGGTGACTGGGATGAGTGGTGACTGGGATGAGTGGTGACTGGGATGAGTGGTGACTGGGATGGATGTTGACTGGGTTGAGTGGTGACTCCACCTACACCATGGGTCAGCAGGTGTCTCAGGCCACCGTACAATAGACCACCACACACTGCAGAGGTTCACCTGGGACCGTTTGAAACAGCAGAAACTACACCACCAACAACTACACAAACACCAGCTGCCATTCTTGGTACTGCAAGCAACTACTACAGCAGCAAATGCTAGACACTATGCTATTGCTCACCCCCACAGTAGAATATGTATGTTGTATGTCGTACTTAGTTATAGCACTTGGTTCTATGAACATCCTTACTGTACCTTACTGTTGTTGTTCCTCTTTCTTCTGACAAATGTACGCATTGTAAGTCGCTTTGGCTAAAAGCGTCTGCTAAATGCCCTGAATGTAAATGTAAATGAAGAATATAAAGCGTTTTCTCATGTGACTTTCAGCTGCGATCGAGTTGGACATGTCAGTGACCCTAGACCTGGATTTCACTGAGGAACTGAATAATCCAGCGAGCAGTCAGTTCATAGAGCTGAGAGATAGAGTGGAGTCAGCGGTGGGTCTCGGTCCAGACACATTCTGTTGTAGACGTGACAGACCTGAGCTCACAGTCTGCTTCTCTCACAGCTGCAGGCAAACTATGGATCTCTCCAAGGATTCAGTTCGGTTCGCGTGCGAGGATTCAGGTACCATGTCCGATATTATTATAGGATGCATACCAACCATACCAATATCATGTCTATATATATATATATATATATATATATATATTCAGATCGTTGATGACAACCTATATGATGGGGCTGGCTGCTAACAGGATGCTAACGGGATGCTAACAGGATGCTAACGGGATGCTAACAGGATTCTAACGGGATGCTAACAGGATGCTAACAGGATGCTAACGGGATGCTAACAGGATGCTAACGGGATGCTAACGGATTGTTCTGTTTGCCAGTGAGGGGAGTGTCGTCGTAGCCTTCACTATCGTGACAGCCATGGCGACTCCTGGACAGTTGGCGGCCGCCAACGGGAACCTCGGGCAGAGCTTTGTGGACATCGCCCCGGTGACAGGCTTCACCACAGCATCCTACTTCAGTCAGTAACAAAGATATGATGAGGAGACTCATATGATACTCCTGATACTCCTATACTTATACTCATATGATACTTATACTCATATGATACTTATACTCCTTTGATATTTATACTCCTATGACATTATACTCATATGATAGATACTTATCCTCATATGATACTTATCCTCATATGATACTTATCCTCATATGATAGATAGTTATCCTCATATGATACTTATACTCATATGATAGATACTTATCCTCATATGATAGATACTTATACTCATATGATAGATACTTATCCTCATATGATAGATACTTATACTCATATGATAGATACTTATCCTCATATGATAGTTATACTTATATGATAGGTAGTTATACTCATATGAGATAGTTATCCTCATATGATACTTATCCTCATATGACAGATACTTATCCTCATATGACAGATACCCCTGCACATACTCCTATGATGTTCGTGTGAGTGTAAACCCCTCGTTCTGCCCCCCCCCACCCTGACAGGCCCAGACCGCATCACCTTCCGCAGCCCCGTGTACACGGGCCAGTCCCGGACCCTGAGCTGTGGACCCCCCCCTGCCCTGGGCCTCGGGGACCAGTCGGGCGTCACCTGGACCCTGGGCACCAACACCGTCCAGACCCAAGGCCGCTTCCAGATAACCAACGGCCCCGGCAGCTCCCGGCTGACCATCCGCCGCCTGATCCCGGCGGACAGAGGTGAGTCCCCGGGATCCATCCCTCCCCCCCCCCGCCGCCGCCAGCATCGCCCCCCCCCCCCCCCCCGCGTGTTGACTGATCATGTCCGCCTCTGTGCCCCCTCTGTGTCGTTGGTTCGTCTCAGCTATGTTCACCTGCACAATGCGGCTGCAGGGCGGGTCTCTGACGTTCATCCAGAACGGGAGCTTCACCGCGGCGACCCTGCTGGAGGCCCCGGTCATCGAGGTCAACAGGCTGAGCAACGCCGTCTGCACGGCCCTCAGCGTGCCGCGGGTATGCTGCGTCCAGCCGCCCTACAAGACCCAGTGGCTAAATGTGGGCCCAGGTAAGCACCACCCTACTAATTGCAGGTCCAACTGTAAACTATTTTTCATATGAAAGAGACTCCCAAGAGGAGTCCAGCCGTACAAGCCCCCCCCGCCCCGCACACAAACACAGATAATATCTAACTTTATCAGAACCGCTCAGCAATTCTATATTTTATCACAAATGTTCATCACTTTATCACTTCATCACTTTAGCCATTTGTTTAACTTGTTTTAGCCATTTTACATAAAAAAAACGGTGTGCATGTTTACATAGATGACTTGACTTTTGAACTCTGTTAAAATCTTTTCACTTGATTTAAGCCAACATTCAACATTTCTTCACGTCTTAAATGCATTCAAAAACGCATTTTCTAGCTGGAACCAAAGTCCTACCCTCAGGTATCGCCCTAGCTTCAGAAAGAGCTTTTATGTACCCAAAGATTAAAAAAAAAAAAAAAAGTCTAACCTTTTTTTTTTTTTAAAGGACAGAAGCTGCATGGAATACACAGGCTGTAAACGTTGCCACCCTTTGTCCTCCACAGAGCAGCAGGCGGAGCAGGGAAACTGTGTGACATACGTCTACAGGTTCGACTGTGCGGTCGAACCTGCGTTCGATACCAAAATATGCAGCGTCAGAGACAACCCCACCTTCAATGTGAGCAGCCGGATCAACATCATCACAGGTCAGCTCGTGGTTTCGAGACGCCTAGAGAGACAAAGTCTAGAATAGCCACGCTCGTGTTGAAAGCTGCTGTGGGTTACAGCCGTACAGAGGGAGGAAACGAGTGTCGAGGTTGTCCCTGAGCGAGACGCCTCTCACCCTGACTGCTCCCGAACGAGCTGGCTGTTGAACGTGTGAATGAATGGGTGAATGTTTGGCAACATTGTAAAGCGCTTTAAGTGGCCACTGTTTAGAAGAGCGCGTGTGAATGCCGTCCACTCTCTCTCTTGTGTTTGTTTGTCGTGTCGTAGACTTCACCTGTAACAACGCGCTGTACGGCCCGGGCCAGGTGGGGACAGAGTCCAGCCCCAGATGTGGGCCCGGTCTGGAGGGGGAGCGCCTAGCTGTGTGCCAGGCCAACGGGGAGTGGCGGACGCTGGTCAACACCTGCGTCTTGACCAAGATCAATGAGCTGCTGACACAGTCCGAGGTACACAGCATTGGACGGATTATATACCAGCTTGTGGTGCGTCTGTCCGACATTTACATTGAGGGCATTTAGCAGACGCTTTTATCCAAAGCCACTTACAATGAGGACATTTGTCAGAAGAAAGAGAAACATTATATCGCTGCCGGTACAGTAAAGGTGCTAATAGAAACAAGTGCAGTCACTAACAATTTTTAGGTTAACCCATTCCCTGTATACACTAACCATCACTAGGTTAACCCATTCCCCGTATACACTAACCATCACTAGGTTAACCCATTCCCCGTATACAACAAAGATAGCTAGGATAAGATGCTACATAATGCTAAGTACTAAGTACTATTTTTAAGTGCAAGGAAGGATGTACACCATACAATAAGTGTGTAAGAGAGGTGTGGAGGGGTTAGATTATCCTCTGCAATAAAATCATAACACAATATGCTTCATCTTAATACGATATTTAATTTTTTTCTCTTTTCAGAGTTTGAACCAGAATTCTGTTGCCACATTCGTGGATGATCTCAGCGACGTGGTCACTTCCAACGTTACCCAGATAACGCAGTCCCCGGCCACCATTTCAGCCATCGTCGACATCCTGACCGCCGTGGGCAACGTGAGCACAGGCATCGTGGAGGACACCATGCAGGTGAGTGGCGTCCCTCAGGGCTCTGACCCCGACACGGTGACACGGTGACGCGGTGACGCGGTGACACGCCCTCGGGATGCGGGCAGGAGGAACCATGTGTGCTCAACCCACGTCTTCTCTCTGCAGAACATCCTGAACACGGTGGATGTGATCGTGGGCGACGCCACCATCGCCTCGTGGGCGGAGCTGAACGACAACGCAACCCTCAACACCAGCTCCTTGTTCCTGAGCTCCATGGAGACCATCACCAGCTTCCTGACCGGGGACTTCTCCATCGCCACGCCCAGCATCCTGCTGAACAGAACCCGCTTCAACGACTCCTTCACGGCCGACGTCAACTCCAGCCTGACGATCGACCTCACGAACACCAGCCTCACGGACGTCTTCATCACCACCATCACCTTCTCCACCCTCGACAACGTCCTGCCCCCCCGCAACGGCAGCTTCAACGCCAGCGAGGACGCCAACGCCACCGGCGTGGAGAACCGGATCAACGCGGCGGTGGTGCTGATCCAGCTGAACGAGTCCAGGGAGCTGCGGCCCAACCTGAGGCTGTCCTACAGCAAGCTGAACGTCTCTCTCACCGAGGACCCGCAGTGCGTCTTCTGGAACTTCGAGCTGCTGGACTCGCAGGGCGGCTGGGACGACGAGGGCTGCACCGTCGACACGGACCAGGACGACCCGGACGTGGTGGTCTGCAACTGTGACCACCTGACCTCCTTCTCCCTGCTCATGTCCACGGGCCTGCCCCCCGACGCCAAGAAGGCCCTGGACATCATCACCTACATCGGCGTGGCCATCTCCATCGTCAGCCTGGTGATCTGCCTGGTCATCGAGGCGCTCACCTGGAAGGCCATGACCAGGAACACCACCTCCTTCCTGCGCCACGTCTCGCTGGTCAACATCGCCGTGTCCCTGCTCATCGCCGACATCTGGTTCATCATCGGCGCCGCCATCACCTCGGAGAGGGACGAGACGGAGAAGGTGCCCCTGGCGGCGTGCAGCGCGGCCACCTACTTCATCCACCTCTTCTACCTGGCGCTCTTCTTCTGGATGCTGGTGTCGGCGCTGCTGCTCTTCTACCGGACCGTCATGGTCTTCTCCCACATGTCCAAGTCCACCATGCTGGCCATCGGCTTCTCGCTGGGCTACGGCGCGCCCCTGATCATCGCCTCGGTGACGGTGGCGGCCACGGCGCCGCAGTCGCCCCCGGGTTACATCCGGGACAACAACGGCTGCTGGCTGAGGTGGGAGGACACCTACGCCCTGCTGGCCTTCATCATCCCCGCCGGGGTCATCGTCCTCGTCAACTTCGTCATCATCGTCGTGGTGCTGGTGAAGATGCTGCGGCGCGGCGTGGAGGGCAGCCAGCCCGAGGAGAAGAACACGCTGCTGGTCATCTTCCGGTGCGTGGCCATCTTGTTCCCCACCTTCGGGCTCACCTGGGCCCTCGGCGTCGGGATCATGGTGGCTCCCCAGAACCTGGGGCTCCACGTCACCTTTGCGTTGTTCAACTCCTTGCAGGTATGTGGACGTGATGTCGTGCGTTTACATTTAGGAGCAGGCGCTTTTATCCAAAGCGACTGATAAGTACATTTGTCAGGAGATACGATACAGCGGTACAGTAAGGACGTTAATAGAACCTAGATAGTGCTGAGCAGAGCAACTAACAATCACTAGGTTAACCCATTACCCGTATATACTAGGGTTACCAGACGTCCCCGGATTTCACTGTGACTGAAAGAAAGATCCCCCCCCCCCCCCCCCCCCCCGGTCAACAATCCCGTCCGCCTGCAACCCCCCACAACAATCCCGTCCGACCACAAACCCCGCCCCCCCCCACAACAATCCCGTCCGACCACAAACCCTCCCCACCCCCCCCGCCCCGGTCAACAATCCCGTCCGGGCAGTGTCCCCGTTTTCGTTCTCTATGACAAAAACAAACTACATGTTTGGAGGTTTTGGAGGACAGCCGGGCTTTAGAGAGTCTCTCATTGTGTCAAGTCTTTCAGTCTTATATGAGTCTTATATGTATATATTGTATATATTGAGTCTTATATTATATTATATATAAGTCTTTATATGAGTGTGGCCTGGGCCTTGGAATCGCACCCTACTATTCCATTTCAACAATGGAAGTCAAAGGTTAACCTTTGTAAAAAAAAATAATAATAATAAAAAACATTTAACAAACCAAAACACTTTGATCTTCAAATATATCTAAACACATTTTCGACGTCATTTATACTTTTTTCAGACTCGACAGTTTTAACTTCTCACCCGCTTCGTATGTTTTCAGTTGGTCTTCGGTTGACGCTAGAGCGTGATGACGTCACGCGCTCCAGCTTTGGGCGCGAAGGTTCAGAAAGCGCTCGGGTCCACTGGCAGCCACAGGGGGGCGCTGTGTCCCGGGCTAGATTTAAATGCTCAAGAGCTGAAATGTTGTGTTTTATTAAATGGTGATATGGGAGGATTAAGACTAAGAGTTATCCTCATCTATGATTTTCTTTTCAGGGTTTCTTCATTCTTGTGTTCGGGACCCTAATGGACTCAAAGGTATTCTATCTAAGTATTTCATTACAGAATGGACTGTATACAGTCGTAGTTTTAATGATGAAAAATACAAAATAAGGATTTGTGACCTGCTTGTTGCTCCTTCAGATCCGAGCTGCTCTGTCCAAAACCGTCCCGGGCCTCAGCTCCTCCTCCAACCAGACCAGGGTTCGTAATCACCTCCATCTACCTCCATCTACCCCCATAGACCTCCATCTACCTCCATCTACCTCCATAGACCTCCATCTACCTCCATAGACCTCCATCTACCTCCATAGACCTTCATCTACCTCCATAGACCTCCATCTACCTCCATCTACCTCCATAGACCTCCATCTACCTCCATAGACCTCCATCTACCTCCATAGACCTCCATCTGGTCTCCATTTGCCTTTAGCTTAGATTAAGGATATTATGCATATGTTGGACTAACCCACCCCACCAAACCCTTACCTTAACCTCACCAGACCTTAACCACACCAGACCCTTACCTTAACCACACCAGACCCTTACCTTAACCACAGCCTTACCTTAGCCCTGTGTCTTGTGTTCTCAGAGTACGAGCGGCGGAGCCTCGTCTTCTGGAGGATGGGCTCTCTTCAACAGGATACGAGGACGACGCGGTGAGACAGACAGACGGACAGACAGACAGACAGACAGAGGGACAGACAGACAGACAGAGGGACAGACAGACAGACAGACAGAGGGACAGACAGACAGAGGGACAGACAGGGACAGACAGACAGAGGGACAGACAGACAGATAGACAGACAGACAGATAGACCGACAGACAGAGGGACAGACAGACAGACAGAGGGACAGACAGACAGACAGACAGACAGAGGGACAGACAGGGACAGACAGACAGAGGGACAGACAGACAGATAGACCGACAGACAGAGGGACAGACAGATAGAGGGACAGACAGACAGAGGGACAGACAGACAGACAGGCAGGCAGACAGACAGACAGAGGGACAGACAGACAGACAGACAGAGGGACAGCGGGACAGACAGACAGACAGAGGGACAGACAGACAGACAGACAGAGGGACAGACAGACAGACAGGCAGACAGACAGACAGACGATATCACCCTCACCTTGACACCATGCCTCTCTCTCTTCCAGATGTGTACCACGTGTCGAGCGCGGCGAACAACAGCAGCTCCAACGGCGCGTCGGAGTCCTTCATCTCCACTTGATTCTGACCGTTTGTTATTCAATCTTAACGCTGTGACGTAACGCTGAGCACTTTTCATTACTTGCAGGGAATATTAAATATGGGGATTGTTCCTTTCACCGAGATTCTGTGGGAAGTTTTTACAGCTGTGCTGAATTATTTTTATTTGTTTTGTATTTGAACTCTCAATAAAAGTTGTACATGTTATGTTTTAGACAGTATTGATTATATACTGCGTTTTGTCATTGTCTTTTACAATTTAAAATATTGACATACATATGAGACTTCAGTAAGTAAGAATTAGGATACATAGCTGTAATACAGGAGCTGAGACAGACAAAAGGTCAATATGTTTGTAATACTATGTGGCAGGGTCAGGAAACACCATATAATATTACTTTGCACAACTTCATTGGAAATTTGGAAACTGAAATCGAAATAATTTGAGCATTGTATGCATATACAGTCATTTATATATATATATATATATATATATATATAGTCATCCCGTTTCACCCTTGGCATTCAAGAAAGTTTCAGAAGTAGTGAAACATTAACTGACAATTAACTAAATATATTTTAAAAAACAACGGACCATAGACTTTACATGGTTTCAACGTGTCAACATTCTCTCACCTGAGCGGGGCGCTGTTGTACTCGTCATTAAACCGTAGAAATAAACACTACAACAACTACAGTGAATGAAGGGGGAAACATAAGTACTTATTAACCACTCCATACTGGTCAGCATACTGGTACTCGCTTTTACCAGCATTCTAAAGGCAAAGTACATATGTTGTACTGCGAGGGGGGCTTTTATTGTTGAAGGGGCGAGACAATTTCAAGCCGGAAGTGCACATTCTTCTTCCGCCTGCCGGTTGACAGGACGAGATACGTAAATAAACGAACAACGCATGTTTACGAAATACGGCAATATCGTTCTCTAATTGTTCAGGCGATGGCGCGACTCATATCGAGATATTAATAACTATATGTAGGTTGAATTATATTATTATTATTATTATACATCGTTAGATTTAGATACAGCGAACGTTAGATGACTTTTGATCAGATACTTCTTGATACTATTAGATACTACTAACGTGAATGTTAGATACTACCATAGAGCTAGATCACTTTAGATAAGATACTACTAGATAGAGCTGGATTACTTTACGCAAGATACTGCTGAATAATACGAGGTACCATTAGTTTACGCTCCGGCCCCAGCGGTGCCTTCTGCTCCAGTGGTTCAGTAGTAGGACATGTTGTGACGAAAGGTCACCAGGTCGGGGTCAAGCCAGGGGTCAAAGGTCGTCACAGCAGCATCAGAGGAAACAGGCGTCTCCTCTGCAGTACCGGGGCGGCGGCGGAGGACACAGTCTACGTTAGATGGACGGTGCCGGTCGCGTCTTGGTCGCCGTTGTTGTCTAAAGAAGCGCGCATCGCCGTCCGGTGAGATGCTCCCCCAGCTGGGGCGGAAGGGTCTGGTGGGACTGGCGGTGGGGGCCACCGCGGGCCTGGGACTCATCGCGTTGATCATCTACCAGGAGGTGAGGAGGAGGAGGATGATGATGAGGAGGAGCAGCAGGTGCCAGCAGGAGGTGCTGGAGAACGTGCCACTGCTCCCTCCTCCTCCCCCCCCCAACCACCTGGTGCTCTGCTCGGACCACCTGGATGCGGAAGGTAGGTCGAAGGAGGCTGCCGAGAAAGTACCGCGCACGTGTGTGTGTGTGTGTGTGTGTGTGTGTGTGTGTGTGTGTGTGTGTGTGTGTGTGTGTGTGTGTGTGTGTGTGTGTGTGTGTGTGTGTGTGTGTGTGTGAGACACACCACAGTATAGTAGTCAGGTCGGTTGTTTTAGTCCACCTCCTCTAAAGGATTTAGAGGAGCAAGTCTCCGACCCCGGAGGGAACAAACCTTGAGACGGAACCTGAGGAGACCACTTTGAGGGGGGGGGGGGGGGCAGATATAAAGTCAGCACTGCAAGCAAAACAAGGCGGTTGGACGGTTGCAAAACAAACATTGAACGGCTGCGGTCAGGTCGTGGTGTTCCTCTCTCCCTGTGGACACACACACACACACACACACACACACACACACATATGACATGCCGCCCCACACTATGTCATGTCCAGCAGGAGCGTGACTCCTCTCTCCTTCTCTCCTCCTCCTCTCTCCTCTCCTCCTCCTCTCCTCCTCTCTCCTCCTCTCCTCTCTCTCCTCCTCTCCTCTTCTCCTCCTCTCTCCTCTCCTCTTCTCCTTCTCTCTCCTCCTCTCCTCCTCTCTCCTCCTCTCCTCTCTCCTCCTCTCCTCCTTCTCTCCTCCTCTCCTCTCTCTCCTCCTCCTCTCCTCCTCTCCTCTCTCTCTCCTCCTCTCTCCTCCTCTCCTCTCTCTCCTCCTCTCTCCTCCTCCTCCTCTCCTCTCTCTCCTCCCCTCCTCCTCCTCTCCTCCTCTCCTCTCTCTCCTCTCTCC
>NC_140289.1:35017-107517 GCF_964030765.1 Micromesistius poutassou
AGAGAGAGAGAGAGAGAGAGAGAGAGAGAGAGAGAGGTTAGTGGAGGCCTGAGGGAGAGAGAGAGAGAGGTTAGTGGAGGACGAGAAGAGAGAGAGAGAGACTACTACGAGCAGCAGCTCCTCCGGCGGTGGTGTCAGCGTGTGAGGTGTGAATAAAGGTTGTTCTCTCCAGGAGGGGCGTGGAGGAGAGCCAGCGGGCGCGGCGGCGCCGCCCCCTCAGAGAGCGCAGCGACTCCCAGAGCTCCAGCTCCGTCTACTTCACCGCCAGCCAGGGCGCCGCCAGCACGCAGGGCGGGGCCAGCGAGGCCGGGTAGGTGCCCCCCGGCTCCGGCCAATCGGGACGGAGCCCTCGACGGGCTCAGGCGCTCTGGATCAATCGGAGCGCTCCTCTCGTTAGTGTCCTCCTGAGCCCTCGTTGGGCTCACACCCACAGCAGACTATATGTATTATATATAATACATATATAATGTATATTATAATAGATATATATCATATATAATGGATTTAATATATTTACAATTTACATTTATGGAATTTAGCAGACACTTTTATGCAAAGCGACTTACAATAAGTACATTTGTCTGAAGAAAGTATGTAATGTATATAATATATAAAGTGTATATAATGTGTATAATGTATATAATATGTAATGTGTATAATGTATATATTATATAATGTGTATAATGTATATAATATATAATGTGTATAATGTATATAATATATAATGTGTATAATGTATATATTATATAATGTGTATAATGTATATAATATATAATGTGTATAATGTATATAATATATAATGTATATAATATATAATATATAATGTATATAATATATAATGTGTATAATGTATATAATGTATAATGTGTATAATGTATATAATATATAATGTGTATAATGTATATAATATATAATGTGTATAATGTATATAATATATAATGTGTATAATGTATATAATATATAATGTGTATAATGTATATAATATATAATGTGTATAATATATAATATATAATGTATAATGTATATAATGTATAATGTGTATAATGTATATAATATATAATGTATATAATATATAATGTATATAATATATAATGTATATAATGTGTATAATGTATATAATATAACGTGTGTCTGTCTCTCTCAGGTACTCTACTGCGTACGCGGACTCTGACTACACGGACCGGGAGACGGACCGGGAGGAGGGGGAGGGGGAGGGGGGGAGGGGGGGGGAGGAGTCCGAGGAGGAGGAGGAGGAGGAGGAGGAGGAGGAGGACCAGAGCTGTGCCACGGTGCTGACCCTGCGGCAGGAGGAGTCTCAGGAGGAGGAGTCCCCGGGGGAGGAGGAGGAGGAGCAGGAGGAGCAGGAGGCGCCGCTGAAGGAGGCGCTGAGCGGGGAGCTGGCGCTGCTGCTGGCCCAGAGCGACGTGCTGCAGACCGGAGACGCCCGGCTCAGAGCGGACGGCCTGGGGCTGCTGCTGGCCCACCGCACACAGGTACACACACACACACACACACACTGCTGGCCCACCGCACACAGGTACACACACACACACACACACACACACACACACACACACACACACACACACACACACACACACACACACACACACACACTCTGCTGGCCCACAGGTACACACACACACACTCTGCTGGCCCACAGGTACACACACACACACACACACACACTCTGCTGGCCCACAGGACACAGGTACACACACACACACACACACACTCTGCTGGCCCACAGGTACACACACACACACACACACACACACACACTGCTGGCCCACAGGACACAGGTACACACACACACACACTGCTGGCCCACAGGTACACACACACACACACACACACACACACACACACACACACACACACACACACACACACACACACACACACACACACACACACACACACGACTCGCTGAGGCCCAGCCCTCAGGATGTGAGATGGTTCGGCTCTTCCTGCCGTCTTTGAGTGAACCCAGTCCTGTGATGTCTGTTTCCATGGCGACAGTACGGCGACAGCAAGGACTTCCTGTGGCGTCTGGCGCGGGCGTACAGCGCCGCGCACGCCTCCGCCCGCGACCCCGAGGAGCGGAGCACCATCGCACAGCAGGGTACACCCCCCGCGCGCGCGCGCGCGCGTGTGTGTGTGTGTGTGTGTGTGTGTGTGTAGTTTGAAGCGTGTGTGTGTGCATGCTTGTTTTTGATGCGGTGTGTGTGTGTGTGTGTGTGTGTTTGAAGCAGTGTGTGTGTAGTTTGAAGTGTGTGTAGTTTGAAGCGGTGTGTGTGTGTGCTTGTGTTTGAAGCAGTGTGTGTGTAGTTTGAAGTGTGTGTAGTTTGAAGCGGTGTGTGTGTGTGTGTGTGTGTGTGTGTGCTTGTGTTTGAAGCGGTGTGTGTGTGTGTGTTTGAAGCGTGTTCATGTGTGTGCAGGTCGTGACGAGGCAGAGAGTGTCCTGAGGAAGGGTGATCTGGATGCAGATTGTCACATACGGTAAGACACGCCCCCTTAAGACACGCCCCTTTAAGACACGCCCCTTTAAGATGTACTCCCTTTAAGACACGCCCCCTTAAGACATGCCCCTTTAAGACACGCCCCTTTAAGATGTGCTCCCTTTAAGACACGCCCCTTTACGATGTACTCCCTTTAAGACACGCCCCTTTAAGGTGTGCCCCCCTTTAAGACACGCCCCTTTCAGCCACGCCCACATAAGGCACTAAACAGTGATGGCTTCCCTCATTGAGCAGTAGGCGCGCTTCCTGTTTAGCCCCGCCCTGTATCCTGCTGTAGAGGAAGTGGTCACCATCTCTTCCGTCTGTGTGCAGCTTTGCGGTGCTGGCCGGGCTGACGGCGCAGACAGACAGCATGCACAGCAAACTGAAGAGCCAACGCATCCTCAAGGTCCACACACACACACACACACACACACACACACACACACACACACACACACACACACACACACACGCACACACACACTGTGGACCAGACGGTTCTCTGAGGGTTTCCTTCTGTCGGCTGCAGGAACATCTGGACCGCGCTCTGGCCCTGAGGGACGACCTCCCGCTGGCCTTCCACCTGCTGGGGAGCTGGTCCTACCAGGTACCATGTGCATAGGAGCTGGTCCTACCAGGTACCATGTGCATAGGAGCTGGTCCTACCAGGTACCGTCTGGTCCTACCAGGTACCATGTGTATAGGAGCTGGTCCTACCAGGTACCATGTGTATAGGAGCTGGTCCTACCAGGTACCATGTGTATAGGAGCTGGTCCTACCAGGTACCGTCTGGTCCTACCAGGTACCATGTGTATAGGAGCTGGTCCTACCAGGTACCATGTGCATAGGAGCTGGTCCTACCAGGTACCGTGTGTATAGGAGCTGGTCCTACCAGGTACCATGTGTATAGGAGCTGGTCCTACCAGGTACCATGTGTATAGGAGCTGGTCCTACCAGGTACCATGTGCATAGGAGCTGGTCCTACCAGGTACCATGTGTATAGGAGCTGGTCCTACCAGGTACCATGTGTATAGGAGCTGGTCCTACCAGGTACCATGTGTATAGGAGCTGGTCCTACCAGGTACCATGTGTATAGGAGCTGGTCCTACCAGGTACCATGTGTATAGGAGCTGGTCCTACCAGGTACCATGTGTATAGGAGCTGGTCCTACCAGGTACCGTGTGCATAGGAGCTGGTCCTACCAGGTACCATGTGCATAGGAGCTGGTCCTACCAGGTACCATGTGTATAGGAGCTGGTCCTACCAGGTACCATGTGTATAGGAGCTGGTCCTACCAGGTACCATGTGTATAGGAGCTGGTCCTACCAGGTACCATGTGTATAGGAGGGGGTCCTACCAGGTCTGGTGGATACGGTGGACTGGGCTGACTGGTGGAGACGGTGAACTGGGCTGACTGGTGGACTGGGCTGACTGGTGGACACGGTGAACTGGGCTGACTGGTGGACACGGTGGACTGGGCTGACTGGTGGACACGGTGGACTGGGCTGACTGGTGGACTGGGCTGACTGGTTTGTCCTGCAGGTGGCGACGCTGGGCTGGCTGGAGAGGAAGGCCGCTGCCGCGCTGTACGAGCAGCCCCCCCAGGCCTCGCTGCAGGACGCCCTGGGCCACTTCATGAAGGTACCACGTCCACGCGTTGGGGGGGGGGGGGGTCGGTCGGTTTAGCTCAGGAGGCAGAGCGGGTCGGCTGGTCACCGGAAGGTCGCTGGTTCGATCCCCCCGGCTCCTCCTCCTCCTCCTGGCTGTGAGTGTGGAGGTGTCCCCTGAGCGAGACGCCTCCTCACCCTGACTGCTCCCTGACCCGCCGGCTGTCGCCCTGCGCGGTCGACTCCGCCGTCGGGGGGTGAATGTGTGTTAATGGTTGTGAGTCGCTTTGGACGATAGCGTCCATTCAAGGCCCTGCATGTGAACGTGAAGGCAGCGTGCTGGGAGACCGACGGTGACCGCTGCTCTTGTTTCCGTCCCCAGGCAGAGCAGCTCAGCCCCGGATACTCCAGGCTGCTCCGACTGCACATCGCCAAGGTAACGAACCAGGCTGCTCCTAGTGGCGTCTGCTGCCGCCGCCGCCGCCGCCGCCGTCGTCGGATCTGCTGCTGACTCTGAGTGGAGTTTGTTCAGACAGATACCGGAATCAGAGAACGTCTGACACTACTCTGTCGCGCTGCGTTCGCCGACGGTCGCAGCGGGAAACGTCTCCACGTCTCAGACGGCCGCGCGTTCGAGCTACCAACTAGGAAAAAACAATGGACGCTCACGCTTAACTAGAAGAATACAAATCTACTATTAGATCATTTAGATTATAAATGTAAATGCTCTAGTTCTGAAAAAAAGTACTGTTCAGTAAAGTTACTAGTTCTGAAATTTGTGGACAGTAAGTGAAGCGACTCTCGACATTGCTGTCATCGTAAGAGAAAGTTCTGTGAGTCATTCCGATGCTACGTGCTTTATCAGTATATATCGGTATCGGACGATTCTTATTTAATCGGTATCGGGAAGGAAAAGATGGTATCGGAACATCTCATCATTTCTGAGGTCTTTCTGTCTGCTGGTCCTGAGGTCTTTCTCTGCTGGTCCTGAGGTCTTTCTGTCTGCTGGTCCTGAGGTCTTTCTCTGCTGGTCCTGAGGTCTTTCTGTCTGCTGGTCCTGAGGTCTTTCTCTGCTGGTCCTGAGGTCTTTCTCTCTGCTGCAGTGTCACAAGGAGCTGGGGAACGCGCCGGAGGCGGGCCGGTGGACCCGATTGGCTCTGGAAGCCCCCCCCACGCCCGACGAGGTGAGGCTGAGCGGCGAGGCGCGAAGGAAGGTCTGGCTGATCCCTGAGGTCACGTTTAAAACCACTTTCATTTCATCTCCAGGACGAAGAGACGGCAACACTGGAGGCGGAGCTGTCGGCTTTGACCGACCAATGACACTCGACCGGCACTGATTGGCCGGTTGGGCTGTCCGTCGGAACCCCAGACCACGCCCACTCTCAGAACAGGAGCACCACTGTGAAGACCCCATGAAGTTATCGAAGGCAGCGCGTGTTATTCTAATATCTCTAACCAGGTCCGGGGAGCCTTGCCTCTTAACACCCTGATCTTAACGTGAAGAAGACATTCCGATGATTTGAAGTGAACTTAGTGTGATGTTACTTTCCAGCCGTTATAACACATTCTTAATTATGGAATAATCCTTTTAAATATTGTATTTTTGAATATTTTGGGTCCGCTTATCGTCTGTTTTGTCTGTGACCAAACACCAGGAACGTCTCCCCCCCCCTCGACCGACCAGGCTGAACCCGGGTCTCAAACCCCGGGGGGAGGGGGGGGTTTAGGGGGGAGGGGGGTGGGGGGGCACTGTGTGTTGACTTATTCTAGATGTTGGATGTGCAGCGGCTGCGTGGACCCGCCCCCCCGCTGCGTCGGGGCGGCCCTGATTGGTCGTGTGGACGTTTTGTTTCCTCTGAGATTTGGTTTGTTGACGTCTCCTTCTGCCTGAAAGTTAAATTAAAGTTTGAAACGTAATCTGAAACGGCGAGCCGCGTGCGTGTCTTTTGTGTGACGCAGAAAGGGGGCCGTGTTCCGGTAGACGCTAAAACATTTATTATTATTACACTTTATGTACAGGGGGACGTCTGCTAAAAATATACAAGACGGGGGGCGGGGCTTAGACTTTTCCTTTTTCTCACGCAAAAAAACAAAACAAAAAAAAACATCACGACGACAAAACACAAGTACGTTAAATTATGACCAAACGATATATCTCTCTCCGTCTCCTCGGAGGGGGCCCCGTTGGGGCTGTGGAGGGCGTGGCTCCGTGGTTCCTAGGCAACAGGCCTGGTCGCCGGGCAACCGAAGCCTCCTTAGCGACCGGCCGGCGTCGTGACGCCGTGCCCGGGATCACGCCGGAATAAAACGGAAAAACGTTTTTTACAAACTGAAAAACATAATTGACTGTCCGGGTCGTCCGGGTCGGTGCCCCGCCCGACGTCATGTGGTCGTGTGGTCGTCGTGGCGACGGCTCAGTCCTTGGCGTCGCCCACGCCGTCCGCGTTGATGGCGAACATGGCCTCCGACTCCGGGAGGCAGGGGGAGTCGTAGATCTTACAGATCCGCGTCTCGCCCCGCCCCTTCCTCAGGTACAGCCTGCAAACACAGCAGCCAATCAGAGCCTTCCTCAGGGTACAGCCTGCAAACACAGCAGCCAATCAGAGCCTTCCTCAGGGTACAGCCTGCAAACACAGCAGCCAATCAGAGCCTTCCTCAGGGTACAGCCTGCAAACACAGCAGCCAATCAGAGCCTTCCTCAGGGTACAGCCTGCAAACACAGCGGCCAATCAGAGCCTTCCTCAGGGTACAGCCTGCAAACACAGCAGCCAATCAGAGCCTTCCTCAGGGTACAGCCTGCAAACACAGCAGCCAATCAGAGCCTTCCTCAGGGTACAGCCTGCAAACACAGCGGCCAATCAGAGCCTTCCTCAGGGTACAGCCTGCAAACACAGCAGCCAATCAGAGCCTTCCTCAGGGTACAGCCTGCAAACACAGCGGCCAATCAGAGCCTTCCTCAGGGTACAGCCTGCAAACACAGCAGCCAATCAGAGCCTTCCTCAGGTACAGCCTGCAAACACAGCAGCCAATCAGAGCCTTCCTCAGGTACAGCCTGCCAATCAGAGCACTCAGAAGAAGCTTCGGTGGTCTTCCGTCAGTCAACCGTTGGTCAAATAGACCAGCAGAGTTATTTTTTGATCGCTGTATTTAATTCATTTTGTATACTTTATTCCCCATTCAATGTGTTCAGAAGATCAGCAGTCACTGCATTGGGGCAACGAAGAGTTTTTATCAATCTAAATATCCTCAAACATTGTTGGTGCGCCTTTATTTTGAAGCCGGGAGCTCCCGCTTCCAGCCGGAGGCCTCACCGCGTGGTGGAGGCGTGGGCCATGATGTTTCCTCCAATCGGCTTCTTGGGGTCGGCCGAGAACATGGCCGCCCCGTCCACCTGGGCCACCACCTGGTTGGTGATCACCACGGCAACGCCGAACTAGAATCACAACAGGAAGGAGGGCCGCGAGGTAAGTTCAGTGTGGGTGGAGGTGACGGAGGTGTAGGTCGGGTGGAGGTGACGGTGTGTAGGTCGGGTGGAGGTGACGGTGTGTAGGTCGGGTGGAGGTGACGGTGTGTAGGTCGGGTGGGGGTGACGGTGTGTAGGTCGGGTGGAGGTGACGGTGTGGAGGTCGGGTGGGGGTGACGGTGTGTAGCTCGGGTGGGGGTGACGGTGTGTAGGTCGGGTGGAGGTGACGGTGTGTAGGTCGGGTGGAGGTGACGGTGTGTAGGTCGGGTGGAGGTGACGGTGAGTAGGTCGGGTGGAGGTGACGGTGTGTAGGTCGGGTGGGGGTGACGGTGTGTAGGTCGGGTGGAGGTGACGGTGTGGAGGTCGGGTGGGGGTGACGGTGTGTAGCTCGGGTGGGGGTGACGGTGTGTAGGTCGGGTGGAGGTGACGGTGTGTAGGTCGGGTGGAGGTGACGGTGTGTAGGTCGGGTGGGGGTGACGGTGTGTAGGTCGGGTGGAGGTGACGGTGTGGAGGTCGGGTGGGGGTGACGGTGTGTAGCTCGGGTGGGGGTGACGGTGTGTAGGTCGGGTGGAGGTGACGGTGTGTAGGTCGGGTGGAGGTGACGGTGTGTAGGTCGGGTGGGGGTGACGGTGTGTAGGTCGGGTGGAGGTGACGGTGTGGAGGTCGGGTGGAGGTGACGGTGTGTAGGTCGGGTGGAGGTGACGGTGTGTAGGTCGGGTGGGGGTGACGGTGTGGAGGTCGGGTGGGGGTGACGGTGTGGAGGTCGGGTGGAGGTGACGGTGTGTAGGTCGGGTGACGGTGTGTAGGTCGGGTGGGGGTGACGGTGTGGAGGTCGGGTGGGGGTGACGGTGTGGAGGTCGGGTGGAGGTGACGGTGTGTAGGTCGGGTGACGGTGTGTAGGTCGGGTGGGGGTGACGGTGTGTAGGTCGGGTGGGGGTGACGGTGTGGAGGTCGGGTGGGGGTGACGGTGTGGAGGTCGGGTGGGGGTGACGGTGTGGAGGTCGGGTGGGGGTGACGGTGTGGAGGTCGGGTGGAGGTGACGGTGTGTAGGTCGGGTGGAGGTGACGGTGTGTAGGTCGGGTGGAGGTGACGGTGTGTAGGTCGGGTGGAGGTGACGGTGTGGAGGTCGGGTGGGGGTGACGGTGTGTAGGTCGGGTGGAGGTGACGGTGTGGAGGTCGGGTGGGGGTGACGGTGTGTAGGTCGGGTGGGGGTGACGTGTGGAGGTCGGGTGGGGGTGACGGTGTGGAGGTCGGGTGGGGGTGACGGTGTGGAGGTCGGGTGGGGGTGACGGTGTGGAGGTCGGGTGGGGGTGACGGTGTGGAGGTCGGGTGGGGGTGACGGTGTGGAGGTCGGGTGGGGGTGACGGTGTGGAGGTCGGGTGGGGGTGACGGTGTGGAGGTCGGGTGGGGGTGACGGTGTGTAGGTCGGGTGGGGGTGACGGTGTGTAGGTCGGGTGACGGTGTGGAGGTCGGGTGGAGGTGTGGAGGTCGGGTGGGGGTGACGGTGTGGAGGTCGGGTGGGGGTGACGGTGTGGAGGTCGGGTGGGGGTGACGGTGTGGAGGTCGGGTGGAGGTGTGGAGGTCGGGTGGGGGTGACGGACCTCGTCGGCCAGGCGCAGCAGCATGCGGAGGAAGCGGCCCAGGTGACCCTGCCGGGCCGACAGCTCCCCCCGACCGGAGTAGTCCGTCCGGTACAGAGCGGTGGCGCTGTCCACGATGAGCAGGGCATACCTACACACACACACTGTGTTACACACACACACACCTACACACACTGTGTTACACACACACACACACACCTACACACTATATGTGTTACACACACACACACCTACTATGTGTTACACACACACACACACACACTCACACACACTATGTGTTACACACACACACACCTACACTATGTGTTACACACACACACACACACACACACACACACACACACTATATGTTACACACACACACACCTACTATGTGTTACACACACACACACCTACACACTGTGTTACACACACACCTACACACTATATGTTACACACACACACACACCTACACACTATATGTTACACACACACCTACACACTATATGTTACACACACACACACACACTATATGTTACACACACACACACACACTATATGTTACACACACACACACACACACTAAATGTTACACACACACACACACACACTATGTTACACACACACACACACACACACTATGTTACACACACACTAAATGTTACACACACTATATGTTATGTTACACACACACACACACACAGGGGGCGGGGCCTACCGTGACTCGGCCATCATGGCGGAGGCCTGGTACAGCAGCTGGGTCTGGTGGTCGCTGTTGAAGGCCCGGGCGTACGCCACGTTGTCCAGGACGTCAGCGCCCACCAGCCCGTACCTAGGACACAGGACACGGGTAGGAGACAGGACACAGGAAGGAGACAGGAGACAGGAGACAGGTAGGAGACAGGACACAGGACACGGGTAGGAGACAGGACACGGGTAGGAGACAGGACACAGGACACGGGTAGGAGACAGGACACAGGACACGGGTAGGAGACAGGAGACAGGTAGGAGACAGGACACAGGTAGGAGACAGGACACAGGTAGGAGACAGGTAGGAGACAGGACACGGGTAGGAGACAGGACACAGGACACAGGTAGGAGACAGGAGACAGGTAGGAGACAGGTAGGAGACAGGAGACAGGTAGGAGACAGGAGACAGGAAGGAGACAGGAGACAGGAAGGAGACAGGAGACAGGAAGGAGACAGGAGACAGGAAGGAGACAGGAGACAGGAAGGAGACAGGAGACAGGAAGGAGACAGGAGACAGGAAGGAGACAGGAAGGAGACAGGACACAGGTAGGAGACAGGACACAGGAAGGAGACAGGAGACAGGTAGGAGACAGGACACAGGTAGGAGACAGGTAGGAGACAGGACACAGGTAGGAGACAGGTAGGAGACAGGACACAGGTAGGAGACAGGTAGGAGACAGGACACAGGTAGGAGACAGGAGACAGGTAGGAGACAGGAGACAGGTAGGAGACAGGACACAGGAAGGAGACAGGAGACAGGTAGGAGACAGGACACAGGTAGGAGACAGGTAGGAGACAGGACACAGGTAGGAGACAGGTAGGAGACAGGACACAGGTAGGAGACAGGACACAGGTAGGAGACAGGAGACAGGTAGGAGACAGGAGACAGGTAGGAGACAGGAGACAGGTAGGAGACAGGAGACAACAGTTAGTAAAGAGTAGAGTGATTCTATTGGTGGTTGGGGGTTAAGCCCCGCCCACTCCTGACCAGGAGCAGCTCACCTCTCCGCCACGGCCAGCAGGCGCTCGGGCCGGAAGGTTCCCTCGGTGTCGATGTACATGGCCTTCCCCTCTCCTCCGCCCTGGTCGATGGGCAGCTGGAGCACAGGACACAAGAGACACAGAGACACAGAGACACAGAGACACAGAGACACAGAGAGAGACGGAGACACAGAGACACAGAGACACAGAGACACAGAGACACAGAGACACAGAGACACAGAGACACGGAGACACGGAGACACAGAGACACAGAGAGAGACGGAGACACAGAGACACAGAGACACAGAGACACGGAGACACAGAGACACAGAGACACAGAGACACGGAGACACAGAGACACAGAGACACAGAGACACGGAGACACAGAGACACAGAGACACGGAGACACGGAGACACAGAGACACGGAGACACGGAGACACAGAGACACAGAGACACGGAGACACAGAGACACGGAGACACAGAGACACAGAGACACAGAGACACGGAGACACGGAGACACAGAGACACAGAGACACGGAGACACGGAGACACGGAGACACGGAGACACAGAGACACAGAGACACAGAGACACAGAGACACAGAGACACAGAGACACGGAGACACAGAGACACAGAGACACAGAGACACAGAGACACAGAGAGAGACAGAGACACAGAGACACAGAGACACAGAGACACAGAGAGACAGAGAGAGACAGAGACACAGAGACACAGAGACACAGACACGGAGACACAGAGACACAGAGACACGGGGACACAGAGACACGGGGACACAGAGACACGGGGACACAGAGACACAGAGACACAGAGACACAGAGACACAGAGACACAGAGACACAGAGAGACACAGAGAGACACAGAGACACAGAGACACAGAGAGAGACAGAGACACAGAGACACAGAGACACAGAGACACAGAGAGACACAGAGACACGGAGACACAGAGACACAGAGAGACACAGAGACACAGAGACACAGAGAGAGACAGAGACACAGAGACACAGAGACACAGAGACACAGAGAGACACAGAGACACGGAGACACAGAGACACAGAGACACAGAGAGACACGGAGACACGGAGACACGGAGACACGGAGACACGGGGACACGGGGACACAGAGACACGGGGACACAGAGACACAGAGACACAGAGACACAGAGACACAGAGACACAGAGACACAGAGAGACACAGAGAGACACAGAGACACAGAGACACAGAGACACGGAGACACGGAGACACAGAGACACAGAGACACAGAGACACAGAGACACAGAGACACAGACACGGAGACACAGAGACACAGAGACACAGAGACACAGAGACACAGAGACACAGAGACACAGAGAGACAGAGAGACACAAGAGACACAAGAGACACAGGGACACAGAGACACGGAGACACAGAGACACGGAGACACGGAGACACGGAGACACGGAGACACGGAGACACGGAGACACGGAGACACGGAGACACAGAGACACAGAGACACAGAGACACAGAGAGAGACAGAGACACAGAGACACGGAGACACGGAGACACAGGGTTCAACAGGACAGGAGGACAACAGGACTGTGGACTGTGGGTCTGGTACTAGCGGACTGTGGTACTAGTGGACTGTGGTACTAGTGGACTGTGGTACTAGTGGACTGTGGGTCTGGTACTAGTGGACTGTGGTACTAGTGGACTCTGGTACTAGTGGACTCTGGGTCTGGTACTAGTGGACTCTGGTACTAGTGGACTGTGGTACTAGTGGACTCTGGTACTAGTGGACTGTGGTACTAGTGGACTGTGGTACTAGTGGACTGTGGTACTAGTGGACTGTGGTACTAGTGGACTCTGGTACTAGTGGACTCCGGTACTAGTGGACTCCGGTACTAGTGGACTGTGGTACTAGTGGACTCCGGTACTAGTGGACTCCGGTACTAGTGGACTCCGGTACTAGTGGACTCCGGTACTAGTGGACTCCGGTACTAGTGGACTGTGGTACTAGTGGACTGTGGTACTAGTGGACTGTGGGTCTGGTACTAGTGGACTGTGGTACTAGTGGACTGTGGTACTAGTGGACTGTGGTACTAGTGGACTGTGGTACTAGTGGACTCTGGTACTAGTGGACTCCGGTACTAGTGGACTCCGGTACTAGTGGACTGTGGTACTAGTGGACTCCGGTACTAGTGGACTCCGGTACTAGTGGACTCCGGTACTAGTGGACTCCGGTACTAGTGGACTGTGGTACTAGTGGACTGTGGTACTAGTGGACTGTGGGTCTGGTACTAGTGGACTGTGGTACTAGTGGACTGTGGTACTAGTGGACTGTGGGTCTGGTACTAGTGGACTGTGGTACTAGTGGACTCTGGTACTAGTGGACTGTGGTGCTAGTGGACTCACCTGGCAGGTGACAGCCAGAGTGTGGCACAGCTGGGTCTTCCCCGTCCGGAACTCTCCGAACATCTCTGTGATGGAACCCGTCTCCATTCCACCTGCAACAACATAGAACGCACCCTTATTTGGTCTGGAGGAAACATAGAACATACCCTTATTTGGTCTGGAGGAAACATAGAACATACCCTTATTTGGTCTGGAGGAAACATAGAACATACCCTTATTTGGTCTGGAGGAAACATAGAACATACCCTTATTTGGTCTGGAGGAAACATAGAACATACCCTTATTTGGTCTGGAGGAAACATAGAACATACCCTTATTTGGTCTGGAGGAAACATAGAACATACCCTTATTTGGTCTGGAGGAAACATAGAACATACCCTTATTTGGACTGGAGGAAACAAACAATACAACCTTATTAAGTCGGGAAGAAAATAAGAAAAGTCAGTCAGTCAGTCAGTCAGTCAGTGTGTGTGCTCACCCTGCAGCAGCTTGTCCAGCTCCTTGGAGCCGGTGGAGATCTGGATGATCTCGGCCCGTCTCTGGTGGAACTCCGTTGCCGTGGTGAAGCCCATGGGCACCAGCTTGGCCGCCTCCGCCTACCAGGAAATGACATCATCATCATCATCATCATCACATTGTCTGGTCACTAAAGCTGTCTAACCCATCAGTGTGCTGCCTGGTTACTAAAGCTGTCTAACCCTACCAGTGTGCTTCCTGGTTACTAAAGCTGTCTAACCCGTCAGTGTGCTGCCTGGTTACTAAAGCTGTCTAACCTGTCAGTGTGCTGCCTGGTTACTAAAGCTGTCTAACCCTACCAGTGTGCTGCCTGGTTACTAGCTGTCTAACCCGTCAGTGTGCTGCCTGGTTACTAGCTGTCTAACCCATCAGTGTGCTGCCTGGTTACTAGCTGTCTAACCCGTCAATGTGCTGCCTGGTTACTAGCTGTCTAACCCGTCAGTGTGCTGCCTGGTTACTAGCTGTCTAACCCATCAGTGTGCTGCCTGGTTACTAGCTGTCTAACCCGTCAATGTGCTGCCTGGTTACTAGCTGTCTAACCCGTCAGTGTGCTGCCTGGTTACTAAAGCTGTCTAACCCGTCAGTGTGCTGCCTGGTTACTAAAGCTGTCTAACCCGTCAGTGTGCTGCCTGGTTACTAAAGCTGTCTAACCCGTCAGTGTGCTGCCTGGTTACTAGCTGTCTAACCCTACCAGTGTGCTGCCTGGTTACTAAAGCTGTCTAACCCGTCAGTGTGCTGCCTGGTTACTAAAGCTGTCTAACCCGTCAGTGTGCTGCCTGGTTACTAGCTGTCTAACCCGTCAGTGTGCTGCCTGGTTACTAGCTGTCTAACCCGTCAGTGTGCTGCCTGGTTACTAGCTGTCTAACCCGTCAGTGTGCTGCCTGGTTACTAGCTGTCTAACCCATCAGTGTGCTGCCTGGTTACTAGCTGTCTAACCCGTCAGTGTGCTGCCTGGTTACTAGCTGTCTAACCCGTCAGTGTGCTGCCTGGTTACTAGCTGTCTAACCCATCAGTGTGCTGCCTGGTTACTAGCTGTCTAACCCGTCAATGTGCTGCCTGGTTACTAGCTGTCTAACCCGTCAATGTGCTGCCTGGTTACTAGCTGTCTAACCCGTCAGTGTGCTGCCTGGTTACTAGCTGTCTAACCTGTCAGTGTGCTGCCTGGTTACTAAAGCTGTCTAACCCATCAGTGTGCTGCCTGGTTACTAAAGCTATCTAACCTGTCAGTGTGCTGCCTGGTTACTAGCTGTCTAACCCTACCAGTGTGCTGCCTGGTTACTAAAGCTGTCTAACCCGTCAGTGTGCTGCCTGGTTACTAAAGCTGTCTAACCCTACCAGTGTGCTGCCTGGTTTCTAAAGCTGTCTAACCCGTCAGTGTGCTGCCTGGTTACTAAAGCTGTCTAACCCATCAGTGTGCTGCCTGGTTACTAGCTGTCTAACCCGTCAGTGTGCTGCCTGGTTACTAGCTGTCTAACCCGTCAGTGTGCTGCCTGGTTACTAGCTGTCTAACCCATCAGTGTGCTGCCTGGTTATTAAAGCTGTCTAACCCATCAGTGTGCTGCCTGGTTACTAAAGCTGTCTAACCTGTCAGTGTGCTGCCTGGTTACTAAAGCTGTCTAACCCTACCAGTGTGCTGCCTGGTTTCTAAAGCTGTCTAACCCGTCAGTGTGCTGCCTGGTTACTAAAGCTGTCTAACCCATCAGTGTGCTGCCTGGTTACTAGCTGTCTAACCCGTCAGTGTGCTGCCTGGTTACTAGCTGTCTAACCCGTCAGTGTGCTGCCTGGTTACTAGCTGTCTAACCCATCAGTGTGCTGCCTGGTTATTAAAGCTGTCTAACCCATCAGTGTGCTGCCTGGTTACTAAAGCTGTCTAACCTGTCAGTGTGCTGCCTGGTTACTAAAGCTGTCTAACCTGTCAGTGTGCTGCCTGGTTACTAGCTGTCTAACCCGTCAGTGTGCTGCCTGGTTACTAGCTGTCTAACCCATCAGTGTGCTGCCTGGTTACTAGCTGTCTAACCCGTCAATGTGCTGCCTGGTTACTAGCTGTCTAACCCTACCAGTGTGCTGCCTGGTTACTAGCTGTCTAACCCGTCAGTGTGCTGCCTGGTTACTAGCTGTCTAACCCGTCAGTGTGCTGCCTGGTTACTAGCTGTCTAACCCATCAGTGTGCTGCCTGGTTACTAGCTGTCTAACCCGTCAGTGTGCTGCCTGGTTACTAGCTGTCTAACCCTACCAGTGTGCTGCCTGGTTACTAGCTGTCTAACCCTACCAGTGTGCTGCCTGGTTACTAAAGCTGTCTAACCCTACCAGTGTGCTGCCTGGTTACTAAAGCTGTCTAACCCTACCAGTGTGCTGCCTGGTTACTAAAGCTGTCTAACCCGTCAGTGTGCTGCCTGGTTACTAAAGCTGTCTAACCCGTCAGTGTGCTGCCTGGTTACCAGCTGTCTAACCCGTCAGTGTGCTGCCTGGTTACCAGCGGTCTAACCCACCAGGATCTTGTCGGCCTTGGCCTCGCTGATGCCCTTGATGTGCAGCAGCTCTTTCTTGGGGGTGTAGGCCACCGCCTCGATGGTGTGGAAGCCGGCCTCCTCCAGCTTCTTCAGGTCACTGCTGCTCACACCGCTCTGCTGCAAGCACACAGCGTGTAACACATCGTCACCAGCCTGTCTCTCTCCTACGTGTAACACATCGTCACCAGCCTGTCTCTCTCCTACGTGTAACACATCGTCACCAGCCTGTCTCTCTCCTACGTGTAACACATCGTCACCAGCCTGTCTCTCTCCTACGTGTAACACATCGTCACCAGCCTGTCTCTCTCCTACGTGTAACACATCGTCACCAGCCTGTCTCTCTCCTACGTGTAACACATCGTCACCAGCCTGTCTCTCTCCTACGTGTAACACATCGTCACCAGCCTGTCTCTCTCCTACGTTTAACACATCGTCACCAGCCTGTCTCTCTCCTACGTTTAACACATCGTCACCAGCCTGTCTCTCTCCTACGTTTAACACATCGTCACCAGCCTGTCTCTCTCCTACGTTTAACACATCTATCACCAGCCTGTCTCTCTCCTACGTTTAACACATCGTCACCAGCCTGTCTCTCTCCTACGTTTAACACATCGTCACCAGCCTGTCTCTCTCCTACGTTTAACACATCGTCACCAGTCTGTCTCTCTTCTACGTTTAATACATCTATCACCAGCCTGTCTCTCTCCTACGTTTAACACATCCATCACCAGTCTGTCTCTCTCCTACGTTTAACACATCCATCACCAGTCTGTCTCTCTCCTACGTTTAACACATCGTCACCAGTCTGTCTCTCTCCTACGTTTAACACATCTATCACCAGCCTGTCTCTCTCCTACATGTAACACATCCATCACCAGTCTGTCTCTCTCCTACGTTTAACACATCGTCACCAGCCTGTCTCTCTCCTACGTTTAACACATCGTCACCAGTCTGTCTCTCTCCTACGTTTAACACATCTATCACCAGTCTGTCTCTCTCCTACGTTTAACACATCTATCACCAGTCTGTCTCTCTTCTACATGTAACACATCCATCACCAGTCTGTCTCTCTCCTACATGTGATACATCTATCACCAGTCTGTCTCTCTCCTACATGTAACACATCTATCATCAGTCTGTCTCTCTCCTACGTTTAATACATCTATCATTAGTCTTTCACTCTCCCTATTTACATTTAGTCTTCTGGATTTAGCCATTAACCATTTAAATTATTATTTAACATTTAGTGACGCCTTTAGGCCTTCAGTCCAATTATGTGGGAGGAGGTTATGGGACTGAATGAATACAAAGACCAACTCAGAAATAATCAACAGACAGAGAGAGAGAGAGAGAGAGACGATGTAAACACGAGCTATGTGGAGATGTTTCAGGGCCCCTACCTCCAGTCGACTGATGGGCTGAGGGCCGAAGTTCTCCTCCACCTCCAGCTCCTCCTCCACCCGCACCTCGCTCCTCATGGCCATGACGCTCTGAGACCAAACAGACAAGTTGATCAACACTCATACAACATATTAGGCCTGGGCGGTATGGCCGAAAGACATGTCACGATATAACTTGATCATGTTGATCGATATCGATAACTATTGATCATTTTAATGACCTAAAATACTAGGAATTACCATGCTGGATTTAAACATTTAAACTGTTTACCACTTAATATGACCTTCCACTGTTCTTCCTTGATAAATACTCCAATGTCGACACAACATGAAAAACACTCAATTATTGTAAATAAGTATGGAACCGAGTTTGTGTAACAAACCCAGCTGCTAGATTCGGTGGTCCAGTCTCTTTTCGATATATATTGAACATTGATCAAAGGTCTATCACGATAGAATAATTTATCGTTTTATTGCCCAGGCCTACCACATATAACCCAGATCATACACTAATATATATGATACACCTATATATACTAACGTTATACTATGAGGTTGGATAAGTCAGAGACCTTATACGTTAAATAAATGACATTCTGAAACGTGTGTGTGGAAGGACGGCTGTTGAAACATAATAAATAAGTATGTATATATATATATATATATATATATATAAATACTTTGAGACCATAACAAAGTAGATTCACCCCCAGAAACACAGGGTCAGCTCAGACGTTAATAAAGACGACACACAAGGCTCACCCTGAGCGGCTTATCAAGCTGCTGCCGGCTCAGAACAGAGCGATAATGAGTGAATATGTTTTAAATGTTTGATATGTGATAGATATTAAATAGTCACCGGTTTGTGTTCGTCGGTGTTCAGTAGTTCACCGAACGCTCCCGCTCCTTCTGCCTTTACGCTTACGTGATGACGTTGACTCGATGCCGATTGGTTAAAAACCAAGAGACGGAATTACGTCACCAGAACACAGGTAACGTCGGACCAATCACGGTACACACCACACACCACCGCCAGCCTTCAAAGTAAAAGTTGGATCGTCGGAGTAAAAATAAATAAAGCGTGAAACCTTTTTACTTGTTTTTTATTTGTTCTTATTATACATTCGTGATCCACGGGACTCAAGTTCAAGTTCTTGAACTTCTAAATCTGTCAAATGCCAAAAAATTAAAAGGCAGTATTATATCCATCCTTGCTGGCAATGAAATTATTGTGTTCCAAGCTCTTAACAATGCAGGTAATAAGATGACCAAGCCCAATTTAAAACTAAAGTATTCACAAAACAGATAAGAGTTTTAACTAAAGTATTACAAAAATCATATAGAAAGTATTCAAGGCTACATAAAAGCAAAATCAATGCTTATTCCATCACCATGTTTACATTTTTACATTTAGGGCATTTAGCAGACGCTTTTATCCAAAGCAACCTACAACGGTTAACACACACCGACGGCGGAGTCAACCACGCAGGGCGACAGCCAGCTCGTCAGGAGCAGTGAGGGTTAAGCGTCTCGCTCAGGGACACACCGACACTAGGAGGAGCCGGGGATCGAACTAGCAACCTTCCGGTTACAAGTTCCTTCTCCTCAGGCGATCAGGCCAATGGTGTGGTCCGCTGTTGTCCTCCTGTGAGTGGCCCCACTCTTGTACAGAATGTCATAAAGTGCATTTCACAACTGAAAACAGACTTTCAATTTCCCATTCTGAAGCAATCGACAAACCAGCTCTGGGAACCGTCCTTCGTTCATGTATATCGTCATGTCATTATGAGTAATGCTCATCAGTACATTATCAGTACACGCCGTCAAAGAAGATTTTCGGTTACGACACACAATGAAGTTTTCTGAATCGGAATCTGAATTCTTTATTGGTTTAATTTAAATATTTTAAGACTACTTAAAAGTATAAAACAAAAGTACAGAACAGGAACAGAGCAGAACATGGCTGAGAAGGTGTTTCAAAGTCCTCATTGAGTGTTGCACATCTCCTCCTGCTTTGGAGAGAGAGGCCACATCTCCTCTCTGGGCTCCACGCTAGACAAAGCATCTGGAAAACAAAAACGAAGATTACAGCCTGGAAACAAAGATACAAGTTCATGTCTGACCCAAAGGTGAAGGTTAAAGTCTCAAAGATATATGGAAATGAAAGTCCTGAAAACAAGATGAAGTTTAAGGCCCAGTTCCATTCCTCTCCCCTTAACAAGAACACTTGCTTTGAGTGCCCTTAGCTGCAAGTCAGCTCCCGAGCTGGCTAGCGTTCAAGGGTTGATTTTAAGGGAAAAACAGCACCCTTGCTCCCCTAAGTATTGGGACACCCTACCCCTTTGCGGGAACGCGCAAAATCTAGGGTTAGGGCTCAAATCTAGGGTTAGGGGGAGAATTGGGACAGGGCCTAAGTCTGAAAAGAAGATGAGAGTTCTGCACCATATTAGTGGTTGCATGACGATTCCCTTTTAAAGTCTGAAGACAAAGTAGAGTTAAAGGAGGTGTGCAGGGACAGGAGCTCATGTTGTACAACGGCTGACATGATGCCTCCTGATCCAATGAAAGGTGTCCCTTTAACACCACACACACCCACACCCACACAGTGAACACACACACACACACACACACACACACACACACACACACACACACACACACACACACACACACACACACACACACACACACACACACACACACACACACACACACATTACCCTCTTCTATAGTCTCAGAGTCGTCGTCCATGTTTAATTGAGCAGAAAAAATATCTGATTAAAGAAAAAAAATGAAAACATCATGTTCTGAGGAACTCCAAACAGACCAGACCCAGTATACCCAGTACAAACTGAGCCAGGATAAACAGACCCAGTATATCCACTATCAACAGACCCAGTACAAACAGAACCAGTATACCCAGTACAAACTGACCCAGTAAACCCAGTATAAACAGACCCAGTACAAATGGAGCCAGTATAAACAGACCCAGTATAAGCAGAAGCAGACCCAGTAAAAACAGACTGACTATAAGCAGACCCAGTATAAATAGATGGTTCAGACAGACCCAGTATAAGCAGACCCCGTATACCCAGTGTAAACAGACCCAGTATACCCAGTGTAAACAGACCCAGTATACCCAGTGTAAACAGCCCCAGTACACCCAGTGTAAACAGACCCAGTATACCCAGTGTAAACAGACCCAGTATACCCAGTGTAAACAGACCCAGTACACCCAGTGTAAACAGACCCAGTATACCCAGTGTAAACAGACCCAGTATACCCAGTGTAAACAGACCCAGTACACCCAGTGTAATATACCCAGTGTAAACAGCCCCAGTACACCCAGTGTAAACAGACCCAGTACACCCAGTGTAAACAGCCCCAGTACACCCAGTGTAAACAGACCCAGTATACCCAGTGTAAACAGACCCAGTATACCCAGTGTAAACAGACCCAGTACACCCAGTGTAATATACCCAGTGTAAACAGCCCCAGTACACCCAGTGTAAACAGACCCAGTACACCCAGTGTAAACAGACCCAGTACACCCAGTGTAAACAGACCCAGTGTAAACAGACCCAGTATACCCAGTGTAAACAGCCCCAGTACACCCAGTGTAAACAGCCCCAGTACACCCAGTGTAAACAGACCCAGTACACCCAGTGTAAACAGACCCAGTGTAAACAGACCCAGTACACCCAGTGTAAACAGACCCAGTACACCCAGTGTAAACAGACCCAGTGTAAACAGACCCAGTACACCCAGTGTAAACAGACCCAGTATACCCAGTGTAAACAGCCCCAGTACACCCAGTGTAAACAGACCCAGTACACCCAGTGTAAACAGACCCAGTACACCCAGTGTAAACAGACCCAGTGTAAACAGCCCCAGTACACCCAGTGTAAACAGCCCGGTGGAGGGCGGTGAACCCACCTGGGTCGAGGCCCATTTTGGAGTTATCAAAGAACTGCTTGGGCCGGCGGAGGCCGGCGCCGAGGGTGGACCCCAAGAACCCAGTGGAGTCCAGGCCGGCGGTCTTGTTGGGGTCCGGGACGTTGGCCGGAGACTCCAGGACCCTCCGCGGGGAGTCCTCCCCCCCCCCACCCCGCCGCGGGGAGTCCAGGGCCTTCTGGAACCTCTTGGGGGAGCTGAAGAAGCGCGAGGATTCGGAGGCGGCGGGGTCCGGCCTCTTCTTGGAGGGCGTGGCGGGCGCCGGCGAGCGGGGCCGCTCCGCCCGGGTCTTCCCCTTCAGGGTCACGGCCCTGGACCTCCACTTGGAGATCTCCGCCTGGTGGCTGCTGATCTCCGCCTTCTGGCTGGACACCAGACTGGAGGGGAGAGAGCCGTAGTCAGGGTCTACAGACTGTAGGAGGGGGGTCTACAGACTGTAGGAGGGGGTCTACAGACTGTAGGAGGAGGGTCTACAGACTGTAGGAGGGGGTCTACAGACTGTAGGAGGGGGTCTACAGACTGTAGGAGGGGGGGGTCTAGTGGGGACAGCAGGCCTCACCTCTGCAGCTCGGTGACCTTCAGCTGCAGCAGGCGGATCTCCTCGTCCAGCTTGGCCCGCTCCAGGGAGCCGCTGGTCTGGACGTTGGCGCCCTGGGGGTTGGTGAGCCGGCAGAACAGGTCCTCGCCCTGCAGGACTACAGCGTGACCTCACCCAGTCAGTACAGGACCACAGCGTGACCTCACCCAGTCAGTACAGGACCACAGCGTGACCCCACCCAGTCAGTACAGGACCACAGCGTGACCTCACCCAGTCAGTACAGGACCACAGCGTGACCTCACCCAGTCAGTACAGGACCACAGCGTGACCCCACCCAGTCAGTACAGGACCACAGCGTGACCTCACCCAGTCAGTACAGGACCACAGCGTGACCCCACCCAGTCAGTACAGGACCACAGCGTGACCTCACCCAGTCAGTACAGGACCACAGCGTGACCTCACCCAGTCAGTACAGGACCACAGCGTGACCCCACCCAGTCAGTACAGGACCACAGCGTGACCCCACCCAGTCAGTACAGGACCACAGCGTGACCTCACCCAGTCAGTACAGGACCACAGCGTGACCTCACCCAGTCAGTACAGGACCACAGCGTGACCCCACCCAGTCAGTACAGGACCACAGCGTGACCCCACCCAGTCAGTACAGGACCACAGCGTGACCTCACCCAGTCAGTACAGGACCACAGCGTGACCTCACCCAGTCAGTACAGGACCACAGCGTGACCCCACCCAGTCAGTACAGGACCACAGCGTGACCTCACCCAGTCAGTACAGGACCACAGCGTGACCTCACCCAGTCAGTACAGGACCACAGCGTGACCCCACCCAGTCAGTACAGGACCACAGCGTGACCCCACCCAGTCAGTACAGGACCACAGCGTGACCCCACCCAGTCAGTACAGGACCACAGCGTGACCCCACCCAGTCAGTACAGGACCACAGCGTGACCTCACCCAGTCAGTACAGGACCACAGCGTGACCTCACCCAGTCAGTACAGGACCACAGCGTGACCTCACCCAGTCAGTACAGGACCACAGCGTGACCTCACCCAGTCAGTACATGAAGGGGTGATGTCATGATGAAGGGGTGATGTCATGATGAAGGGTGATGTCATGATGTCATGATGAAGGGTGCGGTCATGATGAAGGGGTGGTGTCATGATGAAGGGTGAGGTCATGATGAAGGGGTGCGGTCATGATGAAGGGGTGATGTCATGATGAAGGGGTGAGGTCATGATGAAGGGGTGATGTCATGATGAAGGGGTGGTGTCATGCTGAAGGGGTGGTGTCATGATGAAGGGGTGAGGTCATGCTGAAGGGGTGGTGTCATGATGAAGGGGTGAGGTCATGCTGAAGGGGTGATGTCATGATGAAGGGGTGATGTCATGATGAAGGGTGATGTCATGATGAAGGGGTGGTGTCATGCTGAAGGGGTGATGTCATGATGAAGGGGTGAGGTCATGCTGAAGGGTGATGTCATGATGTCATGATGAAGGGGTGATGTCATGATGAAGGGGTGATGTCACGATGAAGGGGTGAGGTTCTTACAGGACTCCTGCTGCTCCGGCTGGGATTTCCTCAGCGTCTCTCGGAGCTTCCTCAGAGACTCCTCCTTGACGTTCAGCCGACTGCTCAGACTCTTCACCCTGCGACCCAAACACAGCGACACGTGACCGTCTGACTAACCCCCGCCCGCTCCTTAATGCGATGTGGTGTACGGTCAGCAGAAGAGGGGCCTCACTCGTTCTGGTGTTTGCTGGTGGCTGCGGTGACCTCCACCTCCAACTCCAGCACCTTGCCCCGGAGCGCCTCCAGCTCCAGGACACTAGGGGGCGCCTGCATCCGGGCCTGGGCCTGACAACACAACCACACCCATGATCCATGTACTACTGAAAGGATCACTAGTTACATACAATACACAGACTCCTGTGTAGAGCTAGAGGTGATAGACTGACCTCTATAGTACAGTGTAGAGCTAGAGGTGATAGACTGACCTCTATAGTACAGTGTAGAGCTAGAGGTGATAGACTGACCTCTATAGTGCAGTGTAGAGCTAGAGGTGACAGACTGCCCTCTATAGTGCAGTGTAGAGCTAGAGGTGATAGACTGACCTCTATAGTACAGTGTAGAGCTAGAGGTGATAGACTGCCCTCTATAGTACAGTGTAGAGCTAGAGGTGATAGATTGACCTCTATTGTACAGTGTAGAGCTAGAGGTGATAGACTGACCTCTATAGTGCAATGTAGAGCTAGAGGTGATAGACTGCCCTCTATAGTGCAGTGTAGAGCTAGAGGTGATAAACTGACCTCTATAGTACAGTGTAGAGCTAGAGGTGATAGATTGACCTCTATTGTACAGTGTAGAGCTAGAGGTGATAGACTGACCTCTATAGTGCAATGTAGAGCTAGAGGTGATAGACTGCCCTCTATAGTGCAGTGTAGAGCTAGAGGTGATAGACTGACCTCTATAGTACAGTGTAGAGCTAGAGGTGATAGATTGACCTCTATAGTACAGTGTAGAGCTAGCGGTGATAGACTGACCTCTATAGTACAGTGTAGCGCTAGAGGTGACAGACTGACCTCCTCTGACAGTCGCAGCTTGCTCCTGAGGGTGCTGACGGCCGTCTCCCTGTCGTGGATCTTGGCGCAGGCGTCCTGCAGCTCCGTCTGCAGCAGCTGGGTGGTCCTCTTGTTGATGGTCAGCCGCTCACTGGACCTCAGCTGGGCCTCCTCCAGCGCCTGGAGACACCCAGGCAGATACATCACTAGACCAGCACCTAGAGCAGCACCCACTAGAGCAGCACCTAGAGCAGCACCCACTACACCAGCACCTAGAGCAGCACCCACTACAACAGCACCTAGAGCAGCACCCACTACACCAGCACCTAGAGCAGCACCTAGAGCAGCACCCACTACACCAGCACCTAGAGCAGCACCCACTACACCAGCACCTAGAGCAGCAGCACCTAGAGCAGCACCCACTACACCAGCACCTAGAGCAGCACCCACTACAACAGCACCTAGAGCAGCACCCACTACACCAGCACCTAGAGCAGCACCACCTAGAGCAGCACCCACTACAGCAGCACCTAGAGCAGCACCCACTACAACAGCACCTAGAGCAGCACCCACTACACCAGCACCTAGAGCAGCACCCACTACAACAGCACCTAGAGCAGCACCCACTACACCAGCACCTAGAGCAGCACCCACTACACCAGCACCTAGAGCAGCAGTCACTACACCAGCACCTAGAGCAGCACCCACTAGAGCAGCAGCACCTAGAGCAGCACCCACTACACCAGCACCTAGAGCAGCAGTCACTACACCAGCACCTAGAGCAGCACCCACTAGAGCAGCAGCACCTAGAGCAGCAGTCACTACAACAGCACCTAGAGCAGCACCCACTACATCAGCACCTAGAGCAGCACCCACTAGAGCAGCACCTAGAGCAGCACCCACTACAACAGCACCCACTAGAGCAGCACCTAGAGCAGCACCCACTAGAGCAGCACCCACTACAACAGCACCTAGAGCAGCACCCACTAGAGCAGCACCCACTACAACAGCACCTAGAGCAGCAGCACCCACTACACCAGCACCTGCTTCTGTGGGCGGAGGTGACCTACTGTGAGCTGGTTCTGTGGGCAGAGGTGACCTACTGTGAGCCGGTTCTGTGGGCGGAGGTGACCTACTGTGAGCCGGTTCTGTGGGCGGAGGTGACCTACTGTGAGCTGGTTCTGGGAGCTGTGCAGCTGCAGGAGGAGCTTCTGGTTGTCACTGAGAAGCTGCAGCTGGTCCGGCTTCAGGGGAGAGTTGTCCAGAGCCTGCAGCAGGGTGGAGGTCTTACTCCTCTCCTCATCCAACCCATCGCCGGCCTCGTCACGCAGCACCTGCAGCTCCTTCCAAACTCCTCCCTGAGCTTCTCGTATAAGCTGTAAGTCAAGACGTACTTTAGAGTGGTGCATTGGGTGTTATATCATGTCTCTGACCTGTAGTGTTATGTTATAACATGTCTGAGACCTGTAGTGTTATGTTATAACATGTCTCTGACCTGTAGTGTTATGTTATAACATGTCTCTGACCTGTATTGTTGTTATATCATGTCTCTGACCTGTATTGTTATGTTATATCATGTCTCTGATCTGTAGTGTTAGGTTAAAACATGTCTGAGACCTGTAGTGTTATGTTATAACATGTCTCTGACCTGTAGTGTTAGGTTATGGTATATATCTGACCTGGAGAGTGTTAGGTTATGGTATATCTCTGACCTGGAGAGTGTTAGGTTATGGTATATCTCTGACCTGGAGAGTGTTAGGTTATGGTATATCTCTGACCTGGAGAGTGTTGGTACTGAGTTGAGCAGCAGTGGCAGAGCGTTCCACCTCAGCAGTCAGGAGGTCCTCCACTGTGCGGAGGTCTATGGGCGTGTGGCTACAGGCCTCCCTCAGAGCCTCCAGGAAGTGACCCATCTCCCCCAGCTGAGCTGCCATGCTACTGGGCACGGACCCCAGGCTCTGCTCCAACCCCTCCAGCAAGGACCACATTCTCTGAAACACAGAACACGGTACAGCGGTCAGCATGGGAAAGAGCCAGCTCAGGGTTAAGAGCCAGCTCAGAGGTAAGAGCCAGCTCAGAGGCAAGAGCCAGCTCAGAGGCAAGAGCCAGCTCAGAGGCAAGAGCCAGCTCAGAGGCAAGAGCCAGCTCAGATGTAAGAGCCAGCTCAGAGGCAAGAGCCAGCTCAGAGGCAAGAGCCAGCTCAGAGGCAAGAGCCAGCTCAGAGGCAAGAGCCAGCTCAGAGGCAAGAGCCAGCTCAGAGGCAAGAGCCAGCTCAGAGGTAAGAGCCAGCTCAGAGGCAAGAGCCAGCTCAGAGGCAAGAGCCAGCTCAGAGGCAAGAGCCAGCTCAGGGATAAGAACACGAGACTAATCCGAACTTCTCCAATGAGCTGGTCTAGTGTCTCTCCAAGACACGAGACACACTCTTTATCTGATATCTTTCCTTGGTGTGTCGGCGCAGTTTTACCAGAGAAAAACAGCTCCTTGCGTCGTGACAGGAACAGTACCGGGCCTCACCTGCAGGTGGAGCTCCCTGCGGTCCAGCAGTGTAGGGAGTCTGCGTTCCCATTGGGCGTGGAGGTCGTCGTCGGGGGTAACGGGGGCGCTCAGCAGGACGTCCTGCAACCGTCGCTGCTCCAGCACCTCCAGGTCGCCGCGCACCAGGTCTGCCACGAGGCGATGGTAGTCGCCAGCGCAGCCCGTCAGCAGCCGCTGGGGAGACGGCAAGACACTGCGTTAGCTTCACCCTGACTAGCATTCAGTTAGCATCACCCTGTCCAGCATTCTGTTAGCTTCACCCTGACTAGCATTCAGTTAGCATCACCCTGACTAGCATTCAGTTAGCATTCTGTTAGCTTCACCCTGTCCAGCATTCAGTTAGCATTCTCCAGTCTAGCATTCAGTTAGCATTCTCCAGTCTAGCATTCAGTTAGCATTCTCCAGTCCAGCATTCCGTTAGCATTCTCCTGTCTAGCATTCCGTTAGCATTCTCCTGTCCAGCATTCCGTTAGCATTCTCCTGTCTAGCATTCCGTTAGCATCGGGCTGTCTAGCATTCCGTTAGCATCGGTCTGTCTAGCATTCCGTTGGCATCGGGCTGTCTAGCATTTCGTTAGCATCGGGCTGTCTAGCATTTCGTTGGCATCGGGCTGTCTAGCATTCCGTTGGCATCGGGCTGTCTAGCATTCCGTTGGCATCGGGCTGTCTAGCATTCCGTTAGCATCGGGCTGTCTAGCATTCCGTTGGCATCGGGCTGTCTACGATATGGAGAGAGGAGAGACAGACGGACAGCGAGAGGTGGCAGAGACAGGACTCCCACCATGGTGTCGGCCAGACCCCGGTTGGCCTGAAGGTTGTTCCTCATGATCTGGTTGTAGACCCTGAGGAGGGCCTTGGGGAGGGCGGCGTGGTGCTGGTCCCTGACCACAGAGATATCCAGTATGGTCTGGTCCAGTGGAGCCATGCTGTGAGCGCGACATCTGGAGATGAACAGCTGGAAGCTCTCTGCGGACTCCTGGGGAGAGACAGTGAACACCCTCCTGGTCAAAACCTGACTGGTGAACACCCTACTGTCTATGTAGTTTATGTTACTCCTGTCTGGGTAGTTTGTTAGTAATGTCTGGGTAGTTTGTGTTAGTACTGTCTGGGTAGTTTGTGTTAGTACTGTCTGGGTAGTTTGTTAGTACTGTCTGGGTAGTTTGTTAGTACTGTCTGGGTAGTTTGTTAGTACTGTCTGGGTAGTTTGTTAGTACTGTCTGGGTAGTTTGTTAGTACTGTCTATGTAGTTTGTTAGTACTGTCTATGTAGTTTATGTTAGTACTGTCTATGTAGTTTATGTTAGTACTGTCTATGTAGTTTATGTTAGTACTGTCTATGTAGTTTATGTTAGTACTGTCTATGTAGTTTATGTTAGTACTGTCTATGTAGTTTATGTTAGTACTGTCTATGTAGTTTATGTTAGTACTGTCTATGTAGTGTTTGTTAGTACTGTCTGGGTAGTTTGTTAGTACTGTCTATGTAGTTTGTTAGTACTGTCTATGTAGTTTATGTTAGTACTGTCTATGTAGTTTATGTTAGTACTGTCTATGTAGTTTATGTTAGTACTGTCTATGTAGTTTATGTTAGTACTGTCTATGTAGTTTATGTTAGTACTGTCTATGTAGTTTATGTTAGTACTGTCTGGGTAGTTTGTGTTAGTACTGTCTGGGTAGTTTGTGTTAGTACTGTCTGGGTAGTTTGTGTTAGTACTGTCTGGGTAGTTTGTGTTAGTACTGTCTGGGTAGTTTGTGTTAGTACTGTCTGGGTAGTTTGTGTTAGTACTGTCTGGGTAGTTTGTGTTAGTACTGTCTGGGTAGTTTGTGTTAGTACTGTCTATGTAGTTTGTGTTAGTACTGTCTATGTAGTTTGTGTTAGTACTGTCTATGTAGTTTGTGTTAGTACTGTCTGGGTAGTTTGTGTTAGTACTGTCTGGGTAGTTTGTGTTAGTACTGTCTGGGTAGTTTGTGTTAGTACTGTCTGGGTAGTTTGTGTTAGTACTGTCTGGGTAGTTTGTGTTAGTACTGTCTGGGTAGTTTGTGTTAGTACTGTCTGGGTAGTTTGTGTTAGTACTGTCTGGGTAGTTTGTGTTAGTACTGTCTGGGTAGTTTGTGTTAGTACTGTCTGGGTAGTTTGTGTTAGTACTGTCTGGGTAGTTTGTGTTAGTACTGTCTGGGTAGTTTGTGTTAGTACTGTCTGGGTAGTTTGTGTTAGTACTGTCTGGGTAGTTTGTGTTAGTACTGTCTGGGTAGTTTGTGTTAGTACTGTCTGGGTAGTTTGTGTTAGTACTGTCTGGGTAGTTTGTGTTAGTACTGTCTGGGTAGTTTGTGTTAGTACTGTCTGGGTAGTTTGTGTTAGTACTGTCTGGGTAGTTTGTGTTAGTACTGTCTGGGTAGTTTGTGTTAGTACTGTCTGGGTAGTTTGTGTTAGTACTGTCTGGGTAGTTTGTGTTAGTACTGTCTGGGTAGTTTATGTTAGTACTGTCTGGGTAGTTTATGTTAGTACTGTCTGGGTAGTCTGTGTTAGTACTGTCTGGGTAGTTTATGTTAGTACTGTCTGGGTAGTTTATGTTAGTACTGTCTGGGTAGTTTATGTTAGTACTGTCTGGGTAGTCTATGTTAGTACTGTCTGGGTAGTCTATGTTAGTACTGTCTGGGTAGTTTATGTTAGTACTGTCTGGGTAGTTTATGTTAGCTAGTGGTGACCCTACTTTAATGGACTAACACTAAAAATGCAAATTTGGGAAAAAGTCGATGTGTGTGGGTGTTTACAGCACCTTCAGGCGTCTGGTGGTGTCCTCCTCCGCCCTCCGTGTCCCCACCTCCTGCAGTCCAGTCTTCTCCTCCTGCAGTCCAGTCTTCTCCTCCTCCATACGGGCCAACGCCTCCTGCAGTCCAGTCTTCTCCTCCTCCATATGGACCAACTTCTCCTGGAGACCAGTCTTCTCCTTGTCCAAACGGTTCACCACCTCCTGTAGTCCAGTCTTCTCCTCCTCCATACGGGACAACTCCTCCTGTAGTCCAGTCTTCTCTCTTCCGGTGTTGGCAACTTCCTCCTGGAAGGTTCTTCTCTTCTCTGCCCTCTCCTCCAGGAAAGTCCTCTTCTCCTCCTCCATACCGACCAACTCCTCCTGTAGTCCAGTCTTCTCCTCCTGTAGTCCAGTCTTCTCCTCCTCCATACGGGACAACTCCTCCTGCAGTCCAGTCTTCTCCTCCTGTAGTCCAGTCTTCTCCTCCTCCATACGGGACAACTCCTCCTGTAGTCCAGTCTTCTCCTCCTCCATACGGGCCAACGCCTCCTGCAGTCCAGTCTTCTCCTCCTCCACAAAGGCCAACTTCTCCTGGAGACCAGTCTTCTCCTCCTCCATACGGGACAACTCCTCCTGCAGTCCAGTCTTCTCCTCCTGTAGTCCAGTCTTCTCCTCCTCCATACGGGCCAACTTCTCCTGCAGTCCAGTCTTCTCCTCCTCCACAAAGGCCAACTCCTCCTGGAGTCCAGTCTTCTCCTTCTCCATACGGGCCAACTCCTCCTGTAGTCCAGTCTTCTCCTCCTCCATACGGGACAACTCCTCCTGGAGTCCAGTCTTCTCTCTTCCGGTGTTGGCAACTTCCTCCTGGAAGGTTCTTCTCTTCTCTGCCCTCTCCTCCAGGGAAGTCCTCTTCTCCTCCTCCATACGGACCAACTCCTCCTGTAGTCCAGTCTTCTCCTCCTCCATACGGGACAACTCCTCCTGCAGTCCAGTCTTCTCCTCCTCCATACGGGACAACTCCTCCTGCAGTCCAGCCTTCTCCTCCTGTAGTCCAGTCTTCTCCTCCTCCATACGGGCCAACTCCTCCTGCAGTCCAGTCTTCTCCTCCTGCAGTCCAGTCTTCTCCTCCTCCATACGGGCCAGCGCCTCCTGGAGATCACTCCTCTGCGTCCTGATTTTGGTCAGCTGTTCCTCCAGCTGCTGGATCTGCAGGAGGAATAGGAAGAAGTAAGAAGGAGTAAAAGAAGGCTGAGGATGGGAGACCAGAGACCAGAATAGGCGGTATGGTGCTGGACCGACCTGCTGTGCAAGGAGATCCTCTTTCGTCTGGTTGTCAGCCCTTTGCTCCAGATTGACCTGCTCCTGGGTAGAGGAGATCGGGAGGAACAGCGCATTAAGAGGACACAATCGGTGAATAAAACCATTTTTAACGTTCCGGTTGATGCTTGAAGTGGTACCATGTGGACTTTGTCCTGAGTCCTCTCCTCTCTCAGGGCCTCCAGGAGCGCCCGCAGCTGCTCCCTCTCCAGGCTGAGCGCAGACACCTCAGACACCAGCCTCTCCACCTCCTCCCTATCGCCGACGGAGCTCCGACTGTCCCTCTCTGACCTCACCGACTCCAGCTCCTCGTTGAGTGCCTTCACCTACCACAGAGGGAGATGTTTGACAACAGCACTGAAGCATCAACTGAAGAAGCAGCATTTCTTTGTACGCCACGTTGATGTATAAACCTGCCTGACGGAAGGCTGATCACAACAGAATGTCAGAGAACATGAGCGCTCACCTTCTCCATGCTGAGCTGGACCTCTCTCTCCAAGCGGTCCTTCTCTTCAGTAACGGACTCTAGTGTCCCTTGGAGGTCGTCCATCTGTTGGCCACCACAAGACACACGGAACTCAGACTTTTAAAAGAGCCTCCCTGTGAAAGATCGGGTTGGACCACAGCCACTCCCTCGCAGTGCAAGCATGCAACGTTTGAAAACATTACAGTTTGACCATTTAGAGGGTCCAGATTCAGGACTCACCCTGTAGTGGTCCACTGATCCCAGCTCATCGCTCAGCGAGGGCTGCTGGCCGACTCCAGGCTGCTGCTGCTGCTGCAGCATCTGGGCCGGGGACAAAGACTGATCAACTACCTGCACAGCCTCCCATGACCACCGTGTTGACGTCCTGCTGGGCCATGCACTCATGTAACAGAGTAATGCTTCAGATGCTGTTGTGACCGCAATTGTGGTTGCAACATTAAAGCCGCTTCCGCATATGAAATGCCGGGAAAGCTGGCCTCGTCTGTCCCATTGGAGACTGAAATGCTGGGCTGATGCCAGCACTAATCCAAGCGTTCCCTTTTAAAACCAGAACTCAAACTGGGTAAGAAAAGGTTAGCTTGTTCACTTTACAGTAACAGTATTATAAAATCCACTTTCCTTGACAGCGGTCATTATATGCTTAGCAACGGCCATTATTGAAAAATAATTCACCACCGGAAGTCGGGAAGGCCCATGCAAGTGAACGTAGCGTTCCAAAGCATTGAGAAGAGCCGTGTAATAATGTAATTTATGCTTCATTATTGTACCCTTAATGTAAAGTGTTACCGGATAATGAGCTAGCAGTAGCAGTACTAAATCCTTACTGCCTTCTAGTGGTCACTCATCCGTTCACGCAGCTTTAAATAGAAATGAACAGACTCGTCTGGTCAAACTTGGTACCATCTGGATCCTGTCGTCCATCTCCTCTCGGAGCTGAGTCTTCTCCTCCCTCAGGGCCTCCAGGAGCGCCCGCAGCTGCTCCCTCTCCAGGCTGAGCGCAGACACCTCAGACACCAGTCTCTCCACCTCCTCCCGATCGCCGACGGAGCTCCGACTGTCCCTCTCTGACCTCACCGACTCCAGCTCCTCGTTGAGTGCCTTCACCTACCACAGAGGGAGATGTTTGACAACAGCACTGAAGCATCAACTGAAGAAGCAGCGTTTCTTTGTACGCCACGTTGATGTATAAACCTGCCTGACGGAAGGCTGATCACAACAGAAGGTCAGAGAACATGAGCGCTCACCTTCTCCACGCTGAGCTGGACCTCTCTCTCCAAGCGGTCCTTCTCTTCAGTAACGGACTCTAGTGTCACTTGGAGGTCGTCCATCTGTTGGCCACCACAAGACACACGGAACTCAGACTTTTAAAAGAGCCTCCCTGTGAAAGATCGGGTTGGACCACAGCCACTCCCTCGCAGTGCAAGCGTGCAACGTTTGAAAACATTACAGTTTGACCATTTAGAGGGTCCAGATTCAGGACTCACCCTGTACTGGTCCACTGATCCCAGCTCATCGCTCAGCGAGGGCTGCTGGCCGACTCCAGGCTGCTGCTGCTGCAGTATCTGGGCCGGGGACAAAGACTGATCAACTACCTGCACAGCCTCCCATGACCACCGTGTTGACGTCCTGCTGGGCCATGCACTCATGTAACAGAGTAATGCTTCAGATGGTGTTGTGACCGCAATTGTGGTTGCAACATTAAAGCCGCTTCCGCATATGAAATGCCGGGAAAGCTGGCCTCATCTGTCCCATTGGAGACTGAAATGCTGGGCTGATGCCAGCACTAATGCAAGCGTTCCCTTTTAAAACCAGAACTCAAACTGGGTAAGAAAAGGTTAGCTTGTTCACTTTATAATAACAGAGTCTTAACCAACAGGTCATTCATATTTAACTCTAGTAAGTTCAGTTATCTTTTAAAGACGGTGTTAATGTTTACTTATGGTTTTCATGTTAAAATAAGGTAATGATATCAACAAAGAAATAATTTTTTTACATTACTTAAATTTTTTTTAGGGTTCACTAACCCATTAAATAAGTAAGGGATAATGTATAGAACGCCGGTCATTATCGGGAAATAAGCCCTGACAGGGCGAACAGGACACCGACGCGAAGCAGAGGGGTCTCGCGTAGCCTCGAAGGGGTTTATTTAAGATAATGACCGGCGACGTTCTATACATTATCCCGCTTATTACACGGTTACTTGCTAAAACTAAAAAATAATTTCACACGGTGTGTCTTTCTACAATTACCATTGGTAGTGTTGATCAGCAGAGAAATAGTCCGCCAAAGACGTTGACGTCGCTTAGCAACCGAATCCGCTGGGGTTGATAAGTTACCGGACTACTTGCGGAGTGACACGAAAGACGTGAAATCCACTTTCCTTGACAGCGGTCATTATGTGCTTAGCAACGGTCATTATTGAAAAATAATTCACCACCGGAAGTCGGGAAGGCCCATGCAAGTGAACTACTGAGCAGTGCTAAATCCTTACTGCCTTCTAGTGGTCACTCATCCGTTCACGCAGCTTTAAATAGAAATGAACAGACTCGTCTGGTCAAACTTGGTACCATCTGGATCCTGTCGTCCATCTCCTCTCGGAGCTGAGTCTTCTCCTCTCTCAGGGCCTCCAGGAGCGCCTGCAGCTGCTCCCTCTCCAGGCTGAGCGCAGACACCTCAGACACCAGCCTCTCCACCTCCTCCCGATCGCCGACGGAGCTCCGACTGTCCCTCTCTGACCTCACCGACTCCAGCTCCTCGTTGAGTGCCTTCACCTAAAGCAACATGGCGTCATTCAGCTTTTAAAAGATACCAGAGCGAGATCATCGCACGCCAGCACACTTATTAGTGGGGGGGGGGGAAATAGATTCTGTTCAGTATCGCGATATTTTGCGCATGGAATTACATCGGCACAGTAGCGCAAAGTATCGCAATATTTAAAAATAATAATAATAATAAAGTATATATATATTATATTATTTAGTTTACTCTGATCGCATGTAGCATGTTGACCAACTAATTTTTCTGAACAAAAACGCCAATATCCCCAAATTAATTTAACATTTTGGTTGATGACCTGGCAGCCAACAGGACTCGACTCTAGCAGTACACATTTTTGTATACAGTATTTTTCTCAATTTGATTCACGCTCCAAGTTACTCTTGTTTATATGATTATTCGTAGGTCTATGTTACTCTATTATGTCTGCTTTATGATACTCTCTTGTAATTAAATCATTTTAAGTTATGTGCTGGGAGCTCAGCATTCATGTGAGAGGTCTCTTACTATGGCCCTGTGTCCTGAATGTTGAAGGACAAAGTTTTTGCACTTCAGTTAATGTGTAGAAGAAGATAATGATGTTCACAGAATTAAATGTGACATTTGAAGTGAGTTGATCAGTCTTATTTTCCTCATTTTTTGTAATGTCTGAATAATATGGGAAACATGCATCTTATCAGCTGCTCATAGTTTCTAGGCATTCATACCAGTGGACCATTTACTGTTTCTTGCACTGTTTAAGCACTCCCGCATGTGAATATCCACTTGTGTACTATTCTTCTTGTATATTGTTCCCCTGCATATATATTTTTAATATTTTGTACTTTTGCACATTTATATTTGTTTATATTTGTTGCTCTTTACTGTTCTATTTTCTATTTGTAACATGGTGTTTGCTGCTGCTGGAAGTGCAATTTACTGAGGGAACCTTCCGGAGGGATTAATAAAGTTATTTTCTATCTATCTAAGCTGTATGTTGTGTAAATTTCTCATTTGAATCCACAGGTAATAATTACGTGGTTCTGAAGCTCTTCCATCTGAGCCGAGTCCAGTGCAGGAGCGTTCTCATTGGCTGTCGGCATGCTCTCCAGGCGTCCGATTCGCTCCTTCTGTTCGCGGATCGTCCCGTGAGCGCTGCGAAGCTCATCTTGGTTTTCGATCATCTGGTCGGGAAATTAAAAAAAACAAAAAAACATTAAGGGTGTAAAAGGAGGCTCCTCTGTCTTCATCTGGAGGATCTTCTCAGACGGGGACCGTGTGGACCTACCATGTCCACGTTCTCCTGAAGGTCCGTCTGCAGCTGCTCCTTCTCCTCCCGCAGGGCCTCCATCTCCTCCTTTAAGGTCTCCTTCTCCTCCCGCAGGGCCTCCAGGAGCCCCTGCAGCCGCTCGCTCTCCTGGCTGGGAGCAGGCACCAGTTGCTCCACCTCCTCTGGACCGCTGATAGAGCCCCGGGTCTGCTCCTCTGTGCTCCTCGAGAGTTCACTGTGGGACATCTTCTCCTGAAGGGCCTCCTTCTCCTCCTTCAGGGTCTCCTTCTCCTCCTCCAGAGTCTCCTTCTCCTCCTTCAGAGTCTCCTTCTCCTCCTCCAGACTCTCCTTCTCCTCCTTCAGAGTCTCCTTCTCCTCCTTCAGAGTCTCCTTCTCCTCCTCCAGGGTCTCCTTCTCCTCCTCCAGACTCTCCTTCTCCTCCTTCAGAGTCTCCTTCTCCTCCTTCAGAGTCTCCTTCTCCTCCTCCAGGGTCTCCTTCTCCTCCTTCAGGGTCTCCTTCTCCTCCTTCAGGGTCTCCTTCTCCTCCTTCAGAGTCTCCTTCTCCTCCTTCAGGGTCTCCTTCTCCTCCTTCAGGGTCTCCTTCTCCTCCTCCAGAGTCTCCTTCTCCTCCTTCAGGGTCTCCTTCTCCGCCATCAGATCCTCCTTCTCCTCCTGCAGACCTCTGAGCTGACCCTCCAGAGAGGAGCACTGCTGCTCCGAGCAGGACAGCTGAAAGCATCGCAGACACCATCACACACCGGGCCGTGTTCTGTGGTTCACCCTCTCCCATGGAGTCACACACACACTGGGATGCACCTGGTTCTCTCTCACCTGTTCCCTCAGAGCTGACTCCGCCTCCTGGGCCGTCCTCAGCTCCTCCCTCAGAGCTGACTCCGCCTCCTGTGCCGTCCTCAGCTCCTCCCTCAGAGCTGACTCCGCCTCCTGGGCCGTCCTCAGCTCCCCCCTCAGAGCTGACTCCGCCTCCTGGGCCATCCTCAGCTCCTCCCTCAGCTCTGACTCCGCCTCCTGGCGGGCGACCAGCTCCTTGTTGAGGGAGGCTATCGTTCCCTCCAGATGAACATTCTCCACCAGATCTACAGAACCAGAACACACTCACCATGTCACCCCCTCTCTGTCTCCCTCACCATGTCACCCCCTCTGTCTCCCTCACTGTTCCCCTCACCGTGTCACCTCCCCTCTGTCTCCCTCACCATGTCACCTCTCCTCTCCCTCAATATGTCACCTCCCCTATGTCCCCCTCACTCTGTTCCCCTCACCATGTCACCCCTGCTCGCTCATCATGTCACCTCCTCTCTGTCTCCCTCACTCTGTTCCCCTCACCATGTCACCCCCTCTCTGTCTCCCTCACCATGTCACCCCCTCTCTGTCTCCCTCACTCTGTTCCCCTCACCATGTCACCCCCTCTCTGTCACCCCCTCTCTGTCTCCCTCACCATGTCACCCCCTCTCTGTCTCCCTCACCATGTCACCCCCTCTCTGTCTCCCTCACCATGTCACCCCCTCTCTGTCTCCCTCACTCTGTTCCCCTCACCATGTCACCCCCTCTCTGTCTCCCTCACTCTGTTCCCCTCACCATGTCACCCCCTCTCTGTCTCCCTCACTCTGTTCCCCTCACCATGTCACCCCCTCTCTGTCACCCCCTCTCTGTCTCCCTCACCATGTCACCCCCTCTCTGTCTCCCTCACCATGTCACCCCCTCTCTGTCTCCCTCACCATGTTACCCCCTCTCTGTCTCCCTCACTCTGTTCCCCTCACCATGTCACCCCCCCTCTGTCTCCCTCACCATGTCACCCCCTCTCTGTCTCCCTCACTCTGTTCCCCTCACCATGTCACCCCCTCTCTGTCTCCCTCACTTTGTTCCCCTCACCATGTCACCTCACTACACGGGGGCCGCTGGCCTATGAGAGGGTTCTTACTGCCGGGGACCTTCCCGTCCATCAGCGCGGTGAGCTTGGTGTTCTCGTTGAAGGCCATGGTGAGCTCCTTCTGGAGGTCCGTCTGCATGCTCCGGAAGCGGCTCTTCTCCTTCTCCAGCTGGGAGCGCAGCCCGCCCACCTCCACCACCATCTGCTCGTGGCTGGAGCTCAGCTCCACCTGCAATGTCAAGGTCGGTTAACCCCACACTGCAAGCTTTAGAGTAGGTTAACCCAGCCCTACAAGCTTTAGAGTAGGTTAACCCAGCCCTACAAGCTTTAGAGTAGGTTAACCCAGCCCTACACTGCAAGCTTTAGAGTAGGTTAACCCAGCCCTACACTGCAAGCTTTAGAGTAGGTTAACCCAGCCCTACAAGCTTTAGAGTAGGTTAACCCAGCCCTACAAGCTTTAGAGTAGGTTAACCCAGCCCTACACTGCAAGCTTTAGAGTAGGTTAACCCAGCCCTACAAGCTTTAGAGTAGGTTAACCCAGCCCTACAAGCTTTAGAGTAGGTTAACCCAGCCCTACAAGCTTTAGAGTAGGTTAACCCAGCCCTACAAGCTTTAGAGTAGGTTAACCCAGCCCTACAAGCTTTAGAGTAGGTTAACCCAGCCCTACAAGCTTTAGAGTAGGTTAACCCAGCCCTACAAGCTTTAGAGTAGGTTAACCCAGCCCTACAAGCTTTAGAGTAGGTTAACCCAGCCCTACAAGCTTTAGAGTAGGTTAACCCAGCCCTACAAGCTTTAGAGTAGGTTAACCCAGCCCTACAAGCTTTAGAGTAGGTTAACCCAGCCCTACAAGCTTTAGAGTAGGTTAACCCAGCCCTACAAGCTTTAGAGTAGGTTAACCCAGCCCTACAAGCTTTAGAGTAGGTTAACCCAGCCCTACACTACAAGATTAAGGACAAGTTGAAACTCATCCTACGCAACCCTTGCACGCCTGCGTTTCGCGTTTGTGCGACCGTGTTCAACACTTACGTCCCTCTCCTTCAGGCCCAGGTTCTGGCTGCGCAGCACGGCCCACTCCTTCCTGGTGTCTCGACCCAGAACCTCTGCATCGTCCAGCGAGCGCCGCAGCTTAGACACCTCCTGCAACAGGTCCTTCCCCTGCTGCAGAGATCACACACACACAACGGAGAAGAGAGCATTAATCCATCTATCTATATCGCCACACACACACACACACACACACACACACACACACACACACGATAAATCAATAATAGGCTAAATATAAGCATCATTTTCTTTCAAAGTTCAGTCCTAACCCTGAATACTTAAAGCTGAAGACCACCTACCAGAGACTCCAGCTCCTGGGCCCAGGAGGACTTCTTGGCCAGCTGTTCAGACATGGAGCCCACCCGAGACTAGAGAACACAAGACCCGTTCAATACCCAGCAGAGAGCTCCATCGTGTGACTGTGTGAGCCCAGGGATGTGGTCCTACCTCCAGATCTCTGCACTTCCCCTCCCAGGATTCAATGGTGCTCTTCAAGGCCTCGTTTTCACTATGCAACACTCTCTGCAATATCAAATCATCCAACATAACACTAATTAGTCTTTTAAGAAAATTATCCAATATTAAGGCTGGGTGGAAAGCTGTATTAAACATAAAACATATCAAATGTTTAAACATGTTCTTAATGTTTAAGGTGTAAACGTGTTCTTAATGTTTAAGGCATAAATGTGTTCTTAATGTTCAAGGCGTAAACGTGTTGTTAATGTTCAAGGCGTAAACGTGTTCTTAATGTTCAAGGCGTAAACGTGTTCTTAATGTTCAAGGTGTAAACGTGTTCTTAATGTTTAAGGTGTAAACGTGTTGTTAATGTTCAAGGCGTAAACGTGTTCTTAATGTTCTAGGTGTAAACGTGTCTAGCAGCTCCAGACCATGTCGTCCTTGCTGCAGTTTTCCTCCAGGGCTTTGAACTCCTCCAGCTCCTTGAAGTCCTGCAGCTCCTGGGACAGGGAGCCCTTCTCCTTCTCCAGGGAGGACACCTGCCCGAGCAGGAGCTCCATCTCCTGACGGAGGAAGTCCCTCTCGGCAAACACCATCTCCTGGTGAGCCCACCGCAATCGCAGTCAGAACACACACACACCTCTTAGTAGTCGGTCTCGTATGAGTAAAATATCCCAAATCCTAACCGCTGATTGTCTCAGCATCAGACATGAGGAGGCCTTACCTTCTCTGAAACCAGAGTCTCACACATTCGGATGGTTTCTTCGAACTCCTTCTTCATCTGAAGCGAAGACACACACACACACACCTTTGATAAACCGTCCCACAACCAATAACGAAACTTACCCATCTGTAATCTTAATGCATAAACTGGTGAATTAATAAAATTTTTGTTGTAGGTGCTTGTGTTGCTGGGGCAGACCAGGATTCTATGAATCAATTATTCTGTAAGAACAGGGCTCTATGAATGTGTTATTCTGTGAGAAAAACAGGGACTTATGAATGAGTGATGCGGTCAGAAGTACAGGGTCTATGAATGAGGGATGCGGTCAGAAGTACAGGGTCTATCTATGAACGAGTGATGCTGCGGACCTGTTCATCTGGTCCGGCCGTGGTCTGGCTCCGCTCCTCCAGATCTGCCAGTCGGATCTCCAACATCTCCCGAGCCTCCTGCTGCTCCTGGGCCTGGACCGAGAGCTGCACCTCCAGCTCCTGTGCCCTCTGCTCCAACCGCTCCACCGCGTCCCACGCCTCCCGCTTCTCCCTGGCCAGCAACTCCACCTGCTGCTGCAGAGAGGCAGCCCTGGAGAGCACCTCCTCCCCCCCGCTCCGCTCCGCCTCCAGCGAGGAGAACTTGGCCAGCACCTCCTCCCTCTCTCGCCTCTCATCCTCCAGAGAGGCGACCTTGGCCAGCACCTCCTCCCTCTCTCGCCTCTCATCCTCCAGAGAGGCGACCTTGGCCAGCACCTCCTCCCTCTCTCGCCTCTTATCCTCAAGCCGACCCTCCAGAGAGGCGACCTTGGCCAGCACCTCCTCCTTCTCGCCCCTCTCCTCCTCAAGCCGTCCCTCCAGAGAGGAGAGCTTGGCCAGCGCCTCCTCCTTCTCGCCCCTCTCCTCCTCAAGCCGTCCCTCCAGAGAGGCGACCTTGGCCAGCACCTCCTCCTTCTCGCTCCTCTCCTCCTCAAGCTGTCGTTCCAGCTCGGCCTCCTTCTGTCGATCCGATCCGGTCGGAGAGACAAATTGAGAGCTGGAAATAAAAAAATAAAATAAAATGGTCAAAACCAAAGATCTCCAACAGGACCAGTTCAATAACAGAAGGGTTCCCCCGGGTTCCCCCTCTGCTCCTCAGACCCCAGCGGCCCGGGCTCACCTGTCATTGTAGGCTCGGCTGCTCCCAGACTCCATGTCATAGGAGTAGTCCTCAGGGATCTCCCAGCGAGAGTCAAACTCCTCGTCCTCTGTGATCAGGGAGCAAACCGGAGAGACAAGGATGAAGAACCCATCCACGCGTTTGATAGTAGGAGACATGCTGGTGTCTCCACGTGTTTGATAGTAGGAGAGATGCTGGTGTCTCCACGTGTTTGGTGGTTAAGGAACATGAGGTTGAGGAGCATTACGTCACCTTCCAGCAGCTCCATGGAAGAAAGGTCTGCTTTCCTCTTGCGGCTGAAATGCTCGGCAAAGCTTAAATCTGATTGGCCCACGTCGCATTCTGTGGGTGCAGCCAATCTGAGCAGCTTTCCACCCCATGTGACTCTCCTCTTGGGGATCTGTGAAAAACAGCGCGGTCAGGACTAAGGATCACGTTAGGTGACACACCGGGCGATGTCAGAGTGTTCATGCTCTTTGACGTCTTGAGCTTAGAGACTGAGAAGACATCCGAGAACAACCGCAATCATGTGATCCTCACTCAGAATCCTCACTAATAAAGTTGACAAAGCACTGTATTGTGAATACTAGTACTTTATCACTTTATTAAGGATAACATACTATACTATCGTATAGAGAATACCACAGCATTATGAACTCTATAAGGATGCCTCGCTCAAGCACAGGCCCATGTTTCTCACTAAATTGTGAGTATATGCACCCTGCACAAACATTATTTTTATTATCATTTTATTTATTTTCTCCCAAAAATGTTTTTTTGGGAGAAAAATGAAGGGGGTACGCAGATGAAAAAATATCTAAGAGGGGGTACACTAGTAGAAAAAGTTTGAGAACCATTGGTATAGAGAACAGAACACCAAAATATTATGAACATTAGGTCGATGCTTCAGACCTTCTTGGTTGGCATGATGCTGGCGCCGGTGACTAGCAGCTTGGTGAGGTTCCTGATGCGGTCCTGCTGCTCCTTCTGCAGCTGGTCCTTCTCCTGCAGGAGCTGAGACAGCGTCTCCTTCTCCGTGGCCGTCACGTGGGTCACCGAGGACACCTGCCGAGGGCGGGGCTCAGCGTTAAGGCTTCTTTACACCAACAGCACTGTTGGTATACAGGCTTCTTTACACCAACAGCACTGTTTTTGTAAAGGCTTCTTTACACCAACAGCACTGTTGGTATACAGGCTTCTTTACACCAACAGCACTGTTTTTGTAAAGGCTTCTTTACACCGACAGCACTGTTGGTATACAGGCTTCTTTACACCAACAGCACTGTTTTTGTAAAGGCTTCTTTACACCGTCAGTACTGTTGGTATACAGGCTTCTTTACACCAACAGCACTGTTGGTATACAGGCTTCTTTACACCGTCAGTACTGTTGGTATACAGGCTTCTTTACACCAACAGCACTGTTGGTATACAGGCTTCTTTACACCGTCAGTACTGTTGGTATACAGGCTTCTTTACACCAACAGAACTGTTGGTATACAGGCTTCTTTACACCAACAGAACTGTTGGTATACAGGCTTCTTTACACCAACAGCACTGTTGGTATACAGGCTTCTTTACACCGTCAGTACTGTTGGTATACAGGCTTCTTTACACCAACAGCACTGTTTTTGTAAAGGCTTCTTTACACCGTCAGTACTGTTGGTGTGAAGGCCTCTTTACACTGGGTAACTCTTGTGTAAAGGTTGTCATTAAGATGTTTAAAGGGGTAAACTAGGATACCTCGTTAAAATAGTATAAAGTGTAAACTGCCGTACTACCTGTATAAAGAAAGGGTATAAAGTGTAAACCCGGGTACCTCTTGTATAAAGTGTAAACCCGGGTACCTCTTGTATAAAGTGTAAACCCGGGTACCTCCTGTTTAAAGTGTAAACCCGGGTAACTCCTGTATAAAGTGTAAACCCGGGTAACTCCTGTATAAAGTGTAAACCCGGGTAACTCCTGTATAAAGTGTAAACCCGGGTAACTCCTGTATAAAGTGTAAACCCGGGTAACTCCTGTATAAAGTGTAAACCCGGGTAACTCCTGTATAAAGTGTAAACCCGGGTAACTCCTGTATAAAGTGTAAACCCGGGTAACTCCTGTATAAAGTGTAAACCTGGGTAACTCCTGTATAAAGTTTAAACCTGGGTAACTCCTGTATAAAGTGTAAACCCGGGTAACTCCTGTATAAAGTGTATAAAGTGTAAACCTGGGTAACTCCTGTATAAAATGTAAAACTGGGTACCTCTTGGAGGCGGCGTTTTAGGTCGACGATCTCATTCCGGTATCTCTTGAGCAGCGCTCCGTCGTCAGACACCTCCGTCACGTGGGGGTCGTTCTTCATTTTCTTGGCCGTGCTTGCAAACTGACAACAGGTAGTGACCTCAGTGGGGTGTTTACAGAGCACAGACCTAGATCTACCCATACACCTGATCTACCCCATCTAGATCTACCTGTACACCAGTCTAGAACTACACTAGTTAGATCCACACTGGCTAGATCTACCTGTACACCAGCTAGATCTAGACCTACACCATCTAGATCTGGACCTACACCATCTAGATCTAGACCTACACCATCTAGATCTAGACCTACATCAAGAACTACACCATCTAGATCTAAATCAGCTAGATCTAGATCTACACCATCTAGATCTGGACCTACACCATCTCGATCTACACCAGCTAGATCTAGACCTACACCATCAAGATCTAGACCATCTAGATCTAGATCTAGATCTACATCAAGATCCACACCCTTTAGACCCATACCCTTTAGATCCACACCCTCTAGACCTACCTGCAGGGTGCTGAGGGTCTCCTCCAGGGCGGCCGGGGTGATGGTGCAGATGATGACCGTCTTGGCGTTGCCCCCCAGGGAGTTCTGCAGGATGCGGGTCAGCTTGCTGTCTCTGTAGTTGGTGAAGCCCCTGGAGGAGGCAGAGTGTTAGACACCACCAGACTGTGATGAAGACCCCCCGGTGGTGCGTCAGACCCCCCTGAGGTGGGTCAGACCCCCTGGTGGTGGGTCAGACCCCCTGGTGGTGGATCAGACCCCCTGGTGGTGGGTCAGACCTCCTCTTACCTCTGGCTCTCGTCAGACAGTTTCTTGATGACCTGGGCGAGGGTGAAGAGGCTTCGGTTGATGTTGCAGCCTTCCTTAAAGCGAGCGCCTTGAGAACACAAACACACGCCCCATGATAGAACCACATCCAGAAACATACACGCCCCACGCCCCAAACACACGCCCCATGATAGAACCACATCCAGAAACATACACACCCCATGCCCCAAACACACGCCCCATGATAGAACCACATCCATGTTTCAACATACACTAGTATACTACAGTAAACTAACCAAGACTAGTATACTACAGTTAACAAACAAAGACCAGTATACTACAGTAAACTAACCAAGACTAGTATACTACAGTAAACTAAGACTAGTACACTACAGTTAACTAACTCTGGGTTACTGAGACACGTACCTTCCGCTCCGGTCTGGCTGGCCCGTTCTGACCCGGCCAGATCGACCAGGTTCTGGGAGGGAATAGAAGGAACCAGGTGGTACTTTATTATACAAATACAAGTATACTACTAGTACTAGTAATACTAGTGCCACTAGTGCTGTCCAGGTTACCAGATGGGAGACGATGATGGCTCCGTCAGAGTTCTCTCCGGACGCTGGGTCGCTCTTTTCACGACTCTCCAAGATCTGGAGGGGTGGCGTTAAGTTAACACAATGCATCACAACACATCCACGACACACTAAAACAAACACACCAGGTATTGAACTGGTTTCTCACCACAGAAGAGGTGTGTATTAAACTGGTTTCTCACCATTCTGAAGATGGTGTGAGAGCGACTGCTCCGCTCGTTCATCTTGGTCTTCCCATAGTGCCGGTTTTCTTTGGAGAAGACGCACACTGGTTATACTAACCCACAAACTAGCTGGTTAGACATTAACCGAGTAGCTTGTTAACTAAACATAATGTAACTTACCCACCATCTTCCTGGTTTAACCAGGATTAACCCTCTCATAGCAGGTGAACACTTACTCTCTCCCTTGCGGACCCAGGACAGGGCTTGAGCCGGAGACGTCACCAGCTCCTCCGTCAGGTCCGCCACGTAGATGTTCTTCTACAGGTCAGAGGACAGACGGCATCAAGACCTGGAGCATCTCACTAGCATCTCATTACAGTGATGAGAGGGTCATGAGGAGGTACAGATCAAATGAGAGGGTGTCGAACATGAGATGAGATGGTGAGATGAGATAGTGAGATGAGAGGGTGACCGATAGTGAGATGAGAGAGTGCTGAAATAGTGAGATGAGATGGTGATGAGATGAGAGGGTGACAGATAGTGAGATGAGAGGGTGCTAAGATAGTGAAATGAGATGGTGATGAGATGAGAGGGTGACGGATGGCGAAATGAGTGTGACGGGTAGCGAGATGAGAGGGCAATGAGATAGTGAGATGAGAGGGTGATGCGATAGTGAGATGAGAGGGTGAGATGAGAGGGTGTCATAGCGGTCGTGGTCCAGCTCTTACGTTGAGGGCCTCGCGGACCTCCAGGGGCTTCCTCTTCCAGCTGTCCACCAGCAGGTCGGTCACCGTCTCGTTGTAGATCTCCATGTAGGACACCCGCAGAAGAAACTCCTTCTTGGGGTACTGTGAACCAGAAGAGCCCCGGCTACCCCGGTTAACACCGTACACACACACACACACGGTCCTCAACATGCAACCTGCCTCGCAACTACTACGTTCACGCTTAACTAGAAGAATACAAATCTATAATTAAAGATTATAAATCGAAATGATCTAGTTCTTAAAAAAACAATTGGCGACAGTAAGAGAAAGTAACCCGACTATACATTGCTGTCATCCAGAGAACGCTTCAATAAGAACAAGTGCTATTAGTAGGGTCAATACTAGATGCTGTATCGGTATATACTCTGTATCGACCGACACACAAGTTCAGGAATCTGACTCGTTATCGGGAAGGAAAAAATGGTATCGGAACATCTCTACTCGCAACATGGTTCTTCTCACTTTCTGAATGGTCTGGAAGACCTCCTCCATGGACAGGGGGATGACACCTGGGACCAGGTTACTGCCCATCATGGTGAAGGTCTTCCCAGAGGAGGTCTGGCCGTACGCAAAGATGGTTCCTGGAGAATAGTGCATTAGTAATGTCATGAACATCCAACATGGTCGTATGCCGTCTGTGTATCTGCAGCACTAGAGCGAATGTCTGGTCTGGCCGTACCATTGTATCCCTCGACGGCGGAGACCACCAGGGGCTTGGCGATGTCCTGGTAGAGATGGTTGGTGGTCTCACTGGAGCTGAACACCCGATCTGCGCAGAGGCACCAGAGAGGCTTCAGATAACTCTTTCCACAGAACATTCATTTCATCTAACTTAGTAGTACATAATACCATACCAATAATGGTGTGTAAAATGTAGTGACAGCTATGGAATATTATATTTATAAGGTTCCCATGAAAATAAGATGTGTTTTGTAACCTAGGTTTGGCCCTCTATATCTACATTGGAGCGGGTTCTTGTCATGGAGCCCACCATGTCGCTACAGTAGCCCACAACGGACAGACGGCACTAGAAGACATGTTTTTTTTTTATATTTAAGCATAATTGCCATCCATCCAACATCCAACATGTAAGCTATGACCTATAGTTTTATAGATATATTAAGGAATTGTATCACTTGACACTTTGCTACTTGACTCTGTGGTAATGATAAATATCATATTGGAAGCACCTACTGGCACCCTACACAATACAGGCCACCGTAGGCGCTGGAGAAGGAGCGGTGGCCAGGCGGGTGCATGATCATTGCAGGGTGCTACTAAATCATACCCCACCTTTTATACTTTAAAAACACTAATATTTTAAGGATTATAAATTGTGAGATAAATCCAGGTATTTTCAAGACTCCCTCACTTTGCATAATTAGAAAAAATATATTGTTATGATTACGATAATATGGTTGGGTTACAGTATTTTGGCGATTGAGGGAATGGCTGGTGAGAGGTAGGGGGCTGGTCAGAGATGAACTCACCATAACTAAAGCTCTTGGTGGGGATGCCATCGTCTAACTGGTGGAGAGACTTTGTGTCTGCCTTCCAGTAGAGTGGCACTGGTGCAGAGTCATCTGTCGTCTCCCTCTCCTCCCTGGTAACCACAGAAAACACACACCACACTGTAATGATATGTTCCCATAGTAACACCACCACACTGTAATGATATGTTCCCATAGTAACAACACCACACTGTAATGATATGTTCCCATAGTAACAACACCACACTAATGATATGTTCCCATAGTAACACCTCCACACTGTTATATGTTCCCATAGTAACAACACCACACTGTAATGATATGTTCCCATAGTAACACCACCACACTAATGATGTGTTCCCATAGTAACACCTCCACACTGTAATATGTTCCCATAGTAACACCACCACACTAATGATGTTCCCATAGTAACAACACCACAATGTAATGATATGTTCCAATAGTAACACCGCCACACTGTAATATGTTCCCATAGTAACACCACCACACTAATGATGTTCCCATAGTAACAACACCACAATGTAATGATATGTTCCAATAGTAACACCGCCACACTGTAATATGTTCCCATAGTAACACCACCACACTAATAATGTGTTCCCATAGTAACACCTCCACACTGTAATATGTTCCCATAGTAACACCACCACACTAATGATGTTCCCATAGTAACAACACCACAATGTAATGATATGTTCCAATAGTAACACCGCCACACTGTAATATGTTCCCATAGTAACACCACCACACTAATGATGTTCCCATAGTAACAACACCACAATGTAATTATATGTTCCCATAGTAACACCACCACACTAATGATATGTTCCCATAGTAACAACACACTGTATCAGAGCATACACACTAATAAAGCCTCAGAAGAACAACAGTGTAGCGCTGCATGCAGCACACTATAATATATAATAACTAATAGACAGACTCGTTGGTCGCCTTCAGCTTCATTATGACCGTGTCTCCTTTGACAGTAAACTACTTTGTCAAACGTATCCGTCTTTGTATAACAAACCCAGGGGAAATTGAGTTAAAAAAAAAAAAAGTAAAAGTAGTAGAAGCTAAAGTTAGCTCGTGGGGTTAGCCTCATAACTCACCGTTCGATGAGCGGTCGGACTCTAATGCACACCTTCACCGCCGACTCCTCCGCCGGCCCCGACATCTCACCGACTGTAATAAAAACTCCTTATTTTATTTATTTTATTTATTAATTAACTGGAGCTGCAGACCTAACGACCACAGCGCCGACGCGTCGCTCAACTGGTATTTACGCTTTCAAACGGCCCGCGCTGCCCTGAGTGAGCTTCTGATTGGACGAGCTTCTGATTGGACGAGACTATCCGAGCGAGCTTCTGATTGGTCGAGACGATCCGAGCGAGCTTCTGATTGGTCGAGACGATCCGAGCGAGTTTTCCCGAGCGTCCCGTCTGACAGAAGGGTTTCGACGTCATCCATACGCGCCCACTGCACGATCTACGTCGTCCATACGCGCCCACTGCACACAAGCAACACATGAGAGAGTGGACAGGCTGTTACCAGCAGGTCTTTGTAATCCAGTTCTGTAAAGGGGGTCTGTTTGGATCCTGAAGTTTGATCCGGTTCTATACAGGGATCTGTTTAGATCCTCAAGTCGAGCCTTCCCTGCTTCAGTCTCGACTGAGTAGGAAGAAGTTTGGCTCCTAGTTTCTTGATATACCATCATGTCTCTGTTCGTGGTTAACAGGTGAGGCTGTCTGAAAAAAACAATGTTGTGATGTTGTTAATAATGACATGTCGTTTATTTGGAATGTGAGGTTGTTCATATTAAGATGTAGGGGTCATTAATGTGATGTTGTCAATTTTGATGTAGTGATGTCATGTTAATATTAAGATGTATTGATTAGTGATGTGATTTTAATATTAAGATTTAGTGATGTGATGTCAATATTAAGATGTAGTGATTAGTGTTATGATGTTATTAATATGATGATCATTGATGTGGTGTTGTTAATATTAAGATGTAGTGATCTTTAATGTGGTGTTGTTAACGTTAAGCTGTAGTGATCTTTAATGCGATGTCGTTCTCAGGTACCTGGGGGAGGAGGAGGAGGAGAGCGACTCCATCAGAGAGTCTCACGCCCAGCGCCTGCTGGCCAGGCTGCAGAGCAAGGCGAAGGAGAGAGAGCAGAGAGAGACCAGCCCCAAGAGAGCCAAGAAGAGGCCGGCCGGAGAGAGCGGAGAGCCGAAGCAGAAGACAGACAAACCCAAGAAGAAGAAAGTCAAACGGACAGAAACGCCAGAGGCTCCTGATCCCGTGAGAGAGGAGGACGCCGCCGGGGACGAGAAGAAAGATGGCAAGAAGAAGAAGAAGAAGAAGGAGGAGGATCGTTCGGGTGAGGCCACGAGTGTGTGTGTTGCACACAGTTTGATCTGGAGAGTCGGTGGAGTACGCGTGTTGTTAGTGTATTAACTATAAAAACTACTTTACTCAGATTAGGAGAAAACAACAAAAAATGCTTGTAGCAGGTGCTGCTGCTGTTAGCGCCTTAGTGGCGTTCCTGGTTACCTCCGACACACAGGCCGCAGTGGTACCACCGACCCACTCAGTAGAGCGTTGAGTAGACGGTCGGAGGTAGAGCAGCTGTTCTACCCCCCAGTGCTCCTGCAGAGTGTGTGTGTGTGTGGTGATGGCTGGTTGGTTCTGTGTGCCTTGATGTCCCACTGATGCACCACTGGTGTGCATCCTCACCCACAGTCTCATCACCCACACTGACTCAGGCCTGCTCACCCAACACCCATCAACCACACACACTCCACAATGCTCCAACATTTAACCCAACCTTAAGGCGTGGGTATCAATTAATTGTAATGAAATATATATGATAAAATACCTTAGATGGTCATATTGTTAATGTGCATGTATTGAACTGTTGTTTCGGTTCAGTAGAAGACGCTAAGCAGATAAAGAAAACAGAAGAAGGAGGAGTCAAAGGGGAAGGAGGAGTAGGAGAGGAGCAGAAGGAGAACCCGGAGGCGGCGTTCCCGGAGGCGGCGGTCCCGGAGGCGGCGGTCCCGACTGGTTTCACAGTTCTCGGGGGATTTGAGAATAAAGTGGCCCCAAAGGTATTGTGACTCCTGCCGTCTGACTGCGGGTTGTGTGGAAAGGTCATAGTCCAGATGTACCTTGTATGGAGTACCCTACAAAACACAGAGAACCCTCACTGTACTAGTAGTGAACCATGTCCCTGTACTAGTGAACCATGTCCTTGTACTAGTAGTGAACCATGTCCCTGTACTAGTGAACCCTGTCCCTGTACTAGTGAACCATGTCCCTGTACTAGTGAACCCTGTCCCTGTACCAGTGAGCGGAGCTACAGGCTGAGTTGTGGTCTCCAGGTGCAGCGCGTGCTGCCCCAGTGGCTGGCCCAGCCCGATGTGATCCAGAGGGACATCAGGAGGAACCTGGTGGACGTGTCCCTGGTCCCGGGCCTCTCCCCCGCCATGCTGAAGAAGCTCCAGGACAACGGTGTCACCAGCTTCTTCCCTGGTAACACCAGTAACACTAGTACTACCAGGAGACAACCAGTAAGACCAGGAGACAACCAGTAAGACCAGTAGACAACCAGTAACGCCAGGAGACAACCAGTAATACCAGTAGCACCAGGAGACAACCAGTTGTACCAGGAGACAACCAGTAACACCAGGAGACAACCAGTAATACTAGGATATTACCAGTAGAAAACCAGTAATAGCAGCTGATAACCAGTACTGCTAGTAGATAACAGTAATACTAGTAGAAAACTTGAGCCTCATATTCACCCATTCACACACATTCATCCACTCAAGACATTAGCTAAACATGAGCTAACGGTGATAGCACCACTGTCTGGGGACGGGAGTTAGCCACATTAGCTAAAGATGAGCTAACGGTGATAGCACTGTTCTCTGGGGACTGGAGTTAGCTACATTAGCTAAAGATGAGCTAACGGTGATAGCACTGTTCTCTGGGGACTGGAGTTAGCTACATTAGCTAAAGATGAGCTAACGGTGATAGCACTGTTCTCTGGGGACGGGAGTTAGCCACATTAGCTAAAGATGAGCTAACGGTGATAGCACTGTTCTCTGGGGACTGGAGTTAGCCACATTAGCTAAACATGAGCTAACGGTGATAGCACTGTTCTCTGGGGACGGGAGTTAGCCACATTAGCTAAAGATGAGCTAACGGTGTTAGCGCTGTTCTCTGGGGACGGGGGAGTTAGCCACATTAGCTAAAGATGAGCTAACGGTGTTAGCGCTGTTCTCTGGGGACGGGGGAGTTAGCCACATTAGCTAAAGATGAGCTAACGGTGTTAGCACTGTTCTCTGGGGACAGAGGAGTTAGCCACATTAGCTAAACATGAGCTAACGGTGTTAGCACTGTTCTCTGGGGACGGGGGAGTTAACCAGGTGTGTTAACCAGGAGTTAACCCCCCCCCCCCCCCCCTCCAGTCCAGGCGGAGGTGGTGCCCGCGGTGCTGGAGTGCGCGGCCCAGGGGCTGCTGGTGGGCCGCGGGGGCTACCGGCCCCGGGACATCTGCGTGTCGGCCCCCACGGGCAGCGGGAAGACCCTCGCCTTCGTGGTCCCCCTGGTGCAGGTGAGCGGGGGGGGGGGGGGTGGGTGAGCGAAGGGGGGGGGGGGGGGCGGGGGGGCAGTAGGGATGGGTCAGAATATTAGATTATTCGATTATTCGTTCCCGGAGGGTCAAAGCCGATTTTTAAACATTTGGACCGTTAACATTTTTTATTATTATTAATCATGTACAGAAAAACAATATACACAAGCATAAATATTAATATATATGCATACAATGCAGACAAACACTGATCACTGTTAAAGTTAGGTTTTTTTTGCGTTTAAGATATTAAGTGATTTCTTGCCGATGATCCATGGCTGCCTTTGTGAATGTCGGCACACGTCGAATAATCGATTATTCGTTCACAACCGCCCGCTGATTATTCAACCATGAAAAATTAGAGTTATTCACGTCCCTAGCGGGCGGGCGGGCGGTGTGTGGGGGGGGTCGGGTCGGGTGGTGCACATAACGGTGTTTATGTACTCTGTGTAGACAGGTGATGCACTGTCTGTATAATGGGGCTGTGTTTCTAGGCTCTGATTGGCCGGGTGGTCTGTGAGGTCAGAGCGTTGGTGGTGCTGCCCACCAAGGAGCTCGCCCAGCAGGTGAGACCCACCGCACCAACGCCTCCCTGCGTGTGTGTGTGTGTGTGTGTGTGTGTGTGTGTGTGTGTGTGTGTGTGTGTGTGTGTGTGTGTGTGTGTGTGTGTGTGTGTGTGTGTGTGTGTGTGTGTGTGTGTGTGTGTTCTCCAGATTTGTAAGGTGTGTGTGTAACGTGTGTGTGTGTGTGTGTGTTTTCTAGGTGTGTAAAGTATGTGTGTTCGTGTCCTCTCAAGGTGTGTGTGTGTGTGTGTTCTCTAGATGTATAAAGTGTGTGTGTTCTCTAGGTGTGTAACGTGTGTGTGTGTGTGTGTGTCCCAGGTGTGTAAGGTGTGTGTGTTCTCTAGGTGTGTAACGTGTGTGTGTGTGTGTAAGGTGTGTGTGTTCTCTAGGTGTGTAACGTGTGTGTGTGTGTGTGTGTCCCAGGTGTGTAAGGTGTGTGTGTTCTCTAGGTGTGTAACGTGTGTGTGTGTGTGTGTGTGTGTCCCAGGTGTGTAAGGTGTGTGTGCTGTACGCCGAGGGCACGGGGCTGAAGGTGGTGATGCTCGGGGGGCAGAAGTCGTTCGCCGCGGAGCAGGCGTCTCTGGCGGAGCAGAGGTAAGGACGCCTCCCATTGGTCCAGCACTCAGGACCTCGTTTGCGTTCAGCCAATGAGGAGAGGGATCAGGGTGGGGAGGAGGAGCTCCTTTTTAAAATAGCGGTCCTCCGGGGTTCTTCAGTCAGGACATTTGGTCGTCAAGGAGACGCCAGAGATCATTGATCCGAGAATTGATCTGTCCATAGTTGATCTAATCTGTGTGTGATGTGTTTATTGTGTGTGTGTTGTGTGTGTATGATGTGTGTACGATGTGTGTATCATGCCTTGTGTGTGTATTGTGTGTGTATTGTGTGTGTGATGTGTGTATCATGCCTTGTGTGTGTGATGTGTGTACGATGTGTGTATCATGCCTTGTGTGTGTATTGTGTGTGTATTGTGTGTGTGATGTGTGTTGATGTTTCCAGAGGCGGGAAGTGGAAGAGTCTGGCCGACATCGTCGTGGCGACGCCGGGCCGCCTGGTGGACCACATCAACAAGACCCCCGGGTTCCGCCTGGACCTGCTGCGCTTCCTGGTGAGTCCCGGACCCCCTGGGGGGGGGGGGTGATGAGGTCACCGCCCCCCCCTCACGCTCTGCCCCTCCCCCCTCCCCCCCCCTGCAGGTCATCGACGAGGCGGACCGGATGATTGACAGCATGCACCACTCCTGGCTGGGTCAGGTGACCAGGGCCGTGTTCAGAGCAGGAAGTGGATCCAACGGCTCCTCCTCGGTCTTCAGGAGGAGTGAACCCACACACATCACCGCCGCCAGGTGAGGACCCCCCCGTCCCCCCCCGTCCCCCATGTCCCCCCTGTCCCTTGTCCCCCTGTCCCCCCTGTCCCCCCCCTCGTCCCCCCCTGTCCCCCCCCCTCCCGTCCCTCAACAGGCTGTGTGTGAATGCGTCTCCATGGGTTTTAAAAGCGTCTTCTTGTGCTTTAATATTTTTCAATGACACGTTAAATGCGTGGACGTGCCGACTGTTGAAGCCAGTCTTCCAGTTGTGTCCCCGCTAGTTAGCCGCGTCCGTCCCGAAGAAACACTCAGAATCACTCACTAAGAGGAACCTCACACCGCTGGATAGCGCCTGAGCTCCGGGGGGGGGGGTTAAGTGGTGTGTGAGGTTTTTGAATTCGTGACATAGTAGTCCCTCATAGTAGCCTCATGTCATGAGTGCCTCGTGGCGACAGTGACCCTGCAACATGGCTGACGTCAGCACATCCGGTACATCGAAACAAGAAACACGCAACACAATGTGGACAGTGAGGTCAGAGCTGCTGTTTCTTCCCGCTCTTGACGTGCACGCGTGCGTCCGTCCGTCCGTCCGTCCGTCTGTCCAGCCTGTCGCCGCCCCAGATGCCGCTCCAGAAGCTGCTGTTCTCCGCCACCCTCACCATGAACCCCGAGAAGCTGCAGCAGCTCGGCCTGCACCAGCCCCGCCTCTTCAGCTCCACCCACTCCTCTGGCCCCGCCCCCGGCGCTGGCCCCGCCCCCGCTAAGTCGCAGGAGCGCTTCAACTTCCCCGAAGGGCTGACGGTGAGGCGTCCCGACCGTCCCTTTCACAATAAGAGCCTTCTTAACTAGTAGTACCTTCCCTTTCACAATAAGAGCCTTCTTAACTAGTAGTACCTTCCCTTTCACAATAAGAGCCTTCTTAACTAGTAGTACCTTCCCTTTCACAATAAGAGCCTTCTTAACTAGTAGTACCTTCCCTTTCACAATAAGAGCCTTCTTAAGTAGAAGTCCCTTCCCTTTCACAATAAGAGCCTTCTTAAGTAGAAGTCCCTTCCCTTTCACAATAAGAGCCTTCTTAAGTAGAAGTCCCTTCCCTTTCACAATAAGAGCCTTCTTAACTAGTAGTACCTTCCCTTTCACAATAAGAGCCTTCTTAAGTAGAAGTCCCTTCCCTTTCACAATAAGAGCCTTCTTAAGTAGAAGTCCCTTCCCTTTCACAATAAGAGCCTTCTTAAGTAGAAGTCCCTTCCCTTTCACAATAAGAGCCTTCTTAACTAGTAGTACCTTCCCTTTCACAATAAGAGCCTTCTTAAGTAGAAGTCCCTTCCCTTTCACAATAAGAGCCTTCTTAAGTAGAAGTCCCTTCCCTTTCACAATAAGAGCCTTCTTAAGTAGAAGTCCCTTCCCTTTCACAATAAGAGCCTTCTTAAGTAGTAGTACCTTCCCTTTCACAATAAGAGCCTTCTTAAGCAGTAGTACCTTCTCTTTCACAATAAGAGTGAGAACCAGTGGTTTAACAAGGCTGGTTCCCTGTGCTCCAGCAGCGTCAGACTGGGAGAACCAGTGGTTTAACTGGTTCCCTGTTCCCTGTTCTCCAGGAGTACTTTGTTCCGTGCACGCTGAGCAAGAAGCCGCTGCTGATCCTGCACTACGTTCTCCACATGAAGTTCTGCCCCCTGCTCTGCTTCACCAACTCCAGGCAGGCTGCCCACAGGTGAGGCCTTCTGCTGGGCTGGACTGGGGCTGTGGTGGTTCTGTTGTTGTTGTTCTGTTGTTGTTGTGTGTGTGTGTGTGTGTGTAATAGTGTGTGTGTGTGTGTGTGTGTGTGTGTGTGTGTGTGTGTGTGTGTGTGTGTGTGTGTGTGTGTCCAGGCTGTTCCTGCTGGTGCGGCTGTTCGGGGGCGTGGAGGTGGCCGAGTTCTCCTCCCGTCTCTCCGCCGCTGAGAGGAAACACACGCTCAGAGACTTCCAGCAGGGCAAGATCCAGCTGTGAGGACCGCCCACACCTGGCCGGGGTTCTGCCTAGAGATAAGCAGTATCAATCTAGGGTTAATCACTGTCAGGGTCAAGATATAGCTAGGATTAATCTATATCTATCTCGGGTTAATAAATATCTAGGGTTCATCAATATCTACCTAGGTAGTCAGTATCTAGAGTTTATCAATATCTAGGGTTAAGCACTAGAACTCTAGGGTTAATCAACATCTAGGGGGGGTAATCAATATCTATGGTTCATCAATATCTAGGGTTAAGCATCCCTAAAACCCTAAAAATCTAGGGTTAGGCAATATCAATCTAGGGTTAAGCAGCATTTAGGGTCAGTCAGTATCTAGGGTTGATCAGTAGGGTTAGTGAGTAGGGTTAATCAGTCAGTAGGGTTACTCTGTGGTGTTAGTCAGTGGTGTGTTAGTCAGTGGTGTGTTAGTCAGTGGGGTTGGTCAGTGGATTGGTCAGTGGGGTTGGTCAGTGGGGTTGGTCAGTGGATTGGTCAGTGGGTTAGTCAGTGGGTTAGTTAGTGGGGTTGGTCAGTGGGTTGGTCAGTGGGTTAGTCAGTGGGTTAGTCAGTGGGTTGGTCAGTGGGTTAGTTAGTGGGTTGGTCAGTGGGTTAGTTAGTGGGTTGGTCAGTGGGTTGGTCAGTGGGTTAGTCAGTGGGGTTGGTCAGTGGATTGGTCAGTGGGTTAGTCAGTGGGTTAGTTAGTGGGTTGGTCAGTGGGTTAACTGGTGAGTTGTGTGTTGAAGGCTGATCTGCACGGACGCGGCGGCCCGAGGCATCGACATCGAGGGCATCAAGTGTGTCGTGAACTACGACGCTCCGCAGTACGTCAGGACCTACATCCACAGGTACACACACACACACACACACACACACACACACACACACACACACACACACACACACACACACACACACACACACACACACACACACACACACACACAGTACCTCAGGAACTACATCCACAGGTACACACACACACACACACACACACACACACACACACACACACACACACACACACACACACACACACACACAGTACCTCAGGACCTACACACACACACACACACACACACACACACACACACACACACACACACACACACACACACAGTACCTCAGGAACTACATCCACAGGTACACACACACACACACACACACACACACACACACACACACACACACACACACACACACACAGTACCTCAGGACCTACACACACACACACACACACACACACGCACACACACACGCACACACACACACACACACACACACACACACACAGTACCTCAGGACCTACACACACAGTACCTCAGGACCTACACACACACACACACACACACACACACACACACACACACACACACACACACACGTTCTAAGCGTTCTAACGGTTCCCTGCGGTTCCTCCTGCAGGATCGGGAGAACGGCCAGAGCAGGGAAAGCGGGCGTGGCCTTCACCTTCCTGTTGGACGTGCAGGTGACCCCTCCCCTCCCTTGTAGCCACGCCCCCCCCCCCCCCCCCCCCTGCCCTTATAAGGCGCCCGTGGTACGGCCCCAGACAGGAAGCAGCTGCTGACCGACGGGCGTGTGTTGTGCTCCACAGAGGAACAGCTTCCTGAAGATGGTGGAGGAGGCAGGAAGCGCCGGGATCAAGAAACACTCGGTCAAACACCAGCTGCTGAAGAACATGGCCGCCCGCTACGAGGTCACCCTCAAGGAGCTGGCCAGCGCCATCAAGGTGAGCTACGTCCAGGCTAATATACTGCACCTATATCAATGTACTGCACCTATATCAATATACTGCACCTATATCAATATACTGCACCTATATCAATATACTGCACCTATATCAATATACTGCACCTACATCAATATACTGCACCTATATTAATATACTGTATCTATATTAATATACTGCACCTATATCAATGTACTGCACCTATATCAATATACTGCACCTATATCAATATACTGTATCTATATTAATATACTGCACCTATATCAATATACTGCACCTATATCAATATACTGTATCTATATTAATATACTGCATCTATATCAATATACTGCAACTATATCAATATACTGCACCTATATTAATATACTGCACCTATATCAATATACTGCACCTATATTAATATACTGCACCTATATCAATATACTGTATCTATATTAATATACTGCATCTATATCAATATACTGCAACTATATCAATATACTGCACCTATATTAATATACTGCACCTATATCAATATACTGCACCTATATCAATATACTGCACCTATATCAATATACTGCTCCTATATCAATACACTGCACCTACAGTATATTAATATACTGCACCTATATCAATATACTGCACCTATATCAATATACTGCACCTACAGTATATTAATATACTGCACCTATATCAATATACTGCACCTATATCAATATACTGCACCTATATCAATATACTGCATCTACATTAATATACTGCAGCCATACTAATATACTGCATCTACATTAATATACTGCATCTATACTAATATACTGCATCCATACTAATATACTGCATCTATATTTAATATACTGCACCTATATTAATATACTGCATCTATTAATATACTGCATCCATATTAATATACTGCACCTATATCAATATACTGCACCTATATTAATATACTGCACCTATATTAATATACTGCATCCATATTAATATTCTGCGTTCATACTTATAATTAGTATGACTGCAGTATATTCAATACACTGATATACTACATTCATACCAGTACACTCCTCTTTGAGAACCAGCTGCAGTAACTTTGTGTTTTGCCATCTCTTCACAGGATGAGAAAGACCAGTTCCGGATCAAAGTTTAATGAAGTGGCTGACATTATGGGATGTAGAGTGCAGATTATTACGTCCTCTGTGATTGGCTGTATCTTCATGGACTGCATCATGTGATGAAGAGATTCTTTTCTCCTATGGGATTGGCTATATTTTCTATTTGAGTCGTTATATTTTGGCCAATAAAAGGGTTGTGGATTGTGAAAGAGGCTGTTTCTATTTGTACTGTTTTGAAGCAGAAAACCGTTTATTCTCTATTCTGTTTCATACATTTCAATAAAATGTTTCACTTTGTACTAGTCTTTATATTTTTCCATATTTCTTTCATCTCCCTTCCCTGATAAAATTACAATTATGTGAGCGTATTTATTTATTTACTTATGGGAATATATATATGTATGTATGAATCTGATATGTATATATATAAAATATATGTATTTTAATTTTTATTGATAAAACTAATAGTTAAAACCGATATATATATATTTTATAGAGATATAGAGATATATCTATATAGATATTCGCTTTTCGCTTTGGGATCTCCCTCGGCTCTTTTCGTTACATTTCGGAAACGTCCCGCTGGTCACCGGAACTCGTCATAACTTTCACCAGTGAGTGAACGAACTTGTTTTTTTGTTTTCAGCGGAGAAGTCAAGTAAGTTTCACTCTTTTATCACATTCTAATTAATTACAAATGACGTTTAATTGTCTGAACTTCCATTAACTTGGCCCATTGTATGTATGTACTCGTCCAGACAGAGTTTTTTTTTAATCAGCCGGGTGCGGGAGTCCACCCTGAGTTGTGCAGATCAGGGATGTAGAATATGCTCAATAATAAGTTTAATAGTTCATATTTATGTGCAGATGACAGCTCGTCTGGTTCTGTCGCTTTATGATCAACTATAATTCTTTACCGCTGTATAGTCTGATACAGAGAGGGTTTAGGGCGAGGTTTGGTAAAAAACACTTTGTTACACCACTCACCTGTTGCTTTGATCATCATTTACCTGTTCTATGATCACGATGGACGTGTTGCTTTGAGCACAACTCACCTGTTAGCTGGTTTACTTCTTCCATGTTACTTTGATCAGTTGACATCTTACTGGTAATAATTATAATAACGACAGCATTAAACAAATCCACCTTAGTCGTAGTTGTAGTCCAAACCACAGGACGTGTAAAGCGATGGGTTGTGACTGTGTGATACTTTGTTTGATAATGTGTTGTGTTTGGTAGTGTTGACTGTGTGTTACTTTGTGTTTGGTAGTGTGTTGTGTGTTTGGTAGTGTTGACTGTGTGTTACTTTGTGTTTGGTAGTGTTGACTGTGTGTTACTTTGTGTTTGGTAGTATGTCATGTTAAGCCATGGTCTGTTTGTCCACTAAGTCATGTGGAAAAGGTTAGATGTTTGTTGAAGCTATTGAATAAAGGGGATTACAGTCCATTGTGCTTATGTATATGTGTGTGTGTGTGTGTGTGTGTGTGTGTGTGTGTGTGTGTGTGTGTGTTGATAGGGTTTAACAGTACGTGTGTGTGTGTGTGTGTGTTGATAGGGTTTAACACTATGTGTGTGTGTGTGTGTGTGTGTGTGTGTGTGTGTGTGTTGATAGGGTTTAACACTGTGTGTGTGTGTGTGTGTGTGTGTGTGTGTGTGTGTGTGTGTTGATAGGGTTTAACACTGTGTGTGTGTGTGTGTGTGTGTTGGATAGGGTTTAACAGTACGTGTGTGTGTGTGTGTGTGTGTGTTGATAGGGTTTAACACTGTGTGTGTGTGTGTGTGTGTGTGTGTTAGACAGTGTGTGTGTGTGTGTGTTGATAGGGTTTAACACTATGTGTGTGTGTGTTGATAGGGTTTAACACTGTGTGTGTGTGTGTGTGTGTGTGTGTGTTGATAGGGTTTAATACTGTGTGTGTGTGTGTGTGTGTGTGTGTGTGTGTGTGTGTGTTGATAGGGTTTAATACTGTGTGTGTGTGTGTGTGTGTGTGTGTGTGTGTGTGTGTGTGTCCTGCAGACCCCTCCAGCAGGATGAACCTGCGTGAGATCACGGAGAACGTGAAGCTGGCGCGGGAGTACGCCCTGCTGGGGAACTACAGCTCGGCCAGCGTGCTGTACCGCGGCGTGCTCACCCAGGTGCAGCGCCACCTGCTGGCCCTCCGCGACGCCGGCTTCACCAACCGCTGGCAGCAGGTGAGTCCCGCCCCGCCCCGCCCCGCCCACGCCCCGCCCCCGCCCCCGCCCCGCCCCGCCGTTGGGGTAGGGGATCAGCACTGAGTTCTATGTTACTGTGTGGTTCTCTGTTACTGTGTGGTTCTGTTCTGTGTTACTGTGTGGTTCTGTGTTACTGTGTGGTTCTCTGTTACTGTGTGGTTCTATGTTACTGTGAGGTTCTGTTCTATGTTACTGTGTGGTTCTGTGTTACTGTGTGGTTCCACAGGGGTTGAGTCCTATGTTACTGTGTGGTTCTCTGTTACTGTGTGGTTCTCTGTTACTGTGTGGTTCTCTGTTACTGTGTGGTTCTCTGTTACTGTGTGGTTCTGTAGGGGTTGAGTCCTCTGTTACTGTGTGGTTCTCTGTTACTGTGTGGTTCTCTGTTACTGTGTGGTTCTCTGTTACTGTGTGGTTCTATGTTACTGTGTGGTTCTATGTTACTGTGTGGTTCTGTAGGGGTTGAGTCCTCTGTTACAGTGTGGTTCTGCAGGGGTTGAGTCCTCTTGTTACTGTGTGGTTCCGCAGGGGTTGAGTCCTCTTGTTACAGTGTGGTTCTGCAGGGGTTGAGTCCTCTTGTTACTGTGTGGTTCTACAGGGGTTGAGTCCTCTTGTTACAGTGTGGTTCTGCAGGGGTTGAGTCCTCTTGTTACTGTGTGGTTCTGTAGGGGTTGAGTCCTCTTGTTACTGTGTGGTTCTGTAGGGGTTGAGTCCTCTTGTTACTGTGTGGTTCTGCAGGGGTTGAGTCCTCTTGTTACTGTGTGGTTCTGCAGGTTCTGCAGGAGATCAGCGAGGAGAACAAGCAGGTGGACGAGATCATGGCGACGCTGGCGAGCTTCCAGCTGAACGCCGCTCCGTCCAAACCCAGCGAGGATGGAGACCTGCTCTCCGCCCACGTCAAGCGCAGGTCATGAGGCTAGCTGTAGGAAGGCTGTCACCACGCTACACTCTATAGCTCCACCCTCCTATTGGTCCACCACACGCTGACATCAGGCTACACTCTATAGCTCCACCCTCCTATTGGTCCACCACACACTGCCCTCCTATTGGTCCACCACACACTGCCCTCCTATTGGTCCACCACACACTGCCCTCCTATTGGTCCACCACACACTGTCATCAGGCTACACTCTATAGCTCCACCCTCCTATTGGTCCACCACACGCTGCCCTCCTATTGGTCCACCACACGCTGTCATCAGGCTACACTCTATAGCTCCACCCCCCTATTGGTCCACCACACACTGCCCTCCTATTGGTCCACACACGCTGCCCTCCTATTGGTCCACCACACGCTGTCACCACGCTACACTCTATAGCTCCACCCTCCTATTGGTCCACCACACGCTGCCCTCCTATTGGTCCACACACGCTGCCCTCCTATTGGTCCACCACACGCTGTCATCAGGCTACACTCTATAGCGCTACACTCTATAGCGCTACACTCTATAGCGCTACACTCTATAGCGCTACACTCTATAGCGCTGGCGGTGCAGTAGCTGTACTTTTGGGAGGGGAGGGGGCAGGCGGGGGGGGGGTTGGTCATATGAGTCTGATTAGTACCACAGTGTGCTGCTCTCAGCTTATTGTTCCTGATCTCTGCCCTGGAAATGTAGCCAATCACACGCACACTCACATGTACACACACACACACACACACACACACACACACACACACACACACACACACACACACATCTCCAGATTCACACACACACAAACACACATCTCCAGACACACACACACACACACACACACATCTCCAGACACACACACACACACATCTCCAGACACACACACACACACATCTCCAGATTCACACACACACACACACACACACACACACAAACACACATCTCCACACACACACACACACACACACACACACACACACACACATCTCCAGATTCACACACACACACACACACACAAACACACATCTCCACACACACACACACACACACACACACACACACACACACACACACACACACACACACACACACACATCTCCAGATGCACACGGTTGTGTGTTGTGTGCATCTGGAGAGATGTGTGTGTGTGTGTGTGTGTGTGTGTGTGTGTGTGTGTGTGGTGGTAGTGTCCTGGTAGCGATGTCGTCCCTGTGGTGTGTGTGTGACGTTCCTGCCCTGGCGTTCCCGCAGGTCGTCTCCGTGTCCGGTCAGGGCGTCGCCCCGGGACGGCCGGCCCAGCGCGGGGGTCCGGCAGCAGCCCAGACAGGCCCCCCGGGGCGCCAACGGAGACGGGGCCCGCCCCCACAGGGGCAAGGAGAAGAAGGACCCCAAGGACGGCAAGGAGAAGCACAAGGACGACAAGGTAGCCTCACCTTCTAGCTCCGCTCCACCTTCTAGACCGTCTCCACCTTCTAGATCTAGCTCTGCTCCACCTTCTAGATCTAGCTCTGCTCCACCTTCTAGAGGACCTAGCTCTGCTCCACCTTCTAGACCTAGCTCTGCTCCACCTTCTAGATCTAGCTCTGCTCCACCTTCTAGACCTAGCTCTGCTCCACCTTCTAGAGGACCTAGCTCTGCTCCACCTTCTAGATCTAGCTCTGCTCCACCTTCTAGACCTAGCTCTGCTCCACCTTCTAGATCTAGCTCTGCTCCACCTTCTAGACCTAGCTCTGCTCCACCTTCTAGAGGACCTAGCTCTGCTCCACCTTCTAGATCTAGCTCTGCTCCACCTTCTAGATCTAGCTCTGCTCCACCTTCTAGACCTAGCTCTGCTCCACCTTCTAGATCTAGCTCTGCTCCACCTTCTAGATCTAGCTCTGCTCCACCTTCTAGATCTAGCTCTACTCCACCTTCTAGACCTAGCTCTACTCCACCTTCTAGATCTAGCTCTGCTCCACCTTCTAGACCTAGCTCTGCTCCACCTTCTAGACCTAGCTCTGCTCCACCTTCTAGACCTAGCTCTACTCCACCTTCTAGAGGACCTAGCTCTGCTCCACCTTCTAGATCTAGCTCTACTCCACCTTCTAGACCTAGCTCTACTCCACCTTCTAGAGGACCTAGCTCTGCTCCACCTTCTAGAGGATCTAGCTCATCACATCACTTTCTGTGGTGATGTCACTTCCTGTGGTGACGTCACTTCCTGTGGTGTTCCCAGGCCAAGGCGGAGGACCGCGAGGTGAAGCGGTTTGACGGCAGCGGACACGATAAGGACCTGGTGGAGGCGCTGGAGAGAGACATCATCTCCCAGAACCCCAACATCAAGTGGTACTATCACTAACTATAACTATTACTAACTATATCTATCACTAACTATAACTATCACTAACTATAACTATCTATAACTAACTATCACTATCTATAACTATCTATAACTATCACTAACTATCACTAACTATAACTAACTAACTATAAATATAACTAAAACAAACTATAACTATAACTAACTATAACTATAAGTAACTATTACTATAACTAACAATAACTATTACTATTACTATAACTAACTATTACTATAACTAACTATAACTAAAACAAACTAACTGTAACTAACTATAACTAAAACAAACTATAACTAACTATAACTATTACTATCACTAACTATAACTATTACTATCACTAACTATAACTATCACTAACTATAACTAACTATTTCTATAACTATAACTAACTATTACTATCACAAACTATTACTATAACTAACTATTACTATAACTAACTAACTATAACTATAAGTAACTATTACTTTAACTAACAATAACTATTACTATTACTAACTATAACTAAAGTGGTAGTGAGACTCTCAGACCAGCGCTACCAGAACGCTGTAGTGACCGGTGGTTGTCGTGGTGACCAGGGAGGACATCGCGGACCTGGAGGACGCCAAGCGGCTGCTGAAGGAGGCCGTGGTGCTGCCCATGTGGATGCCCCAGTTCTTCAGAGGGATCCGCCGGCCCTGGAAGGTACCGCCCTCCCATTGGTCCACACGCTGGCCTCCCATTGGTCCACACGCTGCCCTCCTATTGGTCCACACGCTGGCCTCCTATTGGTCCACACGCTGGCCTCCTATTGGTCCACACGCTGCCCTCCTATTGGTCCACATGGGGGCCTCCTATTGGTCCACCACACGCTGCCCTCCTATTGGTCCACACGCTGGCCTCCCATTGGTCCACAAGCTGGCCTCCTATTGGTCCACCACACGCTGCCCTCCTATTGGTCCACACGCTGCCCTCCTATTGGTCCACCACACGCTGCCCTCCTATTGGTCCACACGCTGCCCTCCTATTGGTCCACCACACGCTGCCCTCCCATTGGTCCACCACACGCTGCCCTCCTATTGGTCCACCACACGCCGCCCTCCCATTGGTCCACCACACGCCGCCCTCCTATTGGTCCACCACACGCCGCCCTCCTATTGGTCCACCACACGCTGCCCTCCTATTGGTCCACCACACGCTGCCCTCCTATTGGTCCACACACGCCGCCCTCCTATTGGTCCACCACACGCCGCCCTCCTATTGGTCCACCACACGCTGCCCTCCTATTGGTCCACCACACGCTGCCCTCCTATTGGTCCACACACGCTGCCCTCCTATTGGTCCACACACGCTGCCCTCCTATTGGTCCACCGGGGATATGAGCTCAGAGACTTCTAGATTAAGTGTGTGTGTGTGTGTGTGTGTGTGTGTGTGTGTGTGTGTGTGTGTGTGTGTGTGTGTGTGTGTGTGTGTGTGTGTGTGTGTGTGTGTGTGTCCCCTCCCCAGGGGGTCCTCATGGTGGGCCCCCCAGGTACCGGTAAGACCCTGCTGGCCAAGGCGGTGGCCACCGAGTGCCGGACGACCTTCTTCAACGTGTCGTCGTCCACGCTGACCTCCAAGTACCGCGGGGAGTCAGAGAAGCTGGTCCGCCTGCTGTTTGAGATGGTAGGCCCCGCCCCCTCAGTCCGCCAAGCCCCGCCCCCTCAGTCCGCCTGCTGTTTGAGATGGTAGGCCCCGCCCCCAGCCCCGCCCCCTCAGTCCGCCTGCTGTTTGAGATGGTAGGCCCCGCCCCCGCCCCGCCCCGACCCCCCCCCCCCGGGTCAGACCCGGGGGGGGGGGGGGGGTTCTGAGGGGGTCTGACGCTGTCTCCCCCCCCAGGCCCGGTTCTACGCCCCCACCACCATCTTCATCGACGAGATCGACTCCATGTGCAGCCGGCGCGGGACGTCTGAGGAGCACGAGGCCAGCCGCCGCGTCAAGGCCGAGCTGCTGGTGCAGATGGACGGTACCGCCACACCTCTAGAACCTCCTCTAGTACCGCCACGCTATCACCTCTAGAACCTCCTCTAGTACCGCCACGCTATCACCTCTAGAACCTCCTCTAGTACCGCTATCACCTCTAGAACCTCCTCTAGTACCGCCACACTATCACCTCTAGAACCTCCTCTAGTACCGCCACGCTATCACCTCTAGAACCTCCTCTAGTACCGCCACGCTATCACCTCTAGAACCTCCTCTAGTACCGCCACTCTATCACCTCTAGAACCTCCTCTAGTACCGCCACGCTATCACCTCTAGAACCTCCTCTAGTACCGCCACGCCTCTAGAACCTCTAGAACCTCCTCTAGTACCGCCACGCTATCACCTCTAGAACCTCCTCTAGTACCGCCACGCTATCACCTCTAGAACCTCCTCTAGTACCGCCACACTATCACCTCTAGAACCTCCTCTAGCACCGCCACACTATCACCTCTAGAACCTCCTCTAGTACCGCCACGCTATCACCTCTAGAATCTCCTCTAGTACCGCCACACTATCACCTCTAGAACCTCCTCTAGTACCGCCACGCTATCACCTCTAGAACCTCCTCTAGTACCGCCACCCCTCTAGAACCTCCTCTAGTACCGCCACGCTATCACCTCTAGAACCTCCTCTAGTACCGCTATCACCTCTAGAACCTCCTCTAGTACCGCCACACTATCACCTCTAGAACCTCCTCTAGTACCGCCACGCTATCACCTCTAGAACCTCCTCTAGTACCGCCACGCTATCACCTCTAGAACCTCCTCTAGTACCGCTATCACCTCTAGAACCTCCTCTAGTACCGCCACGCTATCACCTCTAGAACCTCCTCTAGTACCGCCACGCTATCACCTCTAGAACCTCCTCTAGTACCGCCACACTATCACCTCTAGAACCTCCTCTAGTACCGCCACGCTATCACCTCTAGAACCTCCTCTAGTACCGCTATCACCTCTAGAACCTCCTCTAGTACCACCACGCCTCTAGAACCTCCTCTAGTACCGCCACGCTATCACCTCTAGAACCTCCTCTAGTACCGCCACGCCTCTAGAACCTCCTCTAGTACCGCCACGCTATCACCTCTAGAACCTCCTCTAGTACCGCCACCCCTCTAGAACCTCCTCTAGTACCGCCACGCTATCACCTCTAGAACCTCCTCTAGTACCGCCACGCTATCACCTCTAGAACCTCCTCTAGTACCGCCACGCTATCACCTCTAGAACCTCCTCTAGTACCGCCACGCCTCTAGAACCTCCTCTAGTACCGCCACGCTATCACCTCTAGAACCTCCTCTAGTACCGCCACGCTATCACCTCTAGAACCTCCTCTAGTACCGCCACGCTATCACCTCTAGAACCTCCTCTAGTACCGCCACGCTATCACCTCTAGAACCTCCTCTAGTACCGCCACGCTATCACCTCTAGAACCTCCTCTAGTACCGCCACCCCTCTAGAACCTCCTCTAGTACCGCCACGCTATCACCTCTAGAACCTCCTCTAGTACCGCTATCACCTCTAGAACCTCCTCTAGTACCGCCACGCTATCACCTCTAGAACCTCCTCTAGTACCGCCACGCTATCACCTCTAGAACCTCCTCTAGTACCGCCACACTATCACCTCTAGAACCTCTAGAACAGTTACTGTGTTGTGTGTTGTGGTGTGTAGCAGTGTGTGTTGTGTTGTGTATGGTGTGTAGCAGTGTGTTGTGGTGTGTAGCAGTGTGTTGTGGTGTGTAGCAGTGTGTGTTGTGGTGTGTAGCAGTGTATTGTGTATGATGTGTAGCAGTGTGTGTATGGTGTGTAGCAGCAGTGTGTGTTGTGGTGTGTTGTAGTGTGTAGCAGTGTGTGTTGTGGTGTGTAGCAGCAGTGTGTGTTGTGGTGTGCAGGTGTGGGCGGGGCCACGGAGAGCGAGGACCCCTCTAAGATGGTGATGGTTCTCGCCGCCACCAACTTCCCCTGGGACATCGACGAGGCCCTGAGGAGACGTCTGGAGAAGAGGATCTACATCCCCCTGCCCTCCGGTACGCCGTCAGTCCCTGCCCTCTAGCCCTCCAGTCCTCCACCCGGGTGGTGTAGCCCCTCCCCCTCCACCCTGGTGGTGTAGCCCCTCCCCCTCCACCCTGGTGGTGTACCCCCCCCCTCCACCCTGCTAAGGCGTGTGTCCCGGTCTGCAGCTAAGGGTCGGGTGGAGCTGCTGAGGATCAACCTGTTGGAGCTGGAGCTGGAGGGAGACGTGGACATGGACAAGATCGCCCAGCAGATGGACGGCTACTCCGGGGCGGACATCACCAACGTCTGCCGGTACGGCCTGTCTCCTCTCTCCTAGCCTCCTCCTCTCCTCGCCCCTAGTGTCCTCCTCTCCTCTCCTCTCCCCTGGCCTCCTTTTCTCCTCTCCTCTCCCCTAGTCTCCTCAAGTCTCCTCTCTTCAAGTCTCCTCCTCTCCTCTCTTCAAGTCTCCTCCTCTCCTCTCTTCAAGTCTCCTCCTCTCCTCTCCTCAAGTCTCCTCCTCTCCTCTCCCCTAGTCTCCTCCCTCTCCTCCTCTCCCCTAGTCTCCTCCTCTCCTCTCCTCTAGCCCCCTTCTCCTTCTGTCCTTTCCTAGACTACTCTCCTCATCTTGTTAAGTTCTTCCAACAAATTCTCTCTCTCTCTCTCTCTCCTCTCTCTCTCTCTCTCTCTCTCTCTCTCTCTCTCTCTCTCTCTCTCTCTCTCTCTCTCTCTCTCTCTCTCTCTCTCTCTCTCTCTCTCTCAGGGATGCGTCTCTGATGGCGATGCGGCGGCGCATCGAGGGCCTGACCCCGGAGGAGATCCGTAACATCTCCAAGGACGAGATGCACATGCCCACCACCATGCAGGACTTCGAGGCGGCGCTGAAGAAGGTCTCCAAGTCCGTGTCGGCCTCCGACCTGCTCAAGTACGAGGAGTGGATCGAGGAGTTCGGCTCCTGCTGAGGGGGCGGGGCCACACCTGGGGTGGTGGTGGGGGGGCGGGGCCACACCTGGGGGTGGGGTTGGGGGGGGCACACCTGGGGTGGTGTGTGTGTGTGAGTGATGAGAGAGATATATCACGGGGGCCAAAAGTAAATAATAAAGTTGATCAAATGAGCTTATTTCTGTGGTTCTTCCTGTAGCGTTTACTTTCCTTCACTGATGTTGACCAGGGTTACCGTCTTAAAGCTACGGTAGGCAATTCATTTGGCATACATTACAGGCTGTAATAAGCCCGTCCATTCATTTAATTTGGCCCGAATGAAATGGTTGGACGGCCTGTCTGTCCGTCTACACTACGCTACCCGGCTACCTGCGCACTCATTGGTTGGAGTCTTTCACAAGGCTAGACACATCCAGGGCTACAGCTAGCGTGCGTTTGGGGCAGTGGCTTTGGAGGGAGACCTGAGGAAAGGAATCTTAAATCCAACATTTTGAGAATCATAAAACTAGGTCATGGTGTTATTGGTTATTTTTTTATAAATAAAAGTAAAATGGATAGTTTGGAAAACGAAACTGAACAATTAAGGACTTGACCGACCCTTTAAACCTCCAGTATATAAAAAACCACACACTGCTGGCTTCAGTTAAATCCAAACGTTTTATTTGTTTTTTAACCATGCTCGACTTTATGATGCATCGTTATAAAGTGCTTTAACAGTTCTTCAAAATAAAAGCTCCACAATTCAGAAAATGTCATGTTTTCCCAAATGACGACCTGGTCAAACACCAAACGGTGGCATCATGCCACAGGAGTCCCAGTGGGCATGCAGTGAGGCCCTCCAGCAGCCAGTGAGATGCTGGGCGGGGTCTGGATGGGGGTCCTGGGTCCAGGTGACCGGTGGTACTGGACTACAGGGTCCTGGTGAGAGCTACTGCCCACAGCATCATAACAGTTCACCACTAGGACCTCTAGAACTAACTGGGGTTACCTTATCACTTCTAAGAAAATCCAAACGTGTATACTGCATGTCGTTTAGAAGAAGAAGAAGAAGACTTACCAATATAAACGTATGTTATCCCACATCGCTCTAGAGAAAAGTTCCAGAACGTTTGACATCGTAGGAAGAGTGGACCGCCTCTTCCTTGAAACTCAGTAACCTCGTTTTCACATTCAATTAACAAACACAAAACTCCGCTCACGTAGTTTACAGCAAATTACACTCGACGTTACGCTGGCGTGCTGTACATCGCTTAGTCTGGGAGCAGTGTCGGTACATCAGGAGGGGAACTCAGAGAGTGGCAGAGCCGCCCAGAGGGGCGTCAGTGAACGCTAACTCAACTTCTAACCGGGGGGGGCTAAGCTAGGTAGCTGTCCTCGGCTTCTGCCGTCAAGACATGCTAACTAAACGTCATCGAAGCTAGGTAGCTGTCCTTGGCTACAGCCGTCCAGACATGCTAACTAAACGTCATCTAACCGGGGGGGCTAGGCTAGGTAGCTGTCCTCTGCTACAGCCTTCAAGACATGCTAACTAAACATCTAACCAGAGTTTGAGCTAGGTGGCTGGGTAGCTGTCCTCGGCTACAGCCGTTCAGACATGCTCACTAAACGTCGTCTAACCAGGGGGCTAAGCTAGGTAGCTGTCCTCGGCTACAGCCATCAAGACATGCGTCACAGGTAATGGAGGAAGAACAGCTGTTTCGATCAGTATTCATGTAGCAGAAGCTAGCTCTGCTAGCCAAAAACATTCATTAAACACAAATCATTTTACAATTATTTGAATATCTTGTGTTTGCTTTGATGGGTTCTGATCCTGGGGATTTGATCCTAGCCAGGAGCGGAGAGCGGGCCTCAGACCTTGCAGGAGGTCTGGGGGGTCTGCTGGACGCACTCGAGGAGGGGGAGGAGGGGGGGGGGGGGGGGGGGGGGGAGAGGGGGGAGGGGGGAGGGGGGGGGGTCTGAAAGCATGAAACAAGCATGGAGACGCTGGGCGTGAGGGCGGAGTCATTCGGCAGCTCCTGAGGTGGGCTCCGCCTCCATGTTCTCCAGCAGCGTGTGTTTCTCCTCCTCGGGGCAGCGGGGGACCTCGGAGAGATGGTAGGACCTCCTGGAGGAGAGGAGGAGGAGGAGGAGAACCGTGTGGTGAGGGGGGGGGGGGGGGGGGCACGGAGCCACAGTAACATTCACATTAACGCTTTCACCCAAAGAGACGTACAGTCAGCAGCACGTCTGTCAGGAGGAACAACGGTATACCTCTGTGGGTACAGTGAGGACGTTCATAGAACCAAGAGCCAGCACTAACCATCACTAGGTTAACCCGTTCCCCGTACACACTAACCATCACTAGGTTAACCCGTTCCCCGTACACACTAACCATCACTAGGTTAACACGTTTCCGCGTATACACTAACCATCACTAGGTTAACCCGTTTCCCCGTACACACTTACCATCACTAGGTTAACCCGTTCCCCGTACACACTAACCATCACTAGGTTAACCCATTCCCCATATACACTAACCATCACTAGGTTAACCTGTTTCCCCGTACACACTAACCATCACTAGGTTAACCCGTTTCCCCGTACACACTAACCATCACTAGGTTAACCTGTTTCCCCGTACACACTAACCATCACTAGGTTAACCTGTTTCCCCGTACACACTAACCATCACTAGGTTAACCTATTTCCCCGTACACACTAACCATCACTAGGTTAACCTGTTTCCCCGTACACACTAACCATCACTAGGTTAACCCGTTTCCCCGTACACACTAACCATCACTAGGTTAACCTGTTTCCCCGTACACACTAACCATCACTAGGTTAACCCGTTTCCCCGTACACACTAACCATCACTAGGTTAACCCGTCACTAACTGAACTGCCTTACTGCCGTACGGTCAGAGTATCTCTAACCCTACGCCGCAGCAGCACTGCGTTGATGAACAACGGACAAATGGGTCATCCTGTGATGACGCGCTGCGATGATCCCGCTCCTGTGATTGGACGGGCCGTGTGATTGGCCCCGTCGCTCACCTGTGTTCGCAGGTGGGGAAGAAGAGGTCGAGGATCTTGACGATGACGGCGGAGCCCACCACTCCGATCACCACCACCCACATGACCAGGAAGAAGAGCGGCAGGGACTCGGAGCAGAACCGCCGCACGCGCTCCCGGGCCTGCTGCACCCACACACACACCGCCTGGGAGGGGGAGGAGCCTGTTAGCATCACGCTAGCTGCACCCACACACACACCGCCTGGGAGGGGGAGGAGCCTGTTAGCATCACGCTAGCTGCACCCACACACACACCGCCTGGGAGGGGGAGGAGCCTGTTAGCATCACGCTAGCTGCACCCACACACACACCGCCTGGGAGGGGGAGGAGCCTGTTAGCATCACGCTAGCTGCACCCACACACACACCGCCTGGGAGGGGGAGGAGCCTGTTAGCATCACGCTAGCTGCACCCACACACACACCGCCTGGGAGGGGGAGGAGCCTGTTAGCATCACGCTAGC